>NC_030680.2:71367718-71674536 GCF_000004195.4 Xenopus tropicalis
ATCACATACAGTGGTGTATGTAGTTTTGCAATAGTGGGCATTTTTAACTTTTTTCTGCCACACTGTTTGTCCTGCCATCTTTCATTCTGAAGTCACATCGGCACGCACATCAACTTTGTCCTTGTGCAAGCACATGGGTCTTCTGGTTTAAAGTGTGATTGCCATTGACTTGGAGCATATGCATAAGGGTATGGACATGTGAAGCTGTCCTTCGGCTTCTCTACCCCTGGTGTAGAGTCTGTTTTATTGAAATTATTAAAAGGGACCTGTCACTCGTACATAAAAAGCTGTAAGAGAAATATTCTCTATTGTCACAATTGTTTTACTAGCCTATGATTAAGTGCCCCTGTATGACATGAAAGCGTAACACATTTTTGCACTATGCCTGTTACAAATGTATTTAAAAATCCAAGCTGTCAATCATATATTGCCTGCCTCCCCTCTGTGCCTCAAGCATAGAGGTGGGGCAGTAAATTACTTATAAGTAATGTTTATTTTGCTCAACAAACATGATAGAAAAGGATTTGGAATTATTTCTTAGGGTGACCGGTCCCCTTTAATTTAATCAGGCTGGTAGCATCTCCAGTCATATGGAGCACTTCTACAAATAAAAAAAAAAATGATGCCATGGCTGCAGTCAGATTTACAGAAATGTGTGGCATCAGCTGAAAATTCTAACTAAACAAGTAAAACATTTGCTTTTTCAGGCATATGATTATTTTCTTATGGAAACAGACAAAGTAACAGGAACCAATATGTTTCTGCATAGGCCTCTGTTGTGGAAGGGCACATCAATAGGTGTTTTCCTATGACTCACTGTTTACAAAGCAAAAAATAAAAAGTGCTTTGACAAACTTGATTTATACACAAGTGCTGTTTACTAACAATACCTCTGCTTTCCTAGGTATTCCAGGCCCCCTTGGTTATTATGGGACCCCATATTACTAAGTTAGCAGGGTCCCCGCTAGTCACCTGGGTTCTTCCCTGTTTTGCAGACTTGAATGTTTATCCTTTAATAATTTGTAAAGCATAAAATATTTTTTTGCACTACACTAATACTACTATATCACTCCTATAATAAAGCTGCTTTTATATACAAATCAAATAACTAAGATAATGAATACATTTGTTTACAGGAGGTGCAGTGGGAGGAGCAATGGGAGCATGGATGACAAGTGGACAGTTCAAGCCTATACCTCAGATTATCATGGAACTTCCACCTGTGCAACAACAAAGGCTATGTGATGATATTTACACTATTGTCAGAACTCTGGACTGGACCGATGCAACTCAACTCATCATGCTTGTGATGGGCAATGATTCCTTAAAACAGAAGGTGGTAGCAGCTCTTATTAACTATATGACAAAGGAACTGCAAGCTGAAATTCAGTATGGGGATTAGATAATTGCATGGTTGCCTTTTTACTGGACCTACTGCAAGGCTGGTTATGTATCCAGTGCCTAGGGAAATTCCTTGAGGTGAAGAAAATAAAACAGCAATGAGTGTGGTGAATTGAAGTAGAATATAGCCTGTATGTTAAACCTTACATGCATTACTATGGGCTGAACCAGTGAATCATTGTTGCTCAGTTGATATAAACTCCCTGTGATGTGGGAATAAATAATAATTATAAATGTTATTTATTGATTTTCATTTAGAAATTGAATTGCAGTGATATGAATATGGCTCGCATCTGGCTGATTTTGGTTAGAATCGCTGATGGCACAAGGCCTTATAATCTGATATTATTCTTATTTGATTAAGATCCTGCTAAGGAGAAAATGCAGAATAGGTTGCAGATGTCTGGGCCTCGATGCAAACTTGAGCCTCATGATCCACAATAGTTTTCTTTTTCATAAAACCTGTACCTGTATAATGAATTGTAAAAAAAAAAAAAATATCGGGTTTCATGTGATTATTTATTTGGCAATAGTCGGTATTATATTCTCTTAACCTGTTTTATGTCTTGGTACAGTAACAATAGAATTACTAGGGAACACCAAGTTGTTAGGCGTCTCCCAGTAGTTCTAGTTGTTCCTACCCTGGGTTGATAGTCCTAAAAAACTGCAGTGGCCTAAGGTAATTTTGTTTCGGTGTTTCAAGCATGTACCTATTTACACTGGTTGTATGCACAAGGAAACTGGTAAAGACATTGTATACTGTATGCAGAGATTGGCCTGTGCATGCCCATTAGTAAACATTTAAATAGGTGGTCCAGGTCTGGCTGCACTCTGTACCTTATGGTAGGTAAAAAAAATATTGCGTACAGTAGCAACAAGGAGATGGGGTCCCCTATGTGTCCCCCTTTTCCTCAATTGCCTGCCCCTTATGAGTGCAGCACTGCCAAACACAGGCAGCACTGTATTCATGGGGCAAACACAAGGCTCTGCTCTCTGTTTCGAAACACAATTGTTTTTAACTGCTGGGCAGGGGGCAAAGTACAAATTACATGGTGGACTGTGCCATGTGGTGTTTTTTGCAGTTGGCACCCATGCAGGTAGTACATGACAACTAGGCTGCCATACAAAACTGATTAATGCATTCCCATTGCCATGTTTTACAGGTATCTCATTCTGTGAAAATGCATATAATTTAAAAAAAAAAGTTTTTGATACAGTATTATCAGTAAATCTTTCCCTTTTTGCAAACTTTCAATGTATGGTATAAGGAAAATATTACGTTACTTCAGCTTTTTGGTTCTACTGCTATATTGTTTACTCATATTACTGGCATTTATACTGTACAGTAGATACCTGTGGAGTAGCTATATATTGTTGGAATACAACAGACAGAGATTGTACCAGTCCATCTAAAGGTGGCCATACGCGTTAAGATCCGCTCGAATCGGTCTAAGGGACCAATATCGGCAGCTAAAATCGACCCGTGTATGGCCACCTTAAATATTACTTCCTTCAAGGGAGGGTTCATTGTTGCTAGGCAATATTATATCATATTGACCTGTAACCCTATGTGCTTTCTTCTTCCTGTTCCTGTGTGTTCTCTCTATGTAAAGTTTTCTGTTGCAGACAAGTTATGTTGAAGTTACTGCTCACACAGGTGGCCTATCTGCCCTCTTTTACAAAGAATAGGCACATGCAGTTTAGATCAGCACTCTGCTAACATGAATGAGGTAGGAACAATGTATATAGCAAACAAGTTGTTTCAGTTGTCCCAGGTATGTATATTTAGGTGTCTTTTGCCATTTAAAGATCTTATTAAAGACAAAATGAATAATAATAATAATGTCATGAAATAGATAACATTTAAATGTAAATCTTAGTACCTTTGCAATATAAATTTAAATAAATCAAAAACATTTAGTAATTTTAAAGTTATTTTTAAATCTAATTGTTATTGAAGCACAAAAAAAGTAGAACCCAATTCTTGGCTATTTAGTCTTAAAAAACGTTTTTGGTGGTGTCTGTATACCACCTGTTAATATAATGAAATAAGAAAATAATCACCAGGCAGATCAAAACAGTAGTATAAAGTCCATTGTGATATTTATTACAGCAGTGATAGCACACTACCTTTTACAACATGATAAACAAAAGCATTCTGGAATATATATTCCCTTGTGATTCACAAAAACCTCCCAACCACCTCTTTAAGCGACAGTGCCCAAAGGTCACCTATTATGTATGTATGTATATTTTTATTTATATAGTGCTACTTATGAATGCGCATGATTCACTTTATTGCCGGTAGGAAGGTATTTCAGAGAGATTAGTCACCCTTGGTAGCTGAAATTTAACTGCGGGAGACTGACCTCCACATGTCAGTGGCAATGTGTAAAATCCACACACAATCACAATTATGCAGATAACCGATTATTTCTGTAACTGAATACTATAGTATTTTAATTAGCTTATATGAATCTGCTATGTAAACCTATGCCTTTTCTCCTTTTTTCAGACTGCATGGCTGTACCAGTGTCTACACAGCAGTTTGTTTATATATATATATATATATATATATTTGTCGATATCTGGCCAATTTCAGGCCAGATATCGGTCGGACAGGCTCCTCGTTTCTGTGCCTACACGGGCCGATAAGCTGCCGAATCAGACCAATATAATAATAATATCAGACCGATATTGGCAGCTACAAACGGCCCATGTATGGGGACCTTAAAGGAACAGTAACACCAAAAAATGAAAGAGCTTTAAAGTAATAAAAATATAATGCACTGTTGCCCTGCACTGGTAAAACTGGTGTGTTTGCTACAGTAACACTACTATAATTTATATAATAAGCTGCTGTGTAGCCACGGGGGCAGCCATTCAAGCTGGAAAAAAGGAGAAAAGGCACAGGTTACATAGCAGATAACAGATAAGTTGTAGAATACAATAGTGTTTTATCTGTTATCTATGTGCCTGTGCCTTTTCTCCTTTTTTCCAGCTTGAATGGCTGCCCCCGTGGCTACCCAGCAGCTTATTTATATAAATTATAGTAGACTTTCTGAAGTAAACACACAACTTTTACCAGTGCAGGGCAGCAGCACATTATATTTTAGTTACTTTTATACACTTTCATTTTTTGGTGTTACTGTTCCTTTAAAGCAACAGTACATTATAGTTTAATGACTGTAAAAGACTCACATTTTGGGTTGTTGGTGTTCTTTATAAAGCGTAAATTTGACTGTGTATAGACTTGACACATTGCCATTGATTTGTTTGTAAGCCTTATCTCTAAGTGAGAACCTAATCTTTCTTACATTTACTCAAGAAGTTTGCTTTGCAAGATGATAGGAACTTCATTTGGCACAGGAAGGGGTCATTAATGATGATTTGTTAGTCATGAGGTATTTATTCACATGATTATTCCAAAGTTCATAAAAGAGCTCCAATGGGGTACTTGGAGTGGCAGCTTTTTACCTGCTGACTAAATTAAAATACTCTTTATAGTAGAAGACAGTATTATCGAAGAATAATCTGTTAGTGTAATATATTTAACCAGGCTGGTAAGTAAGAATGGAGACTCCGCCTGTTCCCCCTCTTTTAGTACTGTGTTAAACAAAGAAGGTTAAGGTTTCTTCTAAAGGCCATAAAACTTTATCTGTTATAAAATGTTACATTTTAACGAATCTTTCATTTACGACAGAATGAAACTCAGCTTACGGATTTCCCCAAGCTTTAGTACATGGCGAGTCAAAGGCAAATGTAAAATGTCACCACAAAAAAGTTCCTAAGTGACACCAAATAGCAGCAGAATCTGACCGACTGTACTCATGAGTCTTCTGTTTCCGTAACTGGCATAACTACTGTATAGAGGAAGCAGCCCCGCCGTCCTCCCACCCCAGCTGCTCTCCTACTTGAAAGCAAGTGGATGGCGCCCAAGCTGGCGGGAAGTGGGGGGTGATTGTTGTGTGCACTGGGTCCCTCCGAAGATTGGGTGTACTTAAAGATGATTTCCTTTTTCTGTGTAATAGTACAACATTACCTTGTATTTGATCCCAACTAAGATATGATTAATCCTTATTGGAGGCAAACAATCCTACTGAGCTTAATTAAAGGGGTGCTACACTTTAACTTTTAGTATGTTATAGAATGGCCAATTCTAAGCAACTTTTCAGTTGGTCTTCATTTTTGATTTGTTATACTTTTTTAATTATTTGCGTTCTTCTTCAAACTCTTTACAGATTTCAAATGGGGGTCACTGACCCCGGCAGCCATAAAACTATTGCCCTGTGAGGCTACAGTTTTATTGTTATTGTTACTTTTTGTCACTTTCTTTTCTATTCAGTCCTTCCCCTATTCATATTCCAGTCTCACAATTACAATTTTACAATGTGATACACAATTACAAAGTACAATAGTAAAGTGCTGTGAGTGCAATGTAATACAGAGTTACAGAGTACAGATATATATTAGAATATATGAACAGTGCAATATTGCAAATACCTCTGTACTCATAGCTGTATTGTGTAGCAAAATTGTCTTGATATTCTTTCTGGAGAATTTGTATAAAGCTGTCATTGGTATAGTGTTTAGTTGAGATTGTAGAATATTGTTGACTTTAGATATCAGGGGGTATTGGATATCAGGGTGCAGAATACAAGTTTTGTGATAGGTTTCTTTAATCCATCACAGCCCCACCCCAGACCCAGACAAGCCTGCCATGACCCTTCCTGATTTTAGTACAGGTATGGGACCTGTTATCCCGAATGTTCAGGAACCACCTACGCTGCTTCAAATGAAAGTTCCGTTCCTCTAATGTTAATGTGTGCAATGTGTATCTGCCAACTATTTCATGTTCAGAACATCCTCTGATTTGTTACCTTTAGGGCTTTATCCTACAATTTCAGTCTGAATGTTAGTTTTAGGTCAATGCCTTTAATCGTCTGATCAATATCTGAATGTTCGTCAGAAGGAGACAATCTGAACGTGTATGGCCCCCTTTATTTTAAATTTTCCGTCCACTTTACCAGTTTAGTTTCACGTCTCTGCACTCTCGCCAGCTCATTAATATCCTTATTAAGGACTGGAGCCCAAAACTGCACTGCATACTCAAGATGAGGCCTTACCAGAGACCTATAAAGAGGCAAAATTACATGTTTTCATCATTTGACTCCATGCCCTTTTTTATACAAGACAGCACTTTGTATGCTTAAGTATTCACAGAATGACACTGCCCAATTTTCCAATTTTATCAAATCGGTCTGCAAAGTGGCATCATCCTGCAGGGAACTTAGTTCCATAGTTTTGCACAAATTAGTGTCATCAGCAAAAACAGAAACAGTACTTTCAATGCCCACCTCCAGGTCATTAACAAACAAGTTAAAAAGCAAAGAACTAAGGACAGACAAATACATTCCGGTCAATATTCCTTTAATTAATCATTAACCTTTAGAATAGCTTTTGGTCAACATATTGAGCAGAATAGTATGCCTGTGTATTGTGCAGCAATCTTATGGGCAGATTAATGGGCTTTTCTTCTAATGGCAGCACTGCAACAGGCATGAGTACATCAGCTGAGTTACATACAAACATATCAGATATCAATATATTATGCACAAGGACCATAAATAACATGTAGATTTTTTTTTTTTAAAAAATGATAGTGATATTACTTTGTTACATGGTGCACTGAAACTTGTGTTTTATTTTAACACACCTATCCTGTGTTGTAAAATTTAAGGATAATAGATCTGTGACCTATATGGTCATGGAATGCAACACTTACGTCTTATATGCTTTTATTTTGCACCAGGAGTGGCATTCTTTATAGTGATTAATGACACTTTGGGGCACATGTACTAATCCACGAACGTCCGAAAAGCGCCCGAATGCGTTTTTTTCGCAATGATCGGTATCTTGCATTTTTTTTCATAAATTGTCACAACTTTTTGTAGCCGTTACGACTTTTTCGTAAATTGTCGCAACTTTTTCGTAGCGTTACGACTTGCGCGAATTGTTGCGACTTTTTCATATCCATCGCGCCGAGTATGAAAGTTTCGGATTCATTCAAGCTTCAGTATCGTGACTTTCCTTGGGCCAGGTTGGAGCTGCAGAGTGCCATTGAGTCCTATGGGAGACTTTCCTTGGGCCAGGTTGGAGCTGCAGAGTGCCATTGAGCCCTATGGGAGACTTTCCTTGGGCCGGGTTGGAGCTGCAGAGTGCCATTGAGCCCTATGGGAGACTTTCCTTGGGCCGGGTTGGAGCTGCAGAGTGCCATTGAGCCCTATGGGAGACTTTCCTTGGGCCAGGTTGGAGCTGCAGAGTGCCATTGAGTCCTATGGGAGGCTTCCAAAATCATGCAAAGTCTGAAAGTTTTGCCCGCTGTTTACGAGTGCTCAATACGAAAAAGTTGCGACAATATACAAGCAAATCGTAACGGCCACGAAAAAGTTGCGACAATTCGCGCAAGTCGTAACGGCTACGAAAAAGTTGGCACAATTTACGAAAAAGTCGTAACAGCGACGAAAAAAAAACGCAAAAAATACAAAAAGTCGCAAAATGTTCGTTTCCAATCCGAATTTTTCCCATTCAGATTTGTGGATTAGTAAATCAGCCCCTTTGTGAACTATATAGATTTTTTTTTTTTATATTTACTGATACAAGCAATAGTTCTCTCAATTTCATCTGACAGGAAAAGTTGCAATTATCTTGGAACCAGCAGGGTTGGTGGTTATGCTCTCTACTGACCATGGTGAGAGCCAACTAGAGATGAGTACAGTTCAGAGCTTGAGTTTTATTACATAAATGTCAATAACAAATAATAAGACTATTTTGCAAAGTGGCTTGTTACAAGACATTTTGATACAATCCTTGAACTTCGGGGGTATACTTTACTTCCCCTTTAATGGTGTGTTTATTGCTACAGAAAGATCCTTTTAATTTATATTTGCATAATGAATTCATAGATGTGAACAGAAATCTAATGAAGAGTTACTGATGGAGTCTTGTCACATGCCCCCATACATTCTTTGTTTGTCCACATTTGAATGCATTTTAATGTTAAGTGGGCTTTAAGGTAATTATTAGGGATGAGCAAAATAATTTGTGCTGTGAATTACATCCCACATACATCATTGCTTAATGATGTAAATGCAACAGCAGTTTTTCTGAAAATACACTGGTGTAAATACTCTTTTGACATCTTTTTACACATGCTTTTGTAAACATGTCCTATAACATATATAGGGCCTGATTCACTAAAGGGCGATAAAACGTGCGCTATTTTTATTGTGCGCTAAAATTTTTACCGCGTCTTAATTTTGGCGATTTTTCGCACGATTCACTATAAGCATACTCGCGCTTTTTTACGCGCGATATTGCATGCGTTATTTAACTCGCGAAAAGACTATTTCAATGCGGTATTTGCCGGTACATGCGCTAAATTACGTGAATAATCGCCGCATATGAATGGTAGCATAGAAATAGTGTATAAAAATTGTTGCCGCATATAAATGATGTATATAAATATTAGCCACATATAAATAGTAGCATATAAATGGTATCATATAAATAGTAGATGCTTATAAATAGTAGCCACTAGTGATGAGCAAATGTGTTCTGGTTATCTTTAGTGAAAATTAGCAAATCTTTCGAAAGATCCACGAAACGGCAAAAATGTTGTGCGGGCAAAAAAATTGTTGCTGTGACTATTATTTTTTGACACTTGATCAATTTTTGCATGGCGAATTTTTTCATGCGTTTTGCCATTGGCAAAAAAAAATCCACCGCGAAAAAATTCAACGCACGTCCAAAACTTCGCTGCGAATCCATGCCTGGCGAAACATTTCATCACTTGTAGCCAAATAGAAATAGTTGCGCAAAGGAACGCACGCCATGTTAGCCATACACGCCAATACTTGCAGAAAATTACTGTATTAAAAATGAACATTTCGCTGCAAACTGGCGGCTGCGTCACTCTAGGGGAAACACATACTTGAATAAATAACACTGTAAGTCCATATTTTATTGCAAAAAATCATTTACTGTACTTTTGTATAATTTTTCGCCTGCCTGTAGTAGGTGTTAATTTTCGCATAGCCGAATGCGATATTTAGCGCGCAAAAGTTATAGTGAATCATGCGATCGTATTCTTTTCAGCGCGGAAATTAACGCAAAACGGTAAAACTAGTGCGAGAAATACCGCATGCGAAAATGGCGATTTTTCGCACGCGATAATACTATGGTGAATCGCGCGCAAATTATTTTGCGTTTTTTAACGCGAAAAAGCGTGCGATCATTTTTATCGCCCTTTAGTGAATCAGGCCCATAGTGTATATTTAAGCTAAGCAAAGGGTTCAGTATGACAGTAAAAATAATAAATAAGAGGGGTCATTACGGCCCCTAGGCAATAAAAGATTTGAGAGTGTGCAGAGTGACATCAAAGCTGACATTCCAGCAAGAGTGTACAGGGATAATTGATAAGCCACAAAGTACAATTTCCAGTAAATAGCTCTTCTGGTTAGAACCAAAAGTCACCAGTTCCAGAACTGCAGTATCTATACCTCACTTCCCAGCAAAGTACTGGGAGATCCCGTAATTCCCATAATAATTACTAGGGATGGGCAAAATAATTTGGCGGAAAAATTCTGCGAGCAACAATAAAATTTGCTGCACGCAGTTTCCTTTGAGCCGGGCGTCGCTTTCTATTGCGCGTGTAAGGTCATTTTACTTGTTGACCTTTTGATAAATGTGCAGATCTCTACTGTAAAGGTACTTGCCCAAGGTATGTGGTATATGAACATAGGAATAGATACATTGTGTGTTCACAATATAGGGAGTAACCATGGCATTCTTTTGAGAAAACTGCAAATATGGGAGGACTGTGGTGGCAGGACAACAAGTATAGTTTTACAGGATACTGAAATCAACACTTTATAATAGTGTTGCTCTACCTGCACTTTTTAACCTTATTATTACAGCCTTTCACAGTTCTCAACTTTTTAGACATTTGCTTCCTATGTACATATGTCTATGAGGATTTTCATTCATCCAGGTAATAATATACAACTGGACATTTCTTGAAAAACATTTCACCTTTCATATGAGTGGCATCTTGTGTTCAACTGAGCTGAAAGTGTGATGCAGGCACAGTAGTACCAAAACTGAATCACACTTTTTCAGGCAACACCTGGATATGAGATAACTGAATAAGTTCAAAACAACCATTGTGATTGGATAAACCGAAGAAGCTGAGTGTTGAAATGTTTTTCAGTAAAGTTCAGTTGCTTCAGACGTAATTCTACTAGATACTTTTCTACGTATGGGTATATTGCTGCCATCTAGCGGTTAAATAATAAAAGGCACTGCACACTCTTCATTATTTCTACATCTTGCCCAGAATACTGACAGTTATTTTAAATCATTTGCAGGTTGAATAACTCTGTTTTAAATTTTACATTGGATTTCAGTCAAGCTTAACTGGGGTGTAAACACCTCTTTTTTTGGGGGGGGTTTGAATTCCTACATACTGAAAAGTTGTTCTTTTGCAGCTTGGTCGTTTGTATCTGATAAATGGAATCTTTATAATTTATAGTTCTGTACTTGCTCCTTGTGTGCTTATGCCTATTTCTAACTATTTGTCCGCTATTTGGAGAATGAAATGTAAGTCTTTTCTTACCCCACCACATCTTTATCTGTAGCTGTTGCTGAGATGGAATAAGTAGAAGAGAAGGAAAAAGCTATGTTTATTTTCTCTACAGTACAGTGAAATTAGAGAAGTGGGTATTGCCACTTGAATACGTATAAAAAAGTTATAAAAGTCACATAGGAAGTCATAGAAGATCTAGAAGTCATTAAAAGGCATATATTTCATAAAAGTCATCATATAAGAAAAGCATGAGTATTTTAACTAATATAAGAAGTCATATGTCATGTAAAAAGTCATGAAATTATGACAAATGACTTCTTATACAAGTTATCTAACGTATATGACTAATATGACTTCTATGAATTCCTTATAACTTTTATATCATATAGGACCTCTTATATGAATATTATGACTTCATATATTACTATGATATATATTTTTTATATGATCGGCCCCCTTGAACTTTTCCACATTTTGTCACATTACAGCCACAAACATGAATCAATTTTATTGGAATTCCACGTGAAAGACCAATACAAAGTGGTGTACACGTGAGAAGTGGAACGAAAATCATACATGATTCCAAATATTTTTTACAAATAAATAACTGCAAAGTGGGGTGTGCGTAATTATTCAGCCCCCTTTGGTCTGAGTGCAGTCAGTTGCCCATAGACATTGCCTGATGAGTGCTAATGACTAAATAGAGTGCACCTGTGTGTAATCTAATGTCAGTACAAATACAGCTGCTCTGTGACGGCCTCAGAGGTTGTCTAAGAGAATACTGGGAGCAACAACACCATGAAGTCCAAAGAACACACCAGACAGGTCAGGGATAAAGTTATTGAGAAATTTAAAGTAGGCTTAGGCTACAAAAAGATTTCCAAAGCCTTGAACATCCCATGGAGCACTGTTCAAGCGATCATTCAGAAATGGAAGGAGTATGGCACAACTGTAAACCTACCAAGACAAGGGCGTCCAGCTAAACTCACAGGCCGAACAAGGAGAGCGCTGATCAGAAATGCAGCCAAGAGGCCCATGGTGACTCTGGACAAGCTGCAGAGATCTACAGCTCAGGTGGGGGAATCTGTCCATAGGACAACTATTAGTCATGCTCTGAACAAAGTTGACCATTATGGAAGAGTGGCAAGAAGAAAGCCATTGTTAACAGAAATCCATAAGAAGTCCCGTTTGCAGTTTGCCACAAGCCATGTGGGGGACACAGCAAACATGTGGAAGAAGGTGCTCTGTTCAGATGAGACCAAAATGGAACTTTTTGGCCAAAATGCAAAACGCTATGTGTGGCGGAAAACTAACACTGCACATCACTCTGAACACACCATCCCCACTGTCAAATATGGTGGTGGCAGCATCATGCTCTGGGGATGCTTCTCTTCAGCAGGGACAGGGAAGCTGGTCAGAGTTGATGGGAAGATGGATGGAGCCAAATACAGGGCAATCTTGGAAGAAAACCTCTTGGAGTCTGCAAAAGACTTGAGACTGGGGGCGGAGGTTCACCTTCCAGCAGGACAACGACCCTAAACATAAAGCCAGGGCAACAATAGAATGGTTTAAAACAAAACATATCCATGTGTTAGAATGGCCCAGTCAAAGTCCAGATCTAAATCCAATCGAGAATCTGTGGCAAGATCTGAAAACTGCTGTTCACAAACGCTGTCCATCTAATCTGACTGAGCTGGAGCTGTTTTGCAAAGAAGAATGGGCAAGGATTTCAGTCTCTAGATGTGCAAAGCTGGTAGAGACATACCCTAAAAGCCTGGCAGCTGTAATTGCAGCAAAAGGTGATTCTACAAAGTATTGACTCAGGGGGCTGAATAATTACACACACCCCACTTTGCAGTTATTTATTTGTAAAAAATGTTTGGAATCATGTATGATTTTCGTTCCACTTCTCACGTGTACACCACTTTGTATTGGTCTTTCACGTGGAATTCCAATAAAATTGATTCATGTTTGTGGCTGTAATGTGACAAAATGTGGAAAAGTTCAAGGGGGCCGAATACTTTTGCAAGCCACTTGGAAGCCACTTCCTTTCTATGACTTTTCTGACATATGACTTAAATGAATTCTATTACTTAATTGACTACTTATACATAATTATAACATTTGATTTTCTTGTATAACTTATATGACATATATGACTTGGTGGATTCAATTGATACCTGCGTGGGGTTGAGTTGTATTTTTTTAGCAGAACTACTTTTGTTTCCTGTGTTGGATTATATAATTTCCCTGTGTGGGACTGTATGTGCCATATCCTCCCTTCCAGATTGCTTATCTCTGTTTGCCTAAACTGTGTGTTCTGCAATAACCTGTTCCCCTATAATACCCTATAAAGCCTGCTGGACTTGCTGTACTGATTTTGTGTGTGTATACCTTCTCTGAAGCCATAACAGTCATTTAATTCATATAAATCACATAAAAATGTATATGAGTCATAAAAGTAACATAAGACATCATACAAGTCATTACGGATGGACCAAAACCATCATTTTTGGATTTGGTCTAATACCAAATCTGATTTCTTTGGTGTATAAGCCACCATCTCAGTGCATTGTGCCTGAGTCTGAGCTTTCAGAATGAGCCAGCAGCCCATCTGGCACCTCCAATATTGCTTTACTAAATACCCCCATTGCAAACCTGTGTCCAATAGTGATGTGCAGGTTGACAAGGGACCCACGGATTTACCATTAGGTCAGGCGGGTTAAAGTTAAAATTTGAGCTACCTCTCAGGTTCAGGTTGGGTGTTAGACTGGGGTCTTTCTTATTTGTGCTATGTAGTAGCATCGCTCAGTCTTTGTACAAATATGCTTTTAATGATGTTTTGCTCTCTTCATTGTTTGATTTTAATTTATTTGAAGGAGGGCACCCCTTTTAGATATATCCGCATACACACTTATTTGGATTATATATATTCATATTATGAAGAGATTAGTGTGACCACTTATAACCCCCTTTAGTTTTATCTTTCCTTTATATTCAGATTGCTGAGGTCTGTTTTGATTTAATCTTTGTTTTAACATGTGATGGACATCTCACCCTAAAGACATGAGGAACATCTGTGGACCCGATAATGCAACATTTAAAGAAACAATTTTAGGGCTCTTGCACACGAGTGTTTGCTTCTGTGTTCCCCTGCTCTGGATCTATTTGCCCTTCAGCAGCCCTTTATTCCCTATCTGATTGTTCTGAAGATGCGTTCCACCTGCATTCGGCACTTGCCTGCACTAAAGTGAGAACAAAATAATAGGAAATACATGGCTACCTTCTCCATTTGTCTGACCATGGGATTGATTATTCTGTTGTTAGTAGCACTGTTCTGTTTGAATAGAATCTCATAGGGAATGTATGGTGAGGCTTGTTCCATTCCTAAGAACAGCCTTGCCACAGCACTTATTCCACACTGGAATTTTTCATGCCATTCTGGATCATCTGGATGTTCTGAAATAAAGCACTGAAATTGATACACTTTTCCTATCTTTTTTTTCCAGCCTCATCTACTGTGTTTTTATATATTCTACAAGATCAAGCAATCAGAGTTCTACAGGCTGTGTAACAATAAAAATCTATCCAGAAAATTAAAAAAAAAAATAAAATCCACACAAAACTGCAGTAAGGAAGGATAAGGAGATCAAGCTCTGTCTCTTTGATTGCTTAAAATGAACATTTTGTTCCCCATCCCATTGCTCACAAATTACTAGCAGAAATATTTGGCAACTTTATCAGATTTGGAAAGGGAAAATGGATATGAACAGTGAAACAGAATAATAATGTATGTTGTATTACAGCACAACTTCCTTTGATACAAAATAGCCCCTGGCATTTCAAGTACACAGAGGCCCTAACAGCTCCCCCGAAGCCCAATAAATAGTCTATGGCAGTGCTGTCCAACTGACCCCCCTCTGTGTGGCCCCCCACCTGTCTGGCTGCTTTGATGGCTTACTCTTGTGTAAGCTTTAAATGGTATCAGTACTGAGATTAACTGGCCCCCTGCATGGTTCTCACCTCAGATTCAGGCTGTAATCCCCCTGCATTGTTTAAAAATGTTCACACCTTTTAATGCCTACATTGTTCACCACCTGCATTGTTCACACCTCAGACTCAGGCTGTAATCACCCACATTGTTCTCCTGTTCACACCTCAGACCCACAAATAATCCCTGCACACTACAAAAAGAACATATACTGAGGTGGTACTGCAATTAAAAAGTTTCTTAATTTATAGTTATTGTGCAGACTGTAGGAGCAGTGCCAGCATTGTATCACTGTAGGGCAGGCAGAGTATGGCACACACAGGCAGGGTAGGGCAGGCACAGTATGGCACACACAGGCAGGGTAGGGAAGGCAGAGTATGGCAGGTTTTTGCTGTACTACAACCATTAATATGGGTATGGTCATGTGATAACAGGAGTGTGGTTTCAAGTGGGTGTGGTTTAAAAAGGGGAGTGGTCAAAACTGGTTTAAATTATCGGCCCTCTGTACCACAGAAGTTCGACAGCACTGGTCTATGGCATCTTACAGCAGCACCTCTGGCATTTGCCAGAATCCACAGATTGCCAGTCCAGGCTTGCTCCCAGAGCAAAGCACATCCTAGATTGAACTAAGAGGCTTTAACAGTGTTAGCAGTGAACAGTGATGGGGGGGGTGGGGGCTGCTCACTGTATATAAACTTGCCATGTTGATAGCCTTCCTGCAGACATTTGGGTGGATGTAGGATATAAAAACTGGTAACCCCAATAGCCATCTGTTGGAACTGATGAGCAAGGTGATCCTGCGAGCCACAGTATTCTAAACTCTGTTCCATGCTAGAAAATGCTCCTGCACTGTAACTATGACAGTACTGGTTTTTGTTACATTCCTTCTACTTTGTTTCCCTGGTAATTTTTACAATAACATGATTGAACCTTAACTTCAGGTTAATTTAGCACTTGATGATACCGAGTCTGCAAAGTCCTTTCATAATCTTCAGGAGGAAGCACAAATCCCTATAACACTACTGTTTTGGTATAACCAAATGTTTGCATTTCTTCCACTCACAAACACTTCATTTAGCTACACTTGAGGGCTCAATTATTGAGAGGGCTTGCCAACATCCAAACTTCACAGAAAGCAAATTTCATGGATTTATAACCAATTAATGGACCATTCATCTGACTCAGAATTCTCTTACATGACTCAATGGGCCACGGACTTATAGTTACAAGACAAGCAAGATATATAGGCTAAAATTTGGACTGCAATCCATAAGCTGTCTCCCAATATTAGAATTAATAGTAATGCAAACATGCAGTTATTCCTTCAGCTTCCTTCAAAAACAATGATGTTGCACCTACAGAGTGAATCGTAATTCAAAAACTATGTGTAATTCTTTAACTTTCCACATATGCTATGTTTCTTCTTTTTATATATATTTTTTCTCGTTTTGTTTTCTTTTTACTGTTATTGTAAAAATATATTTGATGTGTTTGAAGAATTCACATTATACAGTAAAATTGCTACCCATTTTATTGTTTGAAAAGTTTAAGGAGAAATTAAAAAAAAAAAAAAAAAGATTGAATACAAACAGAACAATGACAAATACAGTCTCCAATCTTGGCCCTTTCCTGGCTAAACCCACATGAAAGGCATGGTAACCCAACTCTCCTGCTTATACTACTAAATTTTGCTACAGATTGTTGAGAAACGACCCTCTTTCTTGAAGCATAGGACATTTAACACCATTGATAGGCAACCCCTCCCTTTCCCAGGCTTACTAAAGGATTCTTTAACAAATGAAGCACTGACAACTATCCCTTTATACAATCACAATTCTCCAGTGAGCTTGCTTCCCTAGAAAACTTACTACCTTCAACAACCAATAGCTTTCCCCAAAAATTCATGTATCATCAACTAACACACTGGTTCCACACCCATCCAGAAATAGAAAAATTACTTACAGACACTACCCCTTTTAATGATTTATGCTGGGCTAAAACTGTATCTTCCTATACCCTTTATCAGATTTATACTATTTGACTAGACCTAAAAGGTAAACAACTGCCTGTAAGGCACAGGAAACAAACTATACTGTACTCTCCTGATAGTACAAATGCCCCATTATACTACATATCATGTTTTCCTCTACCTCAGACAAATACTGGCAATGTAAACTCCAAAGAGGAGATATGAGTACAGCAATATACCCTTTGGCAGTATTTCAGACTATTTTTAAAGTCACTTGTCTAGACCTTTCCCAGATCTTATTCTGGCACTTCTTTCCATAACAGCAACAGCCGCACAGACAACTAATAAAGAGAAGGGATCTATTGCTTTCTAACAGCTGCTAAAAAAAGTAATACACAGGTACTGGAAAAGCAACACCCCCCCCCCCCCAACCTTATCATTTATAATGCGTATGGAGGAAATGTTCTCTTATGCAACCAAATCACGAGAAACTTTCAGAAAGGTTTGGTCAGCCTAGGTTTTTTTTTCAATCCACACCAGCCTACAATAACATCTTCTCAACAGGCACATCTATTCAGGCCTCTGCTTAGTCCTGGTGTTTACTCCCACAAATCTCTATATGCACAATACCTTCCTGACACAGTTTCGGGTGAAGACACTTGTTATGGCTACTAAACACCAGAAAACCCTGCCATAGACAATACTGAGAATTGCCTTTGCTAAAAACACATAGAGACAATTATCAGTAAATAATCAGCATTGTCTATTTTAGTAGCCACGACAAGTAGCTGGCTACTTCCAGCTCTGTGTGTCTTCACCCTTAGTTCACTCTAACCTTACCTACTTAGAACTGAAATGGATTCAGTTCGGTGTGATGCTGTAGCCTTCTTTTTCCCGTCACCTGTTCTCTTATCATTTGTGCCTACCTTTTTGGCCATATGACAATGTGGATTGTGTACTGACATGCTAATCTTGGACAATGCCAATCTATTATCTTTTTTGTACTGTAACTGTTTATCTGCTGAGTTTATAAATCAAAAACTAAATAAAGAATGTATGAAAAAAACGTATCTATGTTGTGCACAATTTTGGAGGAGTGCTATGGTAGTGTGTGCCCACAATTATGCTAGAATTTGGCAAAAAAACTCCTACATTGTTGGTAAAAAAATGCCAATTTCTATTTATCTCTTTTCGTCTAATCATAGGGCAGTTTTTTATCAGCCTGGTATGGCTCCTTTAGTATACAAACGTTAGGACAGGCCCTTGAAAGTGCTGCTATGTCATTAGAGTGAGGGTAATGATGTTACAGAGCAGTGACAGAGTGTTGGGGTTAGAGCCCAGGACCTCCTGGTTGTTGGCCGCTCTCCCTAAACATTGAGCCAGGAGAGCAGCTGGCAAGAGGTTATGGCTTATATGTTGTTCCACTCACCTGTATCCTGGGCTCGTTGACATCACCCCAGCGGCCTTATTGGTTAGGTGGAGTCGGGGCTGATTCTGCCCTATTTAAGCCCAGCCCTCCTCAGACACCTTGCCTGAACATTGGTCTAACATGAGCATTTGATCTATAAAGAAAAGTATAATGTTTTTAATGAATGATATTTAGCAAGTTGCCCATGTAAATAAAAGTAATTATACATTTGAATTTTAATGGTAGTTCCATTTTCATGAAAAAATTATTAATATGTAATAAAACAAATACTGCACTTTGCAATAAACATTTGATTCAGAATTATAAAGTTCTAGTAAGCCTTGATATTTCCAGAAATGTGTTAGGCATAAAAAAAAAAAAAAAAAAAGCTTACTGCCATTTCTGGAAAGGCAAGTAGAACAGTATAACCTATGGGGAACTTCAATCACCTTTGAACAAAAAGAGGTAGAAAATAAGGGGAACTGATATATATATATGCCTAGAAATAGAGGAAGACCAAGAATTCTGCTAAACCCAATACATTAGGCAGAAGATACCACAAGACAAAAAATAAATACTAATAGAGCAATGAGTAGGAAGTGATTGTTCCTATTTTATTATGCATAATATATAGAAAGGTTAGAATAGTCACGAAACAAAGCATTAACAACCATAGTTACAAATCTATCCTTAAGTTAGGTTTATTTTATGTTATTGTGTATCTTTCTCTTTTCTCTCTCCATTTAAAGTCTTAGTGGCAAAAATACCCCACTCTGCAGCTGGTCAACTAGAAAAATAATGCTGTACCCTGAGCAGGTGTTACCCAAATGGTTCACATAAATTTATGTCCTGGTTTACTTCACAAATAAGCACTAAGGGCTAAATTCCACGGGAGATTTTGATCAGATTTTGTGGGTCAGATTTTATTTGATGCAACACACACGCAACAGCATGAGATTTTGTAAGATCCTGCAAAATCTGATCTCCACAGCTGTAATGTGGCGCTTGTGGCCCTAAGGGGCATGTTTACTTCTTCGTTAAGCTTTAATTTTCATTGAACCTTTTTGCTGCCAAGCACGTATGGCATACATGCTTTCAGAATTAGTTGTTATCTGCCAAGCACGTATGCCATATGTGGTTTGGCAGATAAAGGTTTCTCTCTGCATGAGCTGCCTCTGCAGAGAGTTTGGAGAGATGACAGCCAGGAGCGGCAACGAGCCAAGGGGGCTGTCATGTCGGTCCTCGATGGCGATCGTTGCAGGACCACCCTTTAAGCAGCAGATGCGTCTGTTGCTTGTCCTGTTCCTTCCCCCCCAGCACCGCCCACTCACTTCCTGCTGCGGGAAGAACTCTGCAGATGGACCCCTCCATGCGATCAGAGCGTCCATCTACCTCCAGGACAGGTAAGTCGCCTTTATTTGGACTACTTAACACACTTACATACATTTACATGCATTTATACACACATGCAGCACACAATTTAGCACAGTTTTTTTTTTCATTTTGCACACTTTAGCACACTTATATACACTCATATACAAACTGTCACACAACTTCTAGATGTGTACACACATGTACACAAACACTCACAAACACTTTTTTTTTTACTTATTCATTTTCCCACTCTGTCTTTAGTTTTTTTTCCCTAAAAACTGTTTATTTTGACAGCGTGACTATTGGATCAGATATTCTGACCACTTATTATGCTGTTGTGTTATTTTGTTGTTTCATTGAATTGCACAATTTGTGTGGCTTTATTGCATTTTTATTCCTGTATTAGTATTCCTGATCTGTTTTTCAGCATAGCTTTGCCATGTGGTGTAGAAAATAACTTTACCTATTTTGAATTAATCAGAATGATGAATATATGGTTTTCTGGGGGTCTCTGTATAGTTAGGGGATCTTACACCACATAATACGCCGTTGGGGTCTCTGTATGCAAAAGCTGAGTTGGCAGGCGAGAAATCCATATGCGCTATTTTCATTTTGGGGTCCATACATACCTCAGACTTTGGTATATCTATGGATATTGGGCATCAAACTGTTCAGTAGACCTCAGGTGTTCCTATTTGGGGTGATTTGCAGATTGGTACTTTGGTGTAGAAAGGACTCTTTAACCATGTGGGATTTGTCCGAATGTGAACTTTCAAAAAATATATGGTTTTCTGGGGGTCTCTGTATAGTTTGGGGGTGTAACCGCACATAATACGCTGACAGGGGGCTCTGTATGCAAAAGCTGAGTTTGCAGGCGAGAAATCCATATGCGCTATTTTCATTTTGGGGTCAGTACATACCACAGACTTTGGTATATCTATGCATATTGGGCATCAAACTGTTCAGTAGACCTCTGGATATTTAGGGAGTTTTATATAGCTGCCTAATGTAGAAAATAAGATGCTGCATATTTTTTAAGGTGATTTTTGGAAATGTCATAAAAATCGGCAAACTTAGGAAAGCTTTGTGGCTTGGTACTTTGGAGTACAAAGACACGAGAACACATTTTGAATTCAGGAGAATGTGTACTTTCCAAAAATATATATCTTTCTGCAGTGAGCATACTTTTTCGTAGCTTTATCCCACATGAAAAGATGTAAATGTGTTGATTTTGCAGGAGCTGAAATGACAGAAATGATAGATCATATGGGGGTATGTTCATATTGGGGCCCCTACATGCCACATACTTAGGTAAACCTATATATATTTGGTGTCAAACTGTTCAGTGGACACCTGGCGTTTACATTTAGGGTGTTTTATCTTGGTACCTAATGCTATGTGGGTGATAAAGATGCTGCAAAGTGGAAGCTTTGAGGGGATTTTTGGAAATGTCATCAAAATTGCCAATTTTAGGAAAGCTTTCTGCTTAGTACTTTGGAGTAGAAAGACATGAGTACCCATTTTAGATTTGGGGAAATGTGTACTTTCCAAAAATATATGGCTTTCTGGGGTGAGCGTACTTTTTATTAGCTTTATCTCACATGAAATGATGTAAATGTGTTGATTTTGCAGGAGCTGAAATGACAGAAATGATAGATCATATGGGGTATGTTCACATTGGGGCCCCTACATGCCACATACTTAGGTAAACCTATACATATTGGGCATCAAACTGTTCAGTGGACCCCTGAAGTTCAAATATAGGTTGTTTTATTTGGTCATTTTATGACCTGTAGGAGATAAGATACTATAGACTGGAAATCTAAAGTATGCAACTTTCTGGAGCAGTGCTTTGGAAATTTGGTAGTGTACTGCTGGGAATTTTTGACCTATACAAGTAAGAAATCCCCATAAAACTATATATATTTGGTATTGGCGCGTTCAGAAGACATGGGACTTTCCAAATCAGTTGTATTTTTGTGCATAAAATAATGTTTGTTTCTGGTATATGTGTTAATATTATGGAAAATGTTTTTTTATTTTATTTTTTAGACATGTGGAAGCCTATATCTTGTTACAGAATTGGAAATACACAACAATTCTACCATATTTTGAAAGCTTAGGTTGTCTTGAAAAAAACAATATATTGTTTTTCTGGATAAACTAAAAGTCCCCCCAAGGAAACGCCCCCAAAGTGAAACAGCAAAATGTTCAAAAACTGTCTGGCAGTACAAGTTCCTCTCTGACCAAAACATCTGGCAGTGAAAGGGTCAATACATTATTCTCAGACATCTGCAACTATGTCCAACTTGTAGAATGTGCTTTGTCCTAACTAGGATATGCAAAGATTCCATGTCAGTGCTGTCAAACTTCTGTGGTGGAGAATTTCTCTAGCATACATAGTGGAGGGCAGCTAATGGAAGCTAGTTTTGACCACTCCCCCTTTTTAAACCAAACCCACTTCAAACCACAACCATGTTATCACAAGCATTTTTAAGACCATGCACACATTAATGGTGGTAGCGCAGCATAAACCCAAATGGTTGGTGCTCACTGCAGGGATATCAACCATCATCCATATGTGACAGATTTATATTATGTCATATTAAGACACACCCATAAATCCATATGCCTCCTTCTCCTTTGTGGATAGCACAGCAACCCCCAGCTCATACTTACACACCTCAGGGGCCATTTAATGGCTATATCCAGCTGCTAACAAACTTCCAGAACAAACCCCTGCCTGGATCACCTCCCACAGGCAGCATAGGGCAGGCAAAGTATGGCACACAGGTAGCATAGGGCAGGCAGAGTATGGCAAGCACAGGCAGCATAGTGCAGGCAGAGTATGGCACACACAGGCAGCCTTGGGCTGGAAGAGTATGGCACACACAGGCAGTACTCTACCTGCTCTACCCTCCCTGTGTGTAGCCATACTCTGCCTGCCCTATGCTGCCTTTGTGTGCCATACTGTCTGCCCTACCCTGCCTGTGTGTGTCATACTCTGCCTGTGTGTGCCATATTCTGCCTGCCTATAACTGTCTGTGTGTGCCATGCTCTGCCTGCCCTATGTGCCATACACACAGGCAGCATAGGGCAGGTAGTACATACAGTGACACAATCCTGACACCTGTCTGATGTGTGAACAGGTAAACAATGTGGGTGCTTACAGTCTGAGCCTGAGGTGTGAACACTGCAGGGGGTGAACAATGCAGAAACTAAAAGCATGTTTAAATAAATTTAAACGATACAGAGGGATTACAGCCTGAATCTGAGGTGTGAACCATGCAGGGGGTTAATCTCAGTATTTATACCATTTAAAGCTTTCACAAAAGGTAAGCCATCAAAGCAGCCAGCCAGGTGAGGGGCCACACAGAGGGGGTCGCGGGCTGCCAATTGGACCGCACTGTTCTATGTAGTTCAATCCTAAACAGTAGTATAAAACAGATACAAATTTGTAAACAGCACTGGATTGCACCTGTTGAAGTATCTGGGTTGTGATAATGTGTTGGATTATTGCCATATGTTTATCAGCATTACATTTTCATTAATAAAATTTTCACGTTCAAGAATGCAGATTAAGTAGCAAGTTCCAAACATCTTTATGAAACAGTAATACCAGAGTTGGTACAAGGTACATAAAAAGGGGAAAAAAAGATGGCAAAAGAGAAAAAGGGGAAACAGGAAGAGACAAGTGGGGATATGGGAACATTTTACTATGATAATAGGGCGCATTCACTTACCCTGATGCAGTGAGCAAAGTGCAATTTCTGATGCAGTCTCAATGTTTTTTTCCCCAGAATTCATGTGTAATTGTGTGTGAAATGTGAGCATTGTATCGGACCCAATTTTGCTGTGTCTTACTCACAATGCGTCTGGTGCAACTGTGCAGAGTACTTCGCTGTAAATCAGATGATGTGGCACTGAATATTTGCATCAATACCAGTGTTCTGGTGTACTGCCTGTGAATCAGATTCTTTTGCTGCAAGTGCATGGTGTCTATTGACACCGGGCCCTGAGGGAAACCTGGACCTACCGCCCAGTCACAAAGTGATGGTAGCTACAGGGTTCAGGAGCGTTTTTGGATGCAAGTACCTTTATTAAAAGTAGTTTTAACTGGAACTCACTGCAGGGAAAAGCACAATTTGCGCACTGCATCTGCAGACAATTTATAAGCTATTTGTATATTGGGCATCCATGAGAGAGTCCCACAGGAGACTCACCATTTTTCAGACCCTGCAGTAGCTTTTTGGACATCAAATAGTGTGAAACGCACATCTCCAAAGATGAATCAAAGGCTTCACAAAGATAATGTCAAAATAGTTTAATAGAAGGTTTTATGTGAATTTGGGGAGCAAATTATGAAACTTAGAAATGACTGGAATGTGCAACAGAAAAGTTTTAGTACTGATTATTTATTACAAACTGTTACTGAAAATACATGAATTGCTTAGTGTTATACAATAGTGAAGTAAAACATTAGTTGGATTTAAGGCACAGTATAAATCTCAAAGACATAATTGGTTGCCATTAATAATAAGATGTGTACAGAAATATACACCAAGGGATTAGATATCTACATAGACGGGCCTACCTGACCGACATCTGGCCTGAAATCGGAAAGATTTCTATTGGCAGGTTTGATTTTTCCTTGGATCGTGGACCACATCGGCTGGTTGATGCGGTCCCTGAACTGACGGGCGCCTATACCCGCCGTTCTAATTCGATTGTTTGGACCCAGGGCCAAAACAACCTATTTAGCCCGATATCGGCCACCTGTAGGGCGAGTAGAACTTACTGTTATGGAAACCTTAAGGCACAGTTAAACCCAAATGCCTATAACATTAGGTAATCACAGGGTTTCTGAGAGCTAAGTAGGTGTTGCAAGTATATTAAGCCAGACACGTTTAACCCAGGAGCACCTTTGACAACCCCTTGTTCTTACCAAGCATAGTGGTCAGTGAGGCACACGTCACTTGCCCTGAAATGGCAATTATTAACTTTGTGTCTGAATTATAATAAAACAGTTTATGTTTCAGTCATGACTGACACCACGTCCCATGCTGACGTTTTTGTATATGCAACAGTGCAAATTATATGTTTTTTTTTATTCTAAATTTAAACTTTCCAAGAACATTGTCAACTTGATTATATAAGGAATTGTGCCAGATGGCTACCAAGAAAGAACATTGGGATTTATTGATCACTGATAGCTAAAGAAATGGCTCCCTGCAAACAAACTAATCACAAAACATATGTCATCAATGGATTTTATGCCCTGCGCATTTGGGCACATGCAAGCAAAGCCAATTATATAGCATAGGTTTCAGAGTAAAGAGGGCGTGGTAAATGTACAAATAACATCATATGATATCAAATATTAATTGATATACAGATTCATATTGAAATCTTTAACCTCCATGGCAAAACCCTGTAGCTTGTATTGACTGCAATACTCAGTCCAATACTGACTGATTAGGGCTCATACAGTGCTGAGTTGTTTTACCAGTAACATTTACCATTTTGTTTTCTTAAACTGCTCTTAATCCTCCACACATTTCTTGCATTGCCCTGGCCCTGCTCTTCTAAAGTTCTGACCTAGCCAGTATATTTTCATATCAGTCATAGAGAAATGACATTTATTTAGGACAGTAAATCATTTTCAGTTCTGAGGCTTTCGTGCAGATATTTGCATATTCAAATACACTTGTGAAATAGATATTTATACAAATGACTAAAACACTGAGAAAAATGCTCATTTTGTTAATCTTTTTTTTCAGTGTGTATAACACGTAGTATACAAGAAAATCGGTCCATCATATAAAAAATGTATGGCATTATTGCACTATGCTCTGCATCTTTATGGATATAATTATTAAAAGCGTAAACAAATATCAAACTTGTATAAAAAGTATTGTAAGCTTTGCATACCATTCTGGTATAGGACCAGGAGAGAAGTGGCAACAAAGAATCCTTCAAGACCCATCCTGGAAGTGACTGTAAATGGGCAGATGTTAAGAAAAGCTCCAGTCTGTGAGGCTGCTTCCCCTTGGTGGGCCCATTCTGGTGGTCATTAGGGTAAAATTAGGTCATAACAAGCTTACAAATAATTAAAAGATGGTCATATTAGTCACATCCCTATAGTTACAGGGATAGCCAAGAGGGGCCTGGCAAATATTTGACTACAAAAAGGGACATGGACCTCTAACTGTAAAGGTCCCCATACACCTTAAGATCACTGCCAAGCGAGCGGATCTTCTCCTGATATCCCCCACCTATGGGTGGATGATATCGGGAGTATC
The DNA here is from genome assembly GCF_000004195.4 of Xenopus tropicalis. NCBI lineage: Eukaryota > Metazoa > Chordata > Amphibia > Anura > Pipidae > Xenopus > Xenopus tropicalis. The sequence goes on from NC_030680.2 coordinate 71,393,810, forward strand.
CAGGCTAATTCGATCGTTTGGCCCTGGTTATAGGCAAAGGGACCGATATCGGCAGCTAGAATCGGCCCGTGTATGGGTACCTTAATTCATGATGTACTTTTACCATCTGACAAACAATATTATCAGACTGTCTAATGTTAAGTTCTGTGTATTCCTGGTTGTCACCCAATAGATTTGGGTAAGACAGTTTCCCACCCCACAAAAGCCAACTTTTCAAAATGTGGTCTTTAACATTTTTGTTGCAAATTTTTATCTGTAATGTTATCAGTAATATATTGCTTAGTAGTGTTTTACAAATACAAACATTATAAATAATACTGAATTGTTTCGGTAAAGTCATATACAATAATGTAAAAAGCTCAGGTGTGAAAAGCTGACCACGATGAAGAATAGAAATCTTCATTTAAAGGCCATGCCCCTTGTCTTTCAGCATCCTCATCACTGTCCTCACTGGATGGATCATACTCTGGTACTGCGTCATGGAATTGTCTCTCATGCCTTTTCACTTCCTCTTCAATTGCTACTTTCTCAGATACCAACTTTTTGTAACATAAGCTACAGACTCTCACAGGTTTGGATTTTATTGTTGGAATCAAAAACTTGTACTTTGAGCATTCGTGACACACAACAAAGCCACATTTGCGACAGTGATGTCTACGATTTACTAAAGTGAAGTTAGTTTGCGTACAGCGCATACAAATATCGGTGGCTTTGTCAGGTATCCAGGGTGCTGCATGTTCCTTTGAAGGTTGTCTTCCTGTCTTCTGCAGGAGTTGGTGGATGCATTCCTCTATGTGACAAATCCACTCTTTCCTTTCAGAGTAGGAGGCTGCAGAAACCACAAATGATTTCTTTGAGGTCTTTATCATCCATCGGTTTCTCATGTCTATACTGTCTGGAAGTATCTCGACCGTCACATCTTCAAGAGGGATAATACGCTGTGTGTTATATCTGACCTTATTTATAACTATATTTCCATACACTAAGATGTCACTGAAGAGAAAAAAAGTCCTTGGTTTGGGCTTTTTTCTGCATTCTTTTGTCAAAATTCCTTCTCCCACAAGAACTCTTCCTGGGGTAGATAATGGCTGGCCTGATGTACCAAAGCAATTTTCTACAACTGCAATTCGCTGGGCATTAATTTCTGTGAAAGCAAGTTGGTCGACCATCATACAGGATTACCTAAGAGAAAGAAATGGAGCAAAGATAAAATAAACAAAAATAAGCAATACCCCATTATTAAATAACAAACAAACAAACAAAAAAAAACCCAGAAAAGCCCATTAATATTTCCATATATTGAATACAGTATGTTACATACCATCCAGCTACTGCATATAGGAACCTAATAATACAACAGTACAGCATTTGATAATTCATCCTCACATGGGTATCTGAATACAATCCTTAAAGTCCCATCTAATAATTATATGTTCCCTTACTCATTGCATCAAAACTTGCTAGGATCAATGTGCATAATGTAAACTAGAAAAATAGTTTTGGCCTTCCTATTACTACTGTGACTTTCAGAGGAGACTGGTGCCATCTTAAATGTAAAGAACTTCATTTTTCACCCATGTTGGCTTCCCATGTTAATGAGGAAAAGCACATGCAATCTCTGACATTAAGACATTAAAGGAGAAAGAAAGGTAAAAACTAAGTAAGCTCATAGTCTTACAAACTGAGCATGTTCACTTGGTCTCAGTGTCTGTGCAGGAGAGAGGCATTATAGAAACTTTCTTTACACAGCTCAGTTGTTTTTCTTCCTGTTTGGCTTCTGATTATCTGAACAGGTGAAATATTGGGAGACTTGAGGGCACTATTGAGAAAACTGAAGGTATGCCTGCAGCTTGAGATGAACTCTTTATTAGCCTTTCCTTCTCCTTTAAGACTGATCTCTGCTTTAGCAAGCCCTTGGTATGAAGCATTGAGCATGCTCCACAATGAGGGCGCAGGCAGCAAACAGAAAGTTTGCAGGCTGCAAGTAATTCCAAGGGACCTTAGTGCTGGCACATACATGTAAGATACCTTTCCATATTTTTTAAAGGCAGGTCCACCTAGAATTATTTTTACATAAATTATGTATTCAAGTTAAACACTGTATGCTGGGTGGCTGTTTTTATTAACAGGAACTGTTGAGGGCACAAAATACTGGCAGCAGGCTTTTCGGAATGCTTTAAAAAACTGAAGCTTGAGCTGAAGTTTATCTTTCAACAGGACAATGATCCCAACACAAGGCCAACATAACATTAAAGTGACTCAACAACAAAGTTAATGATTTACAACTGGCCAGTCAAAGCCATGATCTCGGTCTACATGTAATGTAATGTAATAAAACAGTTCCTTGTACTTAAGCCTAACTTAAACTGCATGGTCTAAATAAATTACCAGGGACAGCACTGAGGAGGGTGTGGTTTCCTTTGGGTAGTGATTTCAGCAGGGCTAAAAGTTACAAAGAAGATAATCATTGGTGTATGATACAAACCACCCAGTATAAGTGAGGAGGATGAGGCCCAGCTACTATTGTAAATGGAGGAGGCTTCACAGCTAGGTCAAGTTGTTATTATGGGGGACTACTAGGAATTATTCTATTCTGGACCTGGTACAGCTAGTGGGCGTACTGCAGTGACATACAGGTATAGGATCTGTTATCCAGAAACCTTTTATCCAGAAATTCCAAATTACTGAAAGGCTGATCACAATTACTCCTAAGCTGAAAAAAAAAGTAATTAATTAGAAGCTCTAGCTGTGAATGCGTTTTTTCAATGTGCATATATAAAATAAAAAACACAAACAAAAAAAGCATTGTTTGACTTGGGATTCATTACTCAAAAATGTTCTAATGGACATGCCCTTTAAATATAATCGACCTCTCTTTTATATTTTTAATTAAGAAGATGCTGACATTTTGTAAAAAATGTGCAAGAAATTGTAAATCAGTGGTAAGAACTCAAGTCTGAGTCTTGACTTGATCTTCCACAAATTTTGCAACTGAGATTTTGGCTAAAGCTTGAACTGTGATAGTCACCAGTATTATGATTTAGGTGCCGGTCACACATAATGCATAAAATAATCAAAACAAGCATTGCATATAGTTTACATTATTTAGCAACTAACAGGATAAATAGAGGAGGTTATTGAAACATTATTCCAAACGTCAGTCAACACCAAGGCCTTGCTTATAAAATACATCACAACAGATTTATAATTGTAATGTAGATTTTTATATTGTCACCACAAAGAAGTGCAACAAGAACAACTGGAACACTTCTGTTAATAACCTAGAATCAATAAATGCTATTTGCAAAAGGTACTTGCATGAACACACTCGCATGAACACACTCTCCTGTACACTTGCTCCAAAACACCAGTTAATTGTATTTTTTTGAATAATGTGCAAAGTACGGCACATTAACACTGCCCCAATAGATTCAATCAATTAGTATAACACAGTGGTCCCCAACCTTTTTTGCACTACGGACCGGTTTCAAGCAAGACAATTTTTCCAAGGACCAGGGATGGGGGGCGCAACTAGTGCATAGTATATAATTTAATTATTACATTATTACATATATAATGTAAATGTAATTATTAAATGTTATATTATGCACTTTATTATTATTATTATTACATACAGCTTAATAAAGTACTTTGGTCCTTGTCCTGCTCAGTAGAAAGCTTCCTGAGCTTCGCATAGCTGTTGTCATGGCTAACACATCAGGGAGTTGGGATCACAGGTAATTGGGACCAGAGGTGGCCCGGTTCAGCACAGCCCACGGCCCGGCACCGGTCCCCGGCCCGGTGGTTGGGGACCCCTGGTATAACATATTGAAAGGGAGGCAAACAGCACTGTCCAACCATATTATAACTAGATATTGCTGATCTACAACCTATAACACTGACATTTACAAGTCAAAGCATGCTTGCAGCTGAAATACAGCCACATCAGTGTCATTTCCATGCAATCAGATACATTAGGGCCGTGACACACGGGCAGATTAGGCGCGCCACGATAAATCTCCGTTGTCGCGGGCAATTAATCTCCCTGCAATGCCATCCCACTGGCTAAAATGTAAATTGCCAGTGGGATGGCATAGATGGTGCCGCGATTTGCAGAAGTCGCCTTGAGAGGAAACTTCGGCGACTTTGGCAAATCGTGGTGCAGCATATGCCATCCCATGATTTACATTCTAGCCGGTGGGATGGCACTGCAGGTAGATTAGTCGCCCGCAACAATGGAGATTTGTCGCGGCGCGACTATTCTCCCCATGTGCACACCCCCTAAATGCATTTATTTTACATTTACTGTACCTGTTTGATTACACTGTAATATTGGTGAACCTATGGGCCAGATTCAATCCCATGAGAAAATGTTATTTTATGGTTTATCACATGAAAACTTGGGGGTGAGATTCAATATGAGGAGAAAAAAAAACTATTTAATCTAATTCAGTTTCCTTTTTTTCCCCATAAATTTCAACAAAACTTTCATGTAAAAAACAGAGATACGTTTTGCTCATTGAATTTCATCTGGACCTATGAGAAAATCTGGCACTTAATTAGATTCATCAAATTGAATCTGGCACATAGCACCATAAGATCATGGAAGCATACCCTTGTCTCTAATTTAGTTTGGGTCTATGGAGAGCCCAGGAACGTAAAGTTGAATAAAAGGTGTACCCCCCTTCAAATTCGGGAGCCATATATTGGTGGAAAGAGTTGACTAGAGCCTTACCAGAATTTTATGTAAGCTGCACTGCCTTAAAAGTACTGCTCTAAACCCTAAGAGACATACTTATTATGCTGTGTAAAAAAACAGCGAGAAAATTCACAACACTTTGGGGCACATTTACTAAGACACGAATTCGAATCCGAATTGGGAAAATTCCGATTGGAAAACAAACATTTTGCGACTTTTTTGTATTTTTTTGCGAATTTTCGGCGCCTTTACGACTTTGTGGAAATTGTCGCGACTTTTTCGTTACCAATACGATTCGTAGCCATTACGATGTGCTCGTATCTTGTCGCGACTTTTTCGTATTGAGCGCTCGTAAGCGGCGGGCGAAACTTTCAGACTTAGCATGATTTTGGAAGCCTCCCATAGGACTCAATGGCACCCTGCAGCTCCAACCTGGCCCAAGAAAAGTCACCATACTGAAGCTTGAATGAATCCGAATTTTTCGTACTCGGCGAAAGCTGTGAAAAATTCGCGACTTTTTGCGCAAGTATTAACGCTAAGAAAAAATCGCCAGATTTTGCGCAACATTCGGAATGGCAACGAAAAAGTCGCGACAATTATCCGAAAAATCGCAAAATACTGATCATTACGAAAAAACCGCAATCGGACGCATTCAGCCCGTTCGTTCGTGAGTAAGTAAATGGGCCCCTTTGTGTCAGGCTTTGCTGTGTAAAAAATGGCATAAAATTGGCGTAATTTTTTTACACATTTTTTCTTCTACCCGAACTTACGTATAATAATGACCTAAAATCTGGCGTTCGGGTGGCAATCTTCTCCGTTTATTTTACACAGTTTTTACTGCGTTTTTCAGCGAATTAGTTTTACACAGCTCAATAAATATGCCCCTTAATGTCAGATACTTCATGGCTGGTTACACAAACATAAATTATGGCACCACTGCACACATACTGTGGAACACAGATAAATGTGTATACATATACACACACACAACTAAACCTTTGGGAGAGCAATTTATAAAAAAGCAAACTCAAACGTTTCAGGTAAAGTGCTTCTTACAGTTAAACTTATTTATCTTAAAGGATATGGAAAGCCTACATTTTCCTACAATGTATATCAGTTGGGCATGTCTCCCCCACCAAAATGGCATTATTTGTACTGTATATATCCCCTCCGTTTGCCAGCACCATCACATTTCCTTAAAGAAAATAGCAGCTTTCACCCGGTGGCCATTTTTCCTCTGATACATAATCAGATACATTTAAATCTGCAAACAGCATACACACACAGACCCTTATTCAGAATACATTTCATCAAGAATACAGGCTCAGGCAGGCAGAACTATCTCTGATAAAAGTTCTGCTTTGTTTGAGCTGAGCTCAGGAGAGGAGGTTAGGAGAAATTAATTGTAGCTTCTATAGGAACCAGCAATGCCATCTCTTTACTGGCTGCTAGACTGGAGGGAGTGTTTAGTAATCTGAGCTTAGAACAACTGAGCATGCCCACAAGCCAACAGCCAAAGCAAATTCCTGAGGGAGGGGGCTGAGTGGGTTACAGGAGGAGAAGGAAATCTAAGTGATTAAGGGGATGCTGCAGCCTTACTATTAACCTCTGGACAACCAGAGTGGCAGGTATTGAAAGATTTCAAAGAGGCTGTTCACTGATTAATTTTTTGTGTGTGGGGTTTACATGTCCTTTAATGCCTCATTGCAGCTTTTTTGTTCAAACCTGGACAGGGATCCAGCTTTTTAGAACAATTTGGAGTTCTTAAAAAAAATTATCTATATTGTGCTTTCCACATAAACATATATTTTTAACAATTTTTTTTTTCTTCATTAAACAATATGTTAATGCTTTTTACGTACTGAGTTCATTTTTGGTGCGCAATACAGAAAATTCATGGGATTGTTCCTTTTTCTGAATTGCAGGCTACATACCAAAGTACACTCTAGGGAACGCAAGGGTTTTTGTGCAAATGTTGATATTGGCTTTGATACAAAACTCTGAAAAAGGAATGGTACTTGGGAAATAATATTCACATGGGATGGTTATCTTTCTGTTTTGGGAACATTTCTCCAGATGTGATTCTGACGTGAAGGTTTCCTGTTAGTTTATGTAAAAGCAACTCTGAACTAAGTGATTATACGACAAAAGGTCTGTATTTTGGTAAGAGACTTGCTCAGATGCAGTTTTTTTGTGTGGTATGGCAAAATTTCCTTATCACTTTTTGGATAGGTAATATGTAATACCTACTTACAGAGTTCATATGCCCTGACAGGAAGGTGCCTTTCATAAGTACTAGAATATACTTTTCTGCACAGATATTTTGTAAAAAAAACTTCCTATTTCCTTGGTAAAATCCATAAGAAAAATAGGATTCAGCTTCTACTTCTTCACATGTTTTACTAAAGAATGCCCATGCAGAAAATATCTACAAAGTAATCATAAATGTGCTACTGCAGTTACAAAATATAGTCATTCTTTAAGCCTGAGTTCAGAGAGATAAAAAAAAGTAACAGACTGTGGTTCCTTTTCAGTAGAGGTACTATCAAAAGAACAATTAGTGCGTGGGAGAAAAGCATTCTGGAACTGTGTTTGCTTTCCTCACTATACAAAAAGCCACACTGTCTGATATTATCTGCGGAACAATACTTACAATGAGTCAGCCGGTCACAGGGGAAAGAGCAATTTGCAGAATATCTAAAACTAAAACCAGCCTATTTAATATTGCTTTTACTTATTTGTTATTTCAAGTCAGTTAACATGGTAGAGGGATATTTTGAACATACCACAATACCAGGGTCGGACTGGCATACCTCCCAACTGTCCCACTTTACACGGGACAGTCCAGATTTTGTCACCCTGTCCCGCAGTCCCGGATAGCCGCGGATCTGTCCCGCTTTCTAAAGTGCTCTGCTCCCGTGACGTCACACTCACGTTTTTCGTTAGCAAAGCATCTTCTGTGCCGCTCAGTTCAGTTCTAACATTAAGGCTTTCACAGTGCAGAAGCTGCGGCGCTCCCGAGAGACGTGCGTGTGATGTCACGGGGAGGAGAAGAAGAGCGGGGGGTGCAGCCGGAGCAAGCGGGCGGTAGTACGAGCAGGGGAAGCCGCAGAAAGCAGGCGGACACTGGAGGAAGGTAAGGGGCAGCTGGAGGACGCTGGGAGGCAGCTGGAGGAAAGTAAGGGGCAGCTGGGGGACGCTGGGGAGGACGTTTCGGGGGAGCTGAAGGATGTTGGGGAGGAGCTGGAGGAAGGTAAGGGGCAGCTGAAGGATGTTGGGGAGGACGCTGGGGGGAGCTGGAGGATGTTGGGTGGATGCTGGGGGGAACTGGAGGATGTTGGGGAGGACGCTGGGGGGAACTGGAGGATGTTGGGGAGGACGCTGGGGGGAGCTGGAGGATGTTGCGTGGATGCTGGGGGGAGCTGGAGGATGTTGGGTGGATGCTGGGGGGAGCTGGAGGATGTTGGGAGGATGCTGGAGGGAGCTGGAGGATGTTGGGAGGATGCTGGAGGATGTTGGGTGAATGCTGGAGGGAGCTGGAGGATGTTGGGTGGATGCTGGGGGGGCTAGATGATGTTGGGAGGATGCTGGGGGGAGCTGGAGGATGCTGGGGGGAACCGGAGGATGTTGGGGAGGATGCTGCAGTGGGGAGCGGCCCATAGTATGGGGATACTGGGGGAGGACCAGCAGTGTTTTAGGGGGCCCTGGGCTGGCTTGGCTAACAATGTGTTAGGGGGTCCCTGCTCTGGCACCAATGCAAAACATAACACCTGGCTACCAATGTTTTAGGGGGGCCCTGACTACCAATGTTTTAGGGGGCCCTGGCTACCAATGTCTGTCATGAGTCTGTCATGATATACAGGTGCCACAGTGCATAATGAAATCCTTAGGTCCACAATATGTCATAAAATGATTGGGTCTTCTGGTGCGCTTTGTGTATGTTATGCTTTTGAGGTGTGGTTTTGTAAAATGGGCCTGTTTGGGGGGGGGCGTGGCCATAATGTGGGTGTGGCCTAAAAAAAATCGCTGCGCTACGCGCGCCAGGTATTTCTGTCCCTCTTTCTGCTTTTCAAATGTTGGGAGGTATGGACTGGGCCGCCGGGAAAAAAACCCATTGGGCCCGATGGCCCAGACCCGATCCCCAGCGGGCGCTCCCCCAAGCAGCCGGTCTTCCTCCCTCAACATGCTGAAGGTAAGTTTCACTCACACGCAATAGGGAGAGGGGGTAGGACAGGTGGTGGGTGTCCCTCTGCTACTGAAGCAGTAGCTCCGGTGGGCCCTGCACCCCCTTCACTCTACTGCGCATGAATCAGTCCAAAGGGATAATAGAAAAAAAGAAGCGGAATAAGAGATTCAATCTTTGGCGCTTGCTCAGAACAACCCTGGGCTAGTGCAGTTGACATGACATGAGCACAGGCCCAAAGTATCAGATAAGTGATTACAAACACTTGGGGCTGCCTAAAATGTTGCACCCCAAGTGATTCACACTTTCTGTAAGTCTATTACATATTAAATGCTAATTAAAATGGGGTTTTCACCTTTAAAATGAACTTTTAGTATGATGCAGACAATGATATTCTGACACAATTTGCAGTTGGTTTTCATTTTTTGTGTTTTTTAGCTTTTTGTTCATCAGCTCTACAATTTGGATTTTCAGCCACTATCTGGTTTCTAGGGTCTTGCTTACCTTAGCAACCAGGCAGTGGTGTAAATGAAAGACTGAAATATAACTAGGAGAGGGACTGAATAGAAAGATAAGTAATAAAAAGTAACAATAATAATAAATTGTAAGATCACAAAACAAAGGATTTTGGCTGCTGGGGTCAGTGACCCCCATTTGAAAGCTGAAAAGATGTAGAAGTGGAAGGCAGATCATTTGAAAATTATAAAAATTAAAAAATGAAGACCAGTTGCAAAGTTGCTAGAAATAGGACTTTATATAACATACTAAAAGTTAACATAAAGGTGAACCACTAGGTAACAAAACATCAGTTTTTCTCCCTTTTTTATATTACCTCCATTTCCTTTTGTGAAGACTTTTTTTCTAATCCTAATCCATACTTTGGGCATCACCATATAAAATAAAATCCTCCTAGAGCCAAAGCTTTTTTTGTTCTATGCTGCTTCTTTCTTTTACGTAATAGTGATTATTACTTAGCGTCACATTGGTAGTGTACATCTTTTTTCAGCATAATGACTAGAACTTACTCTGAAAGTAAATTCTGCCTATTTATAATTTAAAATTAGAATATACCATTACCTTCACCCCTTTGTTGTGACTGTTTACCTTTAAAAGAAACGTCCATCAGATGTTTCTAAAAGAATCAGGAACTGATATTTCCAGTTTGGCATTTAGACTTAACTCAGGTTACAGAACTGTACATCAATGTTTCTCATTTTGCAGTCACTTCTTTTATTATGGAGAGAAGCTGACTTTTTTTTCCATAAAAGTATCAACAGTATCAAAAGTGCCAACACCATAGATTCTATGGTTATGGGTTCCACTTTAATCTATATTGTGCTGAATGTTACCTATTTTGCACTGAGATCAAAACGAATCAACAGTTTGTTACCCAAAACAGCAGTTTGCAGAGGCACCTGCTGTTAACATTTGGGGGCATATTTATTATGCTGTGTAAAACTAATTCGCCGAAAAAACGGAGTAAAAAGCTGTGTAAAATAAATGGAAAAGATCGCCGTCTGAACGCCGGATATTACGCCGTTACTTTCCATAAGTTCCGGTGGAAGAAAAAACGCGTAAAAAATTATGCCGTTTTATACACGGCGAAGCCTGCCAATGTGTGGTGAATTTTCTTGCCGTTTTTACACAGCATAATAAATATGCCCCATAATGTAAGGCTCTCTATTACCACTGCCTTTTGATGCTTCTAAAGTGTGCAATACACCAATAAAAGTTCGCAGCTGACCGGACATTCATGTCATCTGTACACAGCGCTCCTAAGCCCTTCTCCCTCTGTGGTTATCCCTTCTTTATCCTCTCTTCCTCCATTGGTGCTCAGACCTCCTTCATCCATTCCATCAGGACTGTAGGTATGAGATCAAGGTTGCCAGGTTGGCATTTTTTCTGCCTACCTGGGGTACTATTTTAAAGCTGTGGCAGGTTTCCAAAGTACTAATCTGCCTAGGTATAGATGTGGGCTAGTTTTTGAAGTCTAGGTGGGTATATACTTTGGAATTCCTGTACTTTTATAGAAATTCTAGCCTCTAAGTCCCAGCCTGTATGTACTACAAGCTTCTTCCTGGTGCATCTGGTATGTGATTATACTACTACTTTGTAATGTGATGTGGATGGCCGGCATTTGTGGTTGTTAAACTATAACTCTTAGGGTTTCTGAGAGTTATAGTCAAGCACAGCCATATGTATATCATGTCTAGGGTTAATGCAATATTCTGAATATGCCTCTTCTGTGATAACCTCGCTACTTTCCCACTTTGACAGCCCTGATTTTTGTCATCCAGCTTGCGGTTCCCAGTTGCCCCTCCGCTGTCTATGATGGAAAAGTCTTGCAAGATTTGACTCTGATGTCATTCCTCTACAATCACATTATAAAAAGCACTGCTGCCTGGAGACAAAAGATGGGGAGCTTGATGGAACTGTGCCTGTCGTGAAATGCTTCAGCGCCATAATGAAGTGCTTATTGTGGTATTTTGGTGGTGTGGCCACAAAAGAGTGCATTACTAACTGCTGCGCTACCGACATGGCTGCGGGAAAGCCTAGCTCCAGAACTGACAGAATATGAGAAGCGGACATGTCCAAACAGTTGAAATGACAGAGCACTGACTGTTAAGAACATGCTGTACAAATATTTGTTAGAAGAATGTCCTACAATCTACAGTATATACAAGTTACAGTTTACTGCTTAGATCACTATGCATCAATTAGCAGGAAATGTTTTACAAGCTAGGCCATATAACAAAATCTGCTATAACAGGTTCGAGGGAGAATACTGCAAATCTTTTCTTATTTGGGAATATTGGAGGGAGCTAACATACTGCTTGCCCTACAATAATAGGTTTGCTTTGCCCGAGTGATCAATACAGAACCCCCTGTCTCATACAAGGGATTACATTTGTTTTGACAAGTAATTGCATACAGCTGTTGCTTTCAAAACGACAGTAGCAAGCAGAGCAGTGATTTTGCTTACCCTGCGCTCTAGATATATCGTTCCAGCAGAGCGCTCCCTGTAGCGCGACGCGATTCCCTGTTACAGCTTCAAGTTCTGCAGAAAAGTCTCAGAGCAACGCCATGCCGCTCCCTGCCACACGATTTCGCTACTGTCAGCAAGTTATGTCCTTTATAATGCAGGCAGGGAGAGTTCCCTCATGACCCACCCGTCACCAGTGGCTATTATCCCGTGATGAGAATGCAATGAGACTATCGCCTCCGCTGCCCACAGACAGCCCAGAAGTCAGGCCCCGCCCCGGGGAGAAACACGTGTCTATGCTGGCTGCCAACAGGTCTAAACAGAGAATTTCTGATTTCCTCCGAAAGTGCTGACGAGAGAGGAGCTGGCTGAGTAGTTGTTGTAATGCTTCAGTCTGCTATTCCTGTCACTCCGATATGGAATGTCCCTTATGGAACGTGAGGGTTTTTGCAAGGGTGGAACAAAGCGGTACTTATGTAATTGCCATGTGGCATACTTATGGTTTTATTAAGACATTTGCTCTGTTTAGGGACAGACACCACAGCTGTAAAAAGTCTAAAAAATCCAGCAAGCAGTTGACTCCAGTTATTGCAGTTTATTTTAAAGGCCACGTCAACTCCCCAACCAAAAATTTTATCAGTGAAAAGCCTCACAGCATTCTTTAAATGCTTGCTGCTCCGGGTTCTTCAACGAAGCTGCAGCGATCCCTTGATTTGTCTCCCTCTGTAACTCCCTCTCACCCTCCCTTCAGAATTTTGTCTCTTGGCATAGTGCACATGCGCACTTATAATCCTTTTTTAATGAGCATGCCGAAATCTGTCTATTTGGCGTGTAATTTATAAAGTTTGATTAAAAAAAACCTCTTCAAGACAGCCACCCAGTTTTACCCCACCCTGCCTCGCACTTGCCCATTGGTATTAGTTACCTGTCACACAATTGGCCAGTCACCTTTAGCAGAACGAGGCACTACAGCCCATTCCCCTACCCCCTCCAATATTCACCATAAGGATTCAAGAAAAAAAACCCAGAGATGTGTCTATGGAAAAATCTGTTGGGGGGGGTCACAGAATTTATTACTAATAATTGCCAAAAAAATGGTGGGGCATTCCCTGAAACCAGCTGTGGCTCCTAAAACACTTTGTGGGCTCAATGTAGGGCAGAGATTGGGTAGCGCTCTTGAGGGACCAACCTTTTCTCTCTCCCTGCCCTTCCTTGTGCAAAATATCTCTAGCCTGGCTCTAGGGTTGTGACTACTCCTCCTGGCTAGGCTTGCACAGAGCCAAAGTGATCCTAGGGGCCATAACTGCTTCATGGAATTAATAAATGATCCAGAGGAAGGCAAAAAACCTTCCAGTGCTGGGTAATTCTGTGCTTAAAGGAGAAGGAAAGGCAAAGTCACTTGGGGGTGCCAAAATGTTAGGCACCCCCCAGTGACTTGAATCACTTACCTTTTACCCCAGGCTGGTGCCCCTGTACGGAGAGAACAGCACCAGCCCGGGGTACCTGCAGCGCTTCCTCCTTTGCGAGCGTGCGCATGCGCAGTAGAGTAAAAAGCCGAACTTTAACAGAGAAGTCGCTTTTTCACTCTACTGCGCATGCGCCTATGTGTAAGTCTTAGCGAAACGCAGGCGGAAGGAGGAAGTGCATTGCTCCAGGTACCCCGGGCTGGTGCTGTTTTCTCCTAACAGGGGCACCAGCCCGGGGTACGAGGTATGCGATTAAAGTCACTTGGTGGTGCTTAACATTTTAGCACCCCCCAAGTGACTTAGCCTTTCCTTCTCCTTTAAAGGAAAAAAATCCTTCCTGACTCCAAATGGCAGTTTGTTTTATTCTTTGGATCATGGCTTTGCTATATATATATCCACAATAAACGCCTAAAAGCACAAACACACAAATACCTCCCACATGCATAAACACACCTAAAAGCATACTAACAGACCTACAAAAAAATCTATGCAGTACAAATTATGCCATTTGGGTGGGGCAGATGTGCCCAACTGATATGCATTGTAGGCAAATGTAGGCTTTACATTGTCCTTTTTATTTTTCCTATATATTTTATCCTGTCATGTTTCTTCTCCCCTGTTATGTTTTATTTTCACAAAAAAAAAAAATCCTTGCTTTCTTTCTGACCTGCTTGTACAAAGGATGTTGCAAGATGGAGGGGGTGCTGATGGTATTTGTGGGGCTTGGCTTGTTATACCCTTAAGTCCATTTTGTAATTGCTGTCTGCAAGGATTGACACCCTATAATAGTTGTTTTTCATCAAGAAGTATCCTTGAGCAGCTTGCATATTCTGTATCGTATCCCTTTGCTGACACATCCTCTACTGAAGTACAGAAGTACTGTACTTCTTGTACTAAAGCCTTGAAGTACAGATGGTCTTTGTTTAAACATATTATTTTGCTCTTGAACATACACGAAGGATATAAAAGCTATGTGCACTAAAAAATAAACTGAACAAGTTTGAACTGCCCCCGTGGTTGCATCCCTCTTGTTCCCTTGCATGTCTTTGTCCCGGCAGGAGGGCTCTCGTAGGTCTCCACAATAAGAGCAAGTAGTCAGGAACCCAACAGTTGTCATTAGGTAGTTGCCAAAACCATCATGGGGGGTGGACAGACTGCTCACCACAGGTCAAGTATTTTCTTTTGTATCTGCTACAGCTTCCATGATTCTGCTTTTGCCCATAGAGTATAGGTTCAAAGTTCATGCTCCAGTCACACAGCTGAGGTAGACAGATAGGGGGTGTTCCTTATTTTACCATAAAAAGGATTAGCAAACCAGAGGCTACCCCTTTAGATTAGAGGAGTGCCCTTCCTAGTGATGTTGTGATGGCAGATTCTGTTAATGCCTTTAAGGGGGCATGGATGAGTTCTTGAACAAGCATAATATCCAAGGCTATTGCAATACTAAAATCTGCACATAGTATTGATGTTGGTATATATGTTGGTATATGCAGTATATATGTTTCTGTGTGTGCTGGGTTCACTTGGAAGGGTTGAACTTGATGGACAGTGGTCTTTTTTCAACCCAACTATGTAACTAGCTGGAGGAAGGTTCATCCTCCAGCCAATCTGATTCCCCACAGCTGTACTGGGACTTTAAGGGCAAAAGAAGAAGCACCAAAGCTTTGGCAGACATAAGGGAAGTGGCACACAGGGAGATTAGTCCCCCACAATAAATCTTCTCTATTGCGGGTAACTAATCTCCCCAACATGCCATCCCACCGGCAATAATGTAAATCTCCAGTGGGATGGCATACGCGTCGTTTCCGTTTCCCGAAGTCGCCTTGCAGAGCAACTAGTATCAGCTACTTTTTAATGGCTACTAAACAACAAAAAATACCATGCAATAGACAATACTGAGAATTGCCCCTGCTAAAACACATGAAAAGACTGTTATCAGTAAATGATCAGCATTGTCTATTTTTCTAGCCACTACAAGTAGCTGCTACTAGTAGTTCCATGTGTCTTCACCCTCAAAGGAGATAATTTATCTGTTCTCATAATCTCATATCTGTGGCTCTGGCACAAGAGGGAGATTAGTCATCCCTTGTTGCGGGAGACTAATCTCCCCGATATGACATCCCACCGGCGAAAATGTAAATCGCCGGTGGGATGGCATACGCTGTGGCGTGATGCAACTTCGGCGATTTCTGCAAATTGCGGCGCCGTGTATGCCATCCCACCAGCGAGGATTGCATTCTGCAGTGGGTGTCTGTAGGAGCTAGAGAGGCAGACCGAATGTGTATGCATTCTTGAGGCAGCCGGCCTAGGTACATGATGTCTGAAATCTGGCGCTGATTAAAATGGCCTTGTACAGAAATTTACAATGACTATACTACTCTTTCCCTTCTGTACCCATTTTGTCTCACCTTTTAAATGTAATTTAACTCCTGATTTACTCTATTATACCTCTTTATCTATTCATCATTGTACTTTCTTAATTACTTCCTTATTTTTTTCACTACTATGTACCCTGTACACAGCTGAGCCAGAAACAATTAAGACAGTTGAAATAGAAGATCAAAGTCGAATCTTCCATACTATTAATTTGCTTTGCTGCTGACTACTATCAGCTGTGAAATACAAAGATGTTCAGTGGCCACAAAATCCCATTCCCCCACTTTGAACCATACTTCCAGTTGTAAGTTGTCTCTTATTTTCTCCCACAAAGGTCTAATTTCTTGTGGCCAACAAGTAATTTAGATTCCCTTCTTTATACTGTACCCATATTCAAGTCTTTTTAAAGAAGAAGTAAATTTGCAATCACTGGAGGGTGCCAAAATGTTAGACACCCCCTCCCCTCATGATTGTAATTACTTATGTGACATTTGGCACTCCCAGTGATTTAGCCATTCCTTCTCCTTTATTTCTTGTACCCTATAAATTAATTTGCCATTAAGTATTTATTTTATTAGTGAGCCAGTTAAATGCCTGTCAGTTGTTAACCCCACATGCTATTGTGCCCCTGGATACAATGTCACTGTTACTAATAATATCAAGGCTTTTAGTAAATAGTAAAAAATATTTGACACATTATATTCCCTCTTTTAAAATATAAGTGTAGGGGAGCAGGGGTTAGTCACCATATACTGTAGTTTAGTTTCTTAAAGGGGAAGTTCACCTTTAAGTTAACTTTTTGTATATTGTACAATTACCTAGAAACTTTTCAATTAGTCTTTTTTTATTTTTTATAGTTTTTTAATTATTTGCCTTCGTCATCTGACTCTTTCCAGCTTTCAAGTGGGGGTCACTGACCACAGCAGCCAAAAAACTATTGCTTTGTGAGGCTACGATTTTATTGTTATTTCTACTTTTTATTACTTTTCTTTCTATTCAGGCCCTTTCCTATTCATATTGCAGTCTCTTATTTAAAGCACTGCTTGGTTTCTAGGGTAATTTGAACCCTAGCAATCAGATAGCTGCTAAAATTCCAAACTGGAGAGCTGCTATACAAAAAACTAGATCAAAACCACAAAACTACATAAAATAAAAATTGAATGCCAATTGCAAAATCTATCTTAAAATCATTCTACATAATACTAAAAGTTTGTTTTAAGGTGAACAGCCCCTTTACCCGCTGGGTTATAAAAGTGAAAGTTGAAAAAGGGTGTAGCCCTATTTTCATGAAGATATGGCACGTATTAACTTAGTTACATAGTAACATAGTATTTGACGTTAAAGGTTGAGGAAAAAAACACACATGGATCAAGTTCCATAACCTGCTCTTATATGGTCACATACTCACGTTTATGAGTTATTTTTCCACCCCCACTTTCAACATAATAGATGACATTGTGGGCAAAACTGTATGCCTAACTTCCAGTTTTATACATATAACGTAACAGCAGGTTGAAGTTCTAAAGTGTTGCCTAAATATGGAATAGTTTGTGAATGCCTCTTCATTCTAATCCATTGTGCCCATAGTTTTTTTTATAATTTTCCAAAACTTATGTATAGTCATTAATAGACTCTTAAAAGAAAACCATACAACTTTATGGTTTCTAAGCAGAAATGCTAAAACCACCAACCTATGGGATTCTGCATGAATATTATTCTAAAACCTGCAATAAAGGATTTCAATTCAGATGGTTCTAGGTGACCTCCTCTGCGTGTGATACTTTATTTTTCTCCCCCACCCACTGTGTTTCCTTTGATGGTCCCTTGGTCTGGTTTACTTTCACTTGCATGTAATCAAATTGATATGTTTCTTAAACTTTATAGATTGATGCAACTGTGTTGGGGTACAACTATTTAATTAAATGGGTGGTTCACCTTTAAGTTAACTTTGAATATGTTATAGAATGTCCTGTTCCTAGCAACTTTGCAATAAGTCTTCACTATTTACATCTTTCCAGCTTTCAAATAGGGGTCACTGACCCCTGGTAGCTCAAAATATTGCAAAATATTGTCTCTATTTAAACTGCTGCCTGTCTGCTAAGGTAAACAAGACCCTAGCAACCACATAGCTGCTGAAATTCCAAACTGAAGAGCTGCTGAACAAAAAACTCAATAACTGAAAAACCACAAATAATAAAATATGAAAACCAATTGCAAATTGTTTTAGAATATCATTGTCTAGATCATAGGAAAAGTTAATTCAAGGGTGAAAAAACACTTTAACGGAGACATATTGGATAAATGGAAAAAAAGCTAAATTTTGTTGGCAATTTTGAATAATATATGGTGCTGGTTTCATTTTGGGCTAAAAATTAATCCTTTCTGTAAAAATGGCCCCTTTATTGGAGATCCTATCAGTTCTCTGTCCATGTTTCAAATGAAAGGTGAGCGTGTCCTAACAATCCCTGCCAGAAGCGTCAGGTCAGCCAAGCTGCTGATTTTCTCAACTCGCCTCATGGCAGCAGCGCCCCTGGAACCTACTAGCCATCTTAACACTTTGTCTGCCAAGCACGTACCCTAAACAGAATGTGCTGTCAGGAACATATGTAATGCATCCTCTGCATAGCAACTTAGTAGTTTGGAGTAGAAATACACATTTATGTATTTTGGATTCATCAGAATGTGTTTATTACAAAATGTATGTTTTCCTGGAGTGGAATTTATTTTTTTTTTTCTTGAAACCTAAAGCATGCAGATTTCTGAAACGGTGCTTTGGAAATTTGGTACTTCTGGGAGTATTTTCATGCATAGAATACATTTGCTTCTGATATGTGTTAACAACAATTTGATTTTATTTTTCTAGACATTTAAAAGCCTATATTGTGTTACAGTAGTGGAATTACATAACAATTCTAGCATATTTGGAAAATTTAGGCAGTCCTAAAAATAAAAAATGATATATAATCCTCCCCTGGAAATGCCCCTGAAGTAAAAGAGCACAAACTCTTTTGCAATAAAAGTACCAGAAATGCCAAATACTAAGCAGATTTAAGTTCTTAGTTTCTACTACAGCTACTATTTAAAATGGGGCAGATTTATTATGCAGTACAAAAAACGGCAACAAAATTCACCATGCATCGCTAGATTTTGCAAAATAAAAAACTGCATATTTTTTCAACACATTTTTTCATAAAGTAACCTCCGTTGAAAAATAATGGCATCAAATCTGGCATTCAGACGGCGTAAAATAAAACACGCCTTGCCATTTATTTGCCACAGCTTTTTACACCTTTTATTTCAGCCAATTCCAAATTGCACAGCATCATAAATAGGCTCCTGACTGTTTTATTCCTTTTGTTTTTAACTAAACTGTTATGTTTGCCTGTACTTGCTGAAAAATGCAATTACTGTTGCAACTTTAGAATCAATGTAAACAAGGAGCACAAGTTAAACTGACTTTGCATGGGTTTTTAAAACACGGTAATCAGTACATTTTGCAAAACATTTACAGGGAAATTATTTTTGTTTTACATAGCAGGTCTCTGTAAAAATATGTTGCATAAAACAGCCCATATGTAAAACATTACTTTATCTAATTAAACCATTCAAACCACACATACATGCTAGGTCACATCAGCCAATGAATGGACAGAGCACTGTCTTTTACTATCAAGCTTCTTCCTGTTATAGCAGAGCTGCATTGTTTCTGGTCAGGTAATCTCTGAGGGAGCACACAGACCATCATAAAATTGGTTTAAAAGAAAAAGATGTAAAAATATATATTACAATAGAACCCTCATTTTATATTTTTCAGGGAACCAAAAATGTAAAATCAAGGAAATGCATTACATATAGGTGGGAGTAGATAAACTGGGGGAAAACTTAAAATCGGAGCATGTAAAATTGAGGTTTGACTGTGTATGTGTAACTTCACAGAATAAACTCAGCACTCGCCAGACTTGCTTTAAAAATAAAAAAAAATCTTTTTATTTAGAGTAAGTTTGTGAGTTCGGAGATTATTCTGTGAAGGTGTTTCAATTAACCAACATCCAAGCATTATTTTGTGTGTGCCCTCCGTTACTAGGGTAGATATATAATGTCAATAGGTCACTTAAAGGTGCCAAAATATTAGGCACCACCAAGTGACTTAAATCGCTTACCTTTTAGGATAGGAGAGAACAGCACCAGCCCGGGGCTGCGAGTGCTTTCTTCTTCCTATTTCACGCGCTTGTGCATGCGCAGTTGAGTGAAAAGCCGAACTTTAACAAGAATGTCGGCTTTTCACTCTACTGAGCATGTGCCGGCCCAGGGAATTCACCGGCAGAAGGAAGAGGAAGCGCTCACTACATGTACCCTGGGCTGGTGCGGTTTTCTCCTAAAAGGGGCACCAGCCCGGGGTACAAGGTAAGCGATTAATGTCACCTGGGGGTGCCTAACATTTTGGCACCCCCAAGTGACTTAGCCTTTCCTTCTCCTTTAATATGATTTAATTATCAGTTGGGTAAGCAATCATTCTCAAGGTATACAGACTGAAACAATTGTAGAGAAATTGACAAGGGCCTGATTGAACAGCAAAGTAATACAGGTATAAGACCTGTTATCCGGAATGCTTGGGACCTGGGGCTTTTTGGATAAGGGATCCTTCCGTAATTTGGATCTCTATACCTTAAGTCTACTAAAAAATAATTAAAACGTCATTTAAATCCAATAGGATTGTTTTGCCGATAAGAATTAATTATATCTTAGTTGGGACCAAGTACAGGGTTCTGTTTTATTATTATAGAGAAAAAGGAAATCATTTTTAAAAATTAGAATTATTTGCTTATAATGGAGTCTATGGGAGGTTTCCGGAAAAGGAACCTATACCTGTATACTGAATACTGACAATAAAAATCTAGTACAACATTCAATCTGCTTTCTGGCTGAACAGAAAGGCAAATTGTTGCACCCAAGCCTCTTCCACCCTGTGGTGAGTCATTTAATTTTGAACCTGTTCTTTTTTCATATTTATTCAAACCCCACCACAAAATAAAGACAAACTGCAGGGTGTGAGATAACCACAGTCTACATAATGCTCTTAGTTATTTTCAGTGTGGAACACCCCTCTATGTATTTGTTTAGGGTTAAGAAAATCCCCTTTAAAGGAACAGTAACGCCAAAAAATGAAAGCTTATAAAAGTAATTACAATATAATGTACTGTTGCCCTGCATTGCTACAACTGGTGTGTTTGCCTCAGAAAGACTACTATAGTTTATATAAGTAAGCTGCTGTGTAGCCATGGGGGCAACCATTCAAAGGAGAAAAGGCACAGGTTACTTAGCAGATAACAGATAAACCCCCATTATATGGGGCTTATCTACTAGTTATCTGCTATGTAACCTGTGCCTTTTCTCCTTTTTTCCAGCTTGAATAGCTGCCCCCATAGCTACACAGCAGCTTATTTATATACTAGTTTTTCTGTAGCAAAAACACCAGTTTTTTGCAGAGCAACAACACATTATATTTTAATTACTTTAAAACACTTTTTTGATGTTACTGTTCCTTTAACATGAACAACTTATCCACTGCATGCAACATATACTGTTTTCTTTGTAACTCTCTCTAGCTCCACCCAATCTTTTCTCGCAAATGTTATTTTGAACAACAATGCAATAGGCACAATGAGATTTTATTGTGGCTTATTCTTGTAGGATGAGTACACATATTTTGTAACTTACATTTTTTTTTTTTAAATAAAGCCGAGTGTAAGACGGCTTCCTGTTTTTTTCCCCATTCAAAATGTGTTTAAAGAACTGTGTAGCAAGTTAAAAATAAATAAGGAGTGTCATGGTAAATTCTTGAAAAGCGGTGTGTTACAAGAATTTACATTCCAAGCAACTGTTTAGTTTGATAATGTCAGCAATCTACAAAGTGTCATCAATCTTAACAGTTAAATATAGTAGGAAGTCTTAGTGCACAATTCTGTGAATTTCCATGTGAGGGCCATATACTGCTAAATGGTTTGGCCTTTAGAATGCTTTCTAAATACACACACACTTTATTTTATCATTGGGGTAATAATTTTTAACCAAAATAATCAATATTACATTGTTCTCATGGCTAATTTCCATTAAGTAAAATTCTACCAGTTCTATGATTTACACCTCAGAAGTGTCTGAATAATTTAAAAAGGAGAACTAAACCCTAAAAATGAATATGGCTAGAAATGCCATATTTTACATAATAAACTGATTGGACTGGCTTACAGTTTCAGCATCTCTATAGTAGTAATCATATAAGTCTTTAGAGTTGTCACAGGAGCTCCTTATCTTGGATTCTGTTAAAACTGTCCTGGACAGTGCACATGCCCAGTGGGCTCTGGGCAGCTGTTGAGAAGCTGAGCTTAGGGGTCGTTGCAAATTATCAAGCAAAAAATGAGATATGCCTGTTATATAAGCTGATTCTACAGGCTTATTATTCAGTTCTGACGCAGTTGCCCTGGTTTCAGATCTGTCATTTAATGTGAATCTGAATGAATTACTAGTCAGCCTTTTACGGTTACATTTATATTCTATATACACAGTATATTTAGAGTCGGTCCCTAAGCTCAGTAACTAAAAGCAGCACAGAGCATGTGCAGTGCATCAGCAGAAAAGATGATGGGGAGTTACTGGGGACATCTGTGGAGGCACAGATCTTCCCTGCTAAAGGGCTGTAGTTGCCTTGGGCTGGTACATAAGCTCAAAACGTAATGTACAACATTTCTGTCCTACTTCTTTAGTTAGGCTTTAGTTCTCCTTTAAATAGTTAATTCATGTGACTTTTTTATTCTATTGGAGACACAAACTTCAGCCATCTTGAGCACTACTTTCAATTAACTGCGTCCAACATTTTCTCTCAGCACTGCACTAAATTACAATTGGGAATATACCCTTTCAGAGTTCCAGGTACTGGAAGGTATGGGAGAGTAAGCATACATTTACATTTTGCACCTTGTAAAGAAAAAAAAAGGGATTTGAAAATTATTTTCCTGAAAACTGTTGTCAGATATGGCACTAGGGGGCTGATTTACTAACCCACGAATCCGACCCGAATTGGAAAAGTTCCGACTTGAAAACGAATATTTTGCGACTTTTTCGTATGTTTTGCGATTTTTTCGGATTCTGTACGAATTTTTCGGATCCAATACGATTTTTGCGTAAAAACGCGAGTTTTTCGTATCCATTACGAAAGTTGCGTAAAAAGTTGCGCATTTTGCATAGCGTTAAAACTTACGCGAAAAATGCGCAACTTTTCGCGTAAGTTTTAACGCTACGCAAAATGCGCAACTTTTTACGCAACTTTCGTAATGGATAGGAAAACTCGCGTTTTTACGCAAAAATCGTATTGGATCCGAAAAATTCGTAAAGAATCCGAAAAAATCGCAAGACATACGAAAAAATCGCAAAGTACCGATCATTACGAAAAAAACGCAATCGGACTCCATTCGACCCGTTCGTGGGTAAGTAAATCAGCCCCTAAGTGTAATTAAAAACATCCCCTTAATATGAATACTCTTGGTTCAACTGACAATTCACATCAAGCCTTATTAGGTATCAGTAAAGCAACATGCGCCTTGTTGTCTTGGCATCTCTTATCTATTAAAATGTTGCTCCATGACAGTAATTTTTACACATATGTGAAATGTTTGATATCATGTCATTGTTGTCATTCCTTTTCTAAGAAAACATGGGCAGTTTACAGTATGATACTACGTGCTAACGTATGCTGACACTTCCTGATTTCTGTGTTCCTCAACACTAACATTTCATAAGACCCTGTTTCCATTTGACATAAATATTGCATATATTTTCCTACTTTATTTACACAGACAAATGATCTTCCTCTGAACATATCATAATTTCCAACACTACACTATGGATCTCAACTATTATTTATTGGGTAAAAACCAAGAAGAATGCCTTCTTCACCATACTGAATACCCTGTGGGGAAATTCCAACTATCATCTAAATGAGATCTCCTTACCAGGACAGGGACTCCACTCTCAATCCTTGAATTTCTGTATCCTCACTCATTTAATTCCAAAGGGAAATTGACACATCTGGAGTATTTATAGTACTAAATTTTAATTTTAGGGAGACTAGTTACTAACTGCAGTAAGATGTAAGCAAAATTTTGATTGTTTGCTAAGTAAAGCTTGTTATGTGAGGTGGCCAAATTATTTGGTGCACCCAGACCAATAAGCAGATAGTATTGGAGGCCTAGAGCTCCTTGATAGAAGACTGCATCATTATCATTATAGGGACCATGACTACCAGATTTTCAGACATGCGCAATAAATATCTGGCCTATTTTCAGAGAGATATTGATTGGGCAGGAACTTCAAAGGGCCCCCCAAGGGATTGGTCTGAATAGGCAATTTTTATCACCTTAAGCTGGCCATACACGCACCGATACTATCGTACGAAACCTCTTTCGTACGATATTCGGTGCGTGTATGGCATGTCGGCCGATCGGCCAGGTTAGAAAATTTTGATCGGGCGCCATAGAAGGCGCCTGACCAAAATCTGCCGTCAGGGCTGAATCGGCAGAAGGAGGTAGAAATCCTATTGTTTCTACCTCCTTATCTGCTGTTTCAGCCCTGACTGTGTGTGGCGGATCTGACGATGTTTAAACATCGTTAGATCGCCACGTGTATGGCCAGCTTTATGCATGGCCAGTTTAAGTATTCCTGCCTATGTCAAAGTGCCTACAGTTTTCAAAAGCGTATGACTTATGAACGCAGAGTTTTTAAGCATACCCGCCTGACACAGTATCATATTTTGTTTTTTCCATTTAAATGAAAAGGAAACAGCTATTAACAGTGGTGGTGCACATAATCAGTATTTCTATAGGGGGGCCTTCGAAGTTATAACAGATAGTATAACTGTACAGAAAAATAAATAGAAAGGTGAAAATACAAAATACTAGGTATCACCAGAACCAAAACATGTTTAAATATTTTATTGGCAATAGGTGATCACACAAGGAAAAAAAAAATTTATCTTTTATAGGTGTAGAAACATACATACATACAGTTTACATATCAGATACAATGTAGCCTCTTTACAGCAGTGCTACTTGATCATTATTCTCCGTATCTGCTCTTTTAAGCAGCAATTTCAGAGAATTTTTATATATATCACGTGGAAAAATAGCATTGCAGCAAAATGGAAAAAAATTGTTACATTTATGGAATAACTTTCATTGCAAATACTATGCCATTTGGATGCCCAAAGTATCAAAGTGGTTAATAATATATTGCTATAGAGTAAATCATTACTTTTAGCTGGCTTCACAGTACTCTTGTTTTGGAAGTAATATTTATGCATAGACAACAACCAGCCATTAATTGTAGCATTAGATAAATGTGTTACTACTGCCAGATGAGGCTTCTTTGTTTCATCCCTTTAAGTTTTTGCTTTGCCATCTTATTATAACACTGAAAATTCTTATATTCCTAACATTTTAGGGCACCATAAAGTATGGCAGCAGTTTAATGGTACAGGATATTATGTGTCATCTAAAGGAAATAAAAATGTTTTACTTTCATGGGAGTTATTAGTTGTAAGAGAGCTTCATCATCACTCAGTTCCAGCAGCCCTTGAAACTCCTCCAAAAGTAGAGATATATGATATTACCCTGCACAGGACTTAGTGCTTTTTCTTCATGCTTTCCACATATCTCCATAAAAAGAGTCAGTAAAGTGTCAGAGCACTCTCTCTGCTTTACAATGTGGTTACAAGTCTATGCTTCCTTTGCCTTTAAACTTCTTGGCAGAGCGTTCACTTGATCTCATCTGAAATTTGCTTCCATAGATGTAAGAGATAAATCCATCAATTTCCACGCTAAAGACGCAGTTTAACTTGGGAACAGCTATTAGGCAGAAGAAAGTACATAATAAATTAGATAAAAATATACCCTGCTTAAAATGTCTTTGAACAACTTCAGCCAATTGCTTTGATCTCACCAATAAATTCTCATTTATGGACAGATATTTACCAAATATAACAATGTAATAAGATTTTGTGGAAATATAGTGCATCTAATGGTAAGCTAAAGTAGTTTAGTGCAAAAGGAAATCCTTATAAAGTCATTTATGTTTGGAAATGCCAAAAAAAAAAAAAAAAAAGACATTTTGCTGCATTTTACTTATCAGTCTCACTGCTGCATTAAGATTCAGTCAAAGAGTCAGCAGGAATTAAGGGATGAACAATAGCATTGTCATCTAACAGAAATGCACAACTTATCCAAAACACATCCTAATAAACTTAGGTAGACGCAATCTATTTAGACAAACTCAAAACTGATACTGTTATCCATAAAGACCTATCACTAAATGTGTGTATGTACACCAATATGTTATGCAGTATTCTTCTGTGGTTGCAGGGAGTTGAAGACTTTTGTGCAAGAATACTAGAATGTCAGTTCATACCACCTACAGATGTCAAAAATGAACCAAGGGCTGTACAATAGTACCTATATGGCTAGGATTTACAGATACAGATTGTGGATTCTGGTAGAATCTCTCCTTTCTTGCATGCCGTCTCTCTAATGCTCAGTAAAGATTTATGATACTGTAAGTCAGGGGTGGCCAAAGCGTTGATCGTGGTCCACCAGACCATCCCCCATGGACTTCTGGTGGACCGCGTCTAAGCCTGCAAATGCGGAAGTGCAGCACATTTCTGGGGTATGCGTATGTATGCGGGGAGGAGCCAAAGTTGATCGCCACACCAATAAGTCTGGGCACCCCTGCTGTAAGTGATAAATAGCACTCATATAAAGTTTTGTTATACCTTAAGCAAGCAGCCAAATCAAAAGTTCAGTTATAGTCTACATATTTAAAAGATCTCATAGTTCTCAAATTGGTAGGGTATTTAAAAGAATCATAATCTATATATATATATCTATCTATATATTTTATGTTCCTCAAAACTATCCTACTAAACATAAGATCTTTTTTAAGTTAAACAAATGAGAAAAATAAAATGAGCATAGTCTCAAGTTTCTTGGCCAAGACTTATAAACAAATTACAGCCTACTCAGCTACAATGCAGGTAAATTAGCAATGTGGGAATGCCAATATTAACGTTATTTGCAAATACCATTAAAAGCAGTATCTGATTATCCCTTGCTATTCTCTGCACTGGTGGGTCTGAATTTTAAAAATATGTAACAGAAGCCCAGTGTATCTGCTACATTGTTTCAAAACATTACTAGAAGCACAGAAAGGGACAGACATACTGCTTTAGTTTGCTGTGACATTAAACCATAACAAATGTTTTTTGGGAAGTTGCTTATAATTACGGTTTCTTTCATCAGGCAAAAATTTATTTTTGTGTTTACATCCCCATTGCATATATTCAATCACAGTGAGGGAAACAATGCATTCCACTATTGCTGCAATAAAACTGTTTTTATCATATGTAACATATTTTCCAAATACAATTAAAATCCTACCAAACATAATGCCATACTCCCTTCTTCATGGATTTTAATGGTACAGGTATGAGATCCGTTATCCGAAAGCCCGTTATTCAGAAAGCCGAAATATAGAAAGCCTGACTCCCATAGACTCCATTTTGATCAAATAAGTCACATTTTTAATATGTATTTCCTTTTTCTCTGTAATAAAACAGTACCTTGTATTTGATCCTAACTAAGATATAATTAATCCTTATTGGATGCAAAACAGTCCTATTGGATTTAATTAATGTTTTATTGCTTTTTTAGTAGACTTAAGGTACAGGTATCGGACCCCTTATCCGGAAACCCATTATCCAGAAAGTTCCGAATAATGGAAAGGCCATCTCCCATAGACTCTATTTTAATCAAATAATTCACAATTTTATAAATGGTTTCCTTTTTCTCTCTAATAATAAAACTTGTACTTGATTCCAACTAAGATACTTACTGGAGCCAAAACAATTCTATTGGGTTTAATTACAGACTTAAGGTAGGAGATCCGAATTACAAAAAGTCTCCTTATCCAGAAAACCCTAGGTCCCATGCATTATGGGTAATGGGTCCCACACCTGTATGAAGATCCAATTTATGGAAAGACCCCTTATCCTAAATACCCTTGGTTCTGAGCATTCTGAGTTATGGGTCCTATACCTGTACATGCAAAATATGCTGTATTACACTTGATAAAATGTAGTACTAGATAAATGTACTATAGCTGGTAGCAGAGTACTGAAACAAATTGTGCTTCGTGACTGAGCAGTGTTCTATAAAAGAAATTTGGTGAGACATAGCATGCTGTGGCAGGAGTACAGAAATGGTTATGAATGGAGAACAGGGGATGTTGTCTACAGAATGTGCACGAAGAACTTGCAGAATACCATTAACACAGGTTGTAGGGAGGAACAGGATGCACTGCCAGTGGTGTTTTTGGACAAGTACTGGAGAGAAGTAAAACTGGTCTTATAAGACAGAAATGGAAGCTCCTTCTAGGACAAAGACAACCTGAAAAAACTAGGAAGAAGATCTTTTGCATGAAGAAATGGTAGAATCCCTAAAAGGAAGTAGGAGAAAAATCCAGCCACAGGGGGTTTATATAGTGTTATGTGGTGCCCTGGAAGGCAAGGATCATCAAATGTTGTGCTTGTCCCCATGAGGTCCATCTTTTGGTCTAGACCCCCCACCGTAGCTCACAGTAGTGGTTCTTTAAAGTTCGGGGATACTTTTGAATTTTCAATTTTTTAGAAATCTTTTCCAATCCATGACACATTTCCACCAACCTTTGTTGTTATGTCCAGACTAGGCTAATGAAGATTTCTGTTTTTTAAAAAAGGTGTCCCACACTATTAACCCCATTAATTTAAACACCTGACTCTAATATCCTGATCTATACACCTGACTCCTCTTTAAATCCTAGGATGTCACAAAGTTCTGTGACACAAAGATATGTAACATTGGATAATTTTTCTTAATAAATATATGAACAAGGATAATATTTTTTACTTAATTGTTTAATTAGGTTCTCATTATCTCATTTTAGGAAAACCAGATGTCGTTTTAGGTTATATATATGCAGAAATATTTAAAAGAATTCACAAACTATAAACCATCACTGTGTATCAGCTGCAGTTATAAGATTATCTAGCGCAGCAAATAAGCCTTCACTCTATATTTCACCCTCAATGACCTTCAAAGCAGAGCTTCTAGGAGTAACTAAAAGAACAAATAGACATTTTTATCCCAAATGTTATTATAATGTTCACAATGGGCCCACTAATGCACATACCGATAAAAATTTTCGGACCGTGTGTGGGCTCCAAATTATTGTCCCATTAATTTTCCAATAATGGTGACCGGTCGTTTAGATGATCAGCCAGGTTAGAAAATTCAGTCAGCTAACTGAATCTGCACATGTGTTGTGTATCAGATTATATGCTTGGGGCTCCTACAATGGAATTTCAATTTTAAGGGCTTTATCCTACAATAACAAAACTGACTAAAGCCTTTGCACTCATTTTACATACATTTACTTACTTTTTAGCTTGTCATCTTTTGTAATAAACTTGAATACATGCTTGGTTTCCTGAAGAATTATTCCCTGAAGGCCTACATAGGATGGGCATTTTGATTTTGCTACTGTAAAGAAAAAAATAGATATTTCTTTCATAAAAATCAGGATTAGAATAAAAAAATGAAACAAAGAAAAGTGAAAAGATTCCAAAAGTAAAAAAAAAAAGTGAATTTACTTTTTGACTGCGGCTACAGGAAAAAAATCAGATATAGTAGAGCAAGTTGTAATTTCTCTATGTTATTCTCCCATTTTTAAAAGAGCATACCTTGTACTATCATGTTGTAATATAATTTAGTAGTTCCATGTGTATGTATGTACAGTCGAGGCCAAAAGTTTTGAGAATTACATAAATATTGGAAATTGGAAAAGTTGCTGCTTAAGTTTTTATAATAGCAATTTGCCAACAGTAAAGCATCCTGAGACCATTCATGTGTGGGGTTGCTTCTCATCCAAGGGAGTGGGCTCACTCACAATTTTGCCCAAAAACACAGCCATGAATAAAGAACGGTACCAAAACACCCTCCAACAGCAACTTCTTCCAACAATCCAACAACAGTTTGGTGAAGAACAATGCATTTTCCAGCATGATGGAGCACCGTGCCATAATGCAAAAGTGATAACTAAGTGGCTCGGGGACCAAAATCCCATTGAGAACTTGTAGTCAATCCTCAAGAGGCGGGTGGACAAACAAAAACCCACTAATTCTGACAAACTCCAAGAAGTGATTATGTAAGAATGGGTTGCTATCAGTCAGGATTTGGCCCAGAAGTTGATTGAGAGCATGCCCAGTCGAATTGCAGAGGTCCTGAAAAAGAAGGGCCAACACTGCAAATACTGACTCTTTGCATAAATGTCATGTAATTGTCGATAAAAGCCTTTGAAACGTATGAAGTGCTTGTAATTATATTTCAGTACATCACAGAAACTACTGAAACAAAGATCTAAAAGCAGTTTAGCAGCAAACTTTGTGAAAGCTAATACTTGTGTCATTCTCAAAACTTTTGCCCACGACTGTAGACAATATGCAATGGGCAGCTCAGGGATGCTAAGTCCATAGCAGGCAATGAATAAGTACTTGCAATTGACATTAGGAACAGCACACAGTAAAACATCATATTGCCTATTTATTGATAACACAGATGACCTAATTTAAAATTGCCATGTTTTGAGGAGCAAGTACTCCTCTCTACTCAAAAGTTTAGTGCATAAGTTATATCAAACAAAGAAAAAAAAACAGCATGGAAATGCACTGCAATGCTTACAGATTTTTTTTTAATAAATTAATGCAGTAGTCAATATAGTTACATTTGGTTGAAAAAAGACCAGAGTCCATCAAGTTCAAACCTTCCAAGTAAACCCGGCACACACAAACCTATACTTATCAATCTATACTTTCACATACATAAACTATACATACAAACATTAATACAGGTATGGGACCCGTTATCCAGAATGCTTAGGACCTGGGGTTTTCCAGATAAGGGATCTTTCTGTAATTTGGATCTCCTGCCTTAAGTCTACTAAAAAAAATAATTTAAACATTAAATAAACCCAATAGGATTGTTTTGCTACCAATAAGGATTCATTACATCTTAGTTGGGATCAAGTACAAGGTACAGTTTTATTATTACAGAGAAAAAGGAAATCATTTTTAAAAATGTATATTATTTGATTAAAATGGAGTCTATGGTAGATGGCCTTTCCGTAATTCGGAACTTTCTGGATAGTGGGTTTCCGGATAAGGGGTTCAATACCTGTACTAACTGTAGTTATTAGTATCACAATAGCCATGGATACTATGCTTGTTCAAGAACTCATCCAGGCCCCTCTTAAAGGCAATAACAGAAGCTACCATTAATTGTTATTTTTTAAGAAACCGTTTACCAAAAGTTGCAAGGCACTTACCTGTTAGTAATGCTCCATGCAGGTCAGCCTTGAGTAATTTATTCTGGATCATTTGAGGCTGTCTGGAGATAGGTTATTAGTAAAAAAGTAAATTAATAAATAAATTGTGTTGGTGTAGTTCAGCTTGCAGAAAAGAGCCCAAAACATTCTGTGCTGCCCCACTTTGACTTCAGTGGGTACTGCCTTGTATTAGTGGTGTCAGAAAGTCTCATCTGCAATCTATAGGAGACAGCATAGGCAATTTTCGTTGATTCTGTGACAAGCGCAGTACTATGCCTGAGAAAATGCCTTGCGTGTCACAAGCCTAAAGAAAAGAAATCACTTTTAGCTTACATATAGGTACAACTATGATTTTTGTCCTTCTTTTACTCTGCTATCTTCAGCTGTTTTTTTGATAAATATATATAACTGCCACAGAATGGTGTACATTAAGTATATCAGAAGTTAGGAGCTCCATCTGACAGGTTGTTGGACCCTTAAATGAGGTTTTATAATCATATTTAACAGACGGTACTGTTCCTTTCTGTGTAGGGAAATATGTGAATTATCAGCTTTAGCTCAAGTCTGTGCAGAATTGGGGAAGCAGCCAGTGAAATAAATCTTTATTTTAGTCCATTGTGATGTTGGAACTATCAATTTGCCAGTTCTATGTAACTGTTTTCATCAGAATACTAAATAATAAAATATTTGTCTGAATACCAAAAAAAAACAAAACAAACCCTAAACAGCAAATTATATTAATTTGCACATAGGCGTGAAAAAATTGCATCAGCTATGAACACATATGTGTTGCCTTCAATTGTCCATTACTTTAAAGTCACATAATATTAAGGGAAACAGTCTGAACGCTGGAAATATTGTTAAATCTTATAAAAAGCCTTCACCCTAAAAAATGCTGATGTATCCCTAATAAAATCACTTTGTAAATAAGAATGATAAAAAGTGGTATATACAAAAGTGGTATTCATCCCACCAATTTAATAAACACAGTATAGATACATAAGAATGACCAAAGTTAGACTTTGTTAAAGCAAAAATATATATAGTTATGATTATGGGAGAAACTTACGCATCTGGCCTGAGTCCATTACACAAGTCCCGGATGTACTGTCTCCACAGTTCATGTAAAGGTAAAAACAACTGATATCTGCAATTAAGATACATATGAATGCATGCAGAGGAATAGCTTAGTTGAAAAATGTCATTAAATAGATTCCTTTATTGCCTCTTACATTTTCTAATGATGCACATTACTGCCGATCCACATTACTCACATTTCTTTATATAAACTAGAATTATGAATGTATAGTGCTAGACAATGAAAAATCATGTTATAAAGTACAAGATAATGGACTCCTGGCCCCTAAAAAGACTTTAGAATCAAAGCAATGAATAAGATTCACCAAACTTTATACCTCTGCTGTTCTGGCTTAATTTCAAATAATCTCATATCTCTTCTTTCTTTGGCAGTTAAAATTTTTGATTTGTTGCGTTTTCTTTTTTTCCTTTTTAAACTGTACTCCAAGATTACTGCTTTCCGCTCCAAGAATTCTTGAGGAGATTTCTTTTTCAAGTTTGGCATACTGTGTTTCAAAAATGCATTTACAAAAGATTCTGATTTTGTGGGTTCCTGAAGCTGCAAAACATAAATAAGGTTTCAGAAATAAAAACAGATGGCTAATACACACTCTCGAGTTAAATGTACAACTACTGTACTACATATGAATTCAAATTGTTATTAATATCTAGAATTCATACTTGTGTTTACCAAAACATCTTACATCACTTTATTGAAAGATATTACATTTAAGTAAATCAAATGGTTACAGTCATTTGCCCTAAATAATGTGACAGAGTAGGTTGGTTATTAGAAACAATACAGCTCTATGTTTTGCTAAGGTGCCACTATATGCAGTTACAAACCAACAGCTGATATATTTTCATGTTCAAAAGGTTTTGAGCACCTCTATTGTGTGCACTGTAAACTATATATAGGAGGATGAAAAAGTTAGGGGAAAACATCTATTCTTTTGACATGAGGCCATTCATTTGGTAATAAGATTCTGGGACTTGAAGTCCCTCTTTTTTTCCATAAAGGACAGTGTGCAGATTTTCTGGAAAGTAGAGGCACTTCAAGCCCTAGAATCCATCACTTTTCAATGTAACAAAGTGAGGGAGTAGTTGCAGTTCTCTGCCAGCCTAAGTGGGGTTGTGGGGTTGGTAAACGGTTCTTATAAATAAGGGCTGAACAATCATGGTTATGGGAAGATCGTACCATTACATTGGCCTAACTGAATGAGCTTATGCAAAAAATGGGTTGTAGTTCATTTTAAATAAAGTAGGAGAGATGTTTTCCGATATTACATAAAGGGCATGTAAATATACCCATTTGCACGGTTTATATAGAAGGGGGAAGAAGAAAAAGACAAGCAGTCACATGTAAAACAAAAGTAAAAAAAAAATCATAGGTTGGTTAAGGAGAGAAATACCTAGGATGGGGCTCCATGGGAGGAGTTATCTAAGAACATGCTAAAGGAAGAAGCTTGTGTGTGTGTGTGTGTGTGTGGTGGGGTGGAATGTAAGTTCAGAGAAACGTGCAGACATTACACTTCATTTCATTTCAATAATATTTCTGCACAAATAAGCCGCAAAACTCAAGACCAGTCACTGAGCTAACCCTAGGACAGTGAGTAAACTCTTTTTTGGAAATATATATTAAGTAAATGACAGGTCAAGAACCTAAAGTTTCATAAGATGTACCTCAAGCCCCAGTTGTTGAGCCTCATCTGGAGGTAGTGTCTTGTATATATCATCTGGGGGGGAAATAATGTCAAACAAAAATTACAATATAAAGTACATTTATCCACAGTATTTTGGTCATAACAATAATTAGAACCATTTTACCAGAATTCATGCAGGCACCAGAAATGAAAATGAATTCCAATAACTAATTTTTTTAAATATACAGAGATAGAATACCAAAAAGATCTGAATTGTGGAAAAGACATCAACCATTCAGACTCCATTTTACGGAAATAATTTTTTTCCCATGTACTTTTTTCTTTACTAATAAAACAGTGCCTATTATAAAGCCATAATGTATGTATATAAAGCGCTACTTATGTACGCAGCGCTGTACAGTAGAATACATTAATACAAACAGGGGGTTAATAAGATAATAGATAAATACAAAGTATAACAATAAATACAAGATACAGTTACAGTTGCAATAAGTTAAGAGTCAAAGACACAAGAGGATATATATATATATATATATATATATCAGTCCTGATGGTGTCTGCACTCCAAGGCTTTTAGTATTCTGTGGGGTGCACAGCCAAAATCTGAGTATTTAGCATGAAATAATCCATGGCCGGCACACCCTTAAAATTCAAAAAAAATTTTTATTGAAAAAATTGAAAAAACAATGAGTTTTCAATAAAAAATTTTTTTGAATTTTAAGGGTGTGCCGGCCATGGATTATTTCATGCTATATATATATATATATATATATATATATATATATATATATATATATATATATATATATATATATATATATATATATATATACACACATACACATTGTAGGAGACTGCTGCCTTACAGTTTACTTTGGGTAATGCATTTCCACTGTATAAACAGCAAATGCACCACCACTGTAACTTATAAATATGTCAGCTCCCAAATGTTTTTGTATGGGAATCCTGCTATATTTTCAGTTTCATAACCAAGAATGCTTTTTTTCTTATCAATGCACAAGGCTGCTTTTATGTACATGTATATCAGCCAAACAAACAAGTTTTGATTGAAATAGGGGGCATGCAGAATTTGTGAATTGGTTACTGAAATTGTTTCATCCTTTTTAGAGATTAAAATTAACCCCTAGTGCAGAGATCCCCAACCAGTGGTTCGTGAGCAACATGTTGCTCTCAAAACCCCATGGATGTTGCTCCCAGTGGCCTCGAAGCAGGTGCTCATTTTTGAATTTCTGGCTTGGAGGCAAGTTTTGGTTGCATAAAACCCAATGTAAAGTCAAACAGAGCCTTCTGAAGGCTGCCAGTCCATATAGGGGCCACCAAATAGCCAATTAAAGCTCTTATTTGCACCCCCAGGAACTTTTTCCATGCTTGTGTTGCTCCCCAACACTTTTTTCCATTTGAATGTGACTCACGGGTATAAAAGGTTGGGGATCCCTGCTCTAGTGGGTAATATAATAAAAGGCTCAATGTTTGCCAAGGTGTAGTAACCCATGCTTTTGAACAGGTGACCAGAAAATGCTACCTGCTGATTGTTACTATAGGTGACTAGGTAGAAAACTTTGTTAATAGACTTTGCATTCTCTCACGTTTTCATTCGTATATCGGCTACATGTGCCTGCACCCAAGCGTATCTCATTCATTCGGGTGCAGGCACAAGTAGCAGGCGTAGGGCTGAATTTTCGCCAAGCATTTTCCCGCTTGCCGAAAATATCAGCCCTACGCCACGTGTGGCATCAGCCTAAATACTAATGCTTTTTTACTCATGTGGCTTTGCTGATTTTTTTAAGTTTGCCATGTCATGTCAGTTACGCATGGTAACTGTTCCCAAAGCATCTTTCCCTTACAGAACTAACACCACACTAACACCTTGCAATTTTACAAAATGTTTTTTTGTTTCCAAGGTTTTCTAATGTACATAGAGTAATGATTTAGTGACTTATGCCTGAATCATACTTATATTTTACTTTAATAAATAGATGTCTATCTGGAGACCAATTGGCTGTATATTTTGTTGTTTACATTTTAACTTGTATGTCCAAGGGATCCATGGTATTGCAGATAACAGACTCCACTACAGTACTTCTCCATTATGAATAAATACAGGCCTTTTGCATGTTCAATATTCACATATTCTGAAACCGTTATTGAGAATGATGCCAAAGGCACTGAAAAAAGACAATGGATGCAAAACTGGAGGTCCTCCAGCTCTTGTAAGCTACAAGCGGGACTGCTATGATTTATTATTAAATCATTTAGAACTCTAGTTGGCTGTAAAGGCACATATAAAGGCAGCATCTCTAATGGGAATTAATTGCTTGTGAAAAAAAACATTCACCGCTATGAAACAGGAAAGCTCTGAGTTTACAATAAGATCTAATTCAATTTGCCTTATAACCCACTAAACAAGATATTTCTGAAGGTTATGGCCCTTATACATCAATGCAAACCCAGTTTACAGTTACATGTGTGCAGTTTTGTAGCAGAGAAGTTAAAGGCTGTTTACTTTTCATATTTATTTGGAGCATTAGACATTTTATCACTTGCCGTTTTGAATAACTGCACAGAACTTTATTGCATCTAAACTCTTTATGCACAATTTTAATTATTGTTTTATAAAGTGCTATGGGTGAACACTTGCCTGCATATTTATGTTCACAGTTAATAATTGCAATAAATAATATATACTTTTTTGGGTAACTAGTAATAATTGTGTTTGTGCTTAGCAGACTAAAACTTGTTTTTCCATTGCAAAAAGGCAGAAAATGCATCACCTCTGTAACTTGTGTTGAAAACCACACAGTTGACTCAACCAATATGCCTGCATCAAAACGCTTTTGTATCAGATACCCTGCTATATTTAGTTTTATAATCAAGAACCCTTCGTTTCTATCAATGCACAGGGCTGCTTAAGTGCTTTCCATGTACAGCAGCCAAATGTAACACATAATGAAAAGCTCAATATTTGCCACGGTGTATTAACCTATGCTTTGAAACAGGTGACTAGTAAATGCTGGAGGTTCCTTTATGTGACTAGTATTTAAAAAAAAATGGCATTAACTAGTAATTATTTTGTTAGCGCTTAGTGAACTAATGAAAAATGTGTCTTGGTTCAGGGTTTACACAGAAACTGCCAGTCCTGATTTGCCTATAAAATGACCTCGCCAGGCTGCAATACAAATGCCAGCACTTCTGTTTGCGCAAAGCAACTTAAAAAAATAATGGCGAAGTAAATAAAACAACTCACGATCCATCCCACCAATACGCTCTGGAAAACACGCCAGTTACTAGAATGGAGAAGTTTGGACGGAAAATTACGTCACTGCCATGTGACCAAGAAATGGGCGGAAAGGAGGATGTGATATCACAAGTGGAAACGTCTCTTGGTAGTTGATTATGGTACGTCACGAAAGCGTGGCAGAATAGGCAAGAGGTTAAGGTTTATCATGAGGGAGAAATTGTTGAGCTGAGGATGACAAGTGTAACTATAGTTGGTAGGGGAGGAACTAAAGCGTGCACTATCTGTTGAGGGCTGTTAGTAGTGCCAGCGATGGTCATGTGTGGGCGGATGTGACGTACTTTTGAAGGAGACCGCTATGTTGTATAGGAAGCTGTTGCTAAACCAGGCTTACAGCGGGGCAGAGGAGTGCTCAGTTACACTGTGTAGTGGGGCGTCTGGGACGTGCCCGGCATTTAGCTTAACACCCGGAACATTTGTTTTCACGATCTCTGCTGCAAACATTGTAAGCAGCCGCGCTCCACATAGTTAATATAATTAAAAGCTAGGCACAGTCTAGACTACTTCCAGCGCACGTATTTACAAGAGACATATTATTTGCCTGGGACTGTTTCTGTTCTGTTGCTGTACATTTTTTTGCATTCACCTGTTAAGACCATGCAGTTTAAGGGTGTAAACTGTCATTAAACACTGGGGGCCACACTGTGCCTAGGGAGTTGGCGGTCACACTGTGCCTGCTGTGAAATTCTGGGGGCTGCGCAGAAGGGATGCACTGAATCCAGGATTTGGTTTGAAATTTGGCCTTTTTCAGCAGGATTTGGGTGAATCCAAGGGGCACATTCATTAAAGTGCGACAGGTCCGATTACAAAAAAATGGTATTTTTTCTAAAGTTTACAACTTTTGCGTATTTTCTGCAATATTTTTGCTAATTTGCGCAGCTATTTCGTACTTTGCGACAATTTGTGCAACAAAATCGTATCGTATCGTGACTTTCCTTGGGCCAGGTTGGAGCTGCAGAGTGCCATTGAGCCCTATGGGAGACTTTCCTTGGGCCGGGTTGGAGCTGCAGAGTGCCATTGAGCCCTATGGGGGACTTTCCTTGGGCCGGGTTGGAGCTGCAGAGTGCCATTGAGCCCTATGGGAGACTTTCCTTGGGCCGGGTTGGAGCTGCAGAGTGCCATTGAGCCCTATGGGAAACTTTCCTTGGGCCGGGTTGGAGCTGCAGAGTGCCATTGAGCCCTATGGGAGACTTTCCTTGGGCCGGGTTGGAGCTGCAGAGTGCCATTGAGCCCTATGGGAGACTTTCCTTGGGCCGGGTTGGAGCTGCAGAGTGCCATTGAGCCCTATGGGAGACTTTCCTTGGGCCGGGTTGGAGCTGCAGAGTGCCATTGAGCCCTATGGGGGACTTTCCTTGGGCCGGGTTGGAGCTGCAGAGTGCCATTGAGCCCTATGGGAGACTTTCCTTGGGCCGGGTTGGAGCTGCAGAGTGCCATTGAGCCCTATGGGAAACTTTCCTTGGGCCGGGTTGGAGCTGCAGAGTGCCATTGAGCCCTATGGGAGACTTTCCTTGGGCCGGGTTGGAGCTGCAGAGTGCCATTGAGCCCTATGGGAGACTTTCCTTGGGCCGGGTTGGAGCTGCAGAGTGCCATTGAGCCCTATGGGAGACTTTCCTTGGGCCAGGTTGGAGCTGCAGAGTGCCATTGAGCCCTATGGGAAACTTTCCTTGG
Source organism: Xenopus tropicalis (assembly GCF_000004195.4). Taxonomy (NCBI): domain Eukaryota; kingdom Metazoa; phylum Chordata; class Amphibia; order Anura; family Pipidae; genus Xenopus; species Xenopus tropicalis. Next base: position 71,432,701 of record NC_030680.2, read on the forward strand.
GCCGGGTTGGAGCTGCAGAGTGCCATTGAGCCCTATGGGAGACTTTCCTTGGGCCGGGTTGGAGCTGCAGAGTGCCTTTGAGTCCTATGGGAGGCTTCCAAAAATCATGCAATGTTCAAAGTCACAAAGTTTTTCCCGCCGTTTACGATTAAGTCAAACCCCAAAGTACTAGATTCTGTGCATCCCTGCTACACAGTGCCTGTCATGAAATGCTTGGGGGCCACACTGCAACTGTTATGAAATGCTGAGGGGGGGAACACTGGTTGTATGGGGGCAGGACTCCTACTCTTAAAAGTTATGTGGTCCAATGAGTTCTAGGACAGATCTAGTGAATTTTATAAGTACATAGAAGAATTGCAACATTATATGGCACCATGTAAGTGGCTATGTAAGGGGTTTAAAGCACCATGAACCTTTCTAAGGCTAATGCCCAAAGGAAAAATTAGTTACCCATGATAAAACTCTGCTACCACTGGTGCCTAATCCCTCTGAAATGCCTTTCACCTAGCAACAAAGTGAATTACCAGTAGAAAGGCATATGCACCATTTTGTTTCTGAAGTTGTCCGAAGTTGCCTGCGAGAGAAACTTTGTGCGGCTTTGGAAAAACAAAGTGGTGTGTATGCGTTACATTCTTGTCGGTGGGATGGCATTTTGGGGAGATTAGTTGTCTGCGTTAGCGAAGATTTATCCCAGGCGACTAAACTTTGTTCCCCTGCCCACTACTTTTAGCCTTACTAAAAGTATTTTTCCTCTAGCACACCTCTAGTCCAGACATTTTTGATGCCCTTTTGTCTTATTAAGATTGTAATTTCTTATAAACAGAGCTTGCTATGTATCAGGATTTTAAAAAGGAGAGACCTTTGGAAGGGTAACACAGGCTGATACACTAAGGGGGTTATTTATCAATGTTCTTAATTTTATTAACGTTCATAAGTTTTTTGCTAAAAATCTTGAATTTGAATAATGGTTTAAAAAACACATATTTTCAGCATCTGAAAGCTTTAAAGATAATGTAGATGTCAATGGGAGCTGTCCTAGGGCAAAATGTATTTATTCAATTATATTTTTTTTTTAAAGATTTTTTTTGAACTTGACATGATTAATTGCAACTTAGGTAAGATAATGATGTACTCCCTTTTGTAAAAACCTGTGTGAAAGCACTTGGTTTTTGGCTTTGTGCATATACAGTATAGCGTCATGGAACACCTTAGGGTACATTATTCACTATATAATAATGCAGTTATATTATTGTGTTGGGTTGAAAACCCCCAACATGCTTTTCTTCCACTTTGGTTTATTCTTCCGCTTCTTCTTCTTCGTGCCCCCCCATTTTCTAAACGCTACTCCTACAGTTCTAGGGGTACAACACCCAAACTTGCCACACTTCTTCGCCCTATAGCGAGCAGGTTGCTTGTGCTTTTCTAAGCGAGCCAGCCCCCGTCTTTTTGTGGCGCCGCTCCGAACCCCCCAATTTTCCCCATGACTTTGACAGGGAAGATTTTCAAACTGCTGCCACACTTACAGCTTTGAGGCCACACTCCCCAAACTTGAATCACATAGTTATGGGGTCAGCCTGAATGAAAATATGATAGCTGGATGCCCAAATCTGGGCCGAGCTGTGAACAGCCAATCAGATTTGACCAATTGATTTGGCGGAAATTTAACCTGCTGCCATTCTCACAGAATTAACATCAGGGTCCCCAAACTTTTTACACTTGGTCACTAGGGGACTGCAGTTTTAGATTTGAAAAGTGGGCGGAGCCATCAACAGCCAATCAAATTTCACCTATTGATTTTTATTGGTTTGACGCCACGGTTCCCAAACTTTGCACTTTGTCAGTCACTGGGTGATTACGTATTCAAGTTTTTTGTTTTTTTTACAGTGGGCGGAGCAGCCAACAGCCAATCAGATTTTACCTATTGACTTTTAATGGGAAAATTTAACCTGCTGCCATTCTCACAGTACTAACACCAGGGTCCCCAAACTTTTTCAAAGTTGGTCACTAGGGGGCTGCAGTGTTAGTTGGGCGGAGCCACCAACAGTCAGTGGGTGACTACGCACTCAAGGTTAGAAAAAGTAGGCGGGGCCTCCATAAGCCAATCACAGCCAATTAACACCTACTTGGGGCAGGCGGTAATTATAGAAAAGTACAGTTCATGAGCTTTTGGTGACGGTGATGGGGTGGGTGTGACAGTGATGGGGTGGGTGGGTGTGACGGTGATGGGGTGGGTGGGTGTGACGGTGATGGGGTGGGTGTGACGGTGATGGGGTGGGTGTGACGGTGATGGGGTGGGTGTGACGGTGATGGGGTGGGGGGGGTGGGTGTGACGGTGGGGGGGTGGGTGTGACGGTGATGGGGTGGGGGGTGGGTGTGACGGTGGGGGGGTGGGTGTGACGGTGGTCGGGGTGGGTGTGACGGTGATGGGGTGGGTGGGTGTGACGGTGATGGGGTGGGTGTGACGGTGATGGGGTGGGGGGGTGGGTGTGACGGTGATGGGGTGGGGGGTGGGTGTGACGGTGATGGGGTGGGGGGGGGGTGGGTGTGACGGTGATGGGGTGGGTGGGTGTGACGGTGATGGGGTGGGTGTGACGGTGACGGGGGGGTGGGTGGATGTGACGGTGACGGGGGGGTGGGTGGATGTGACGGTGACGGGGGGGGTGGGTGGATGTGACGGTGATGGGGGGTGGGTGGGTGTGACGGTGATGGGGGGGGGTGGGTGGGTGTGACGGTGATGGGGTGGGTGGGTGTGACGGTGATGGGGTGGGGGGTGGGTGTGACGGTGATGGGGTGGGGGGGTGGGTGTGACGGTGATGGGGTGGGTGTGACGGTGATGGGGTGGGGGGGTGGGTGTGACGGTGATGGGGTGGGGGGGTGGGTGTGACGGTGATGGGGTGGGGGGGTGGGTGTGACGGTGATGGGGTGGGTGTGACGGTGATGGGGTGGGTGTGACGGTGATGGGGTGGGTGTGACGGTGGTGGGGTGGGTGGGTGTGACGGTGATGGGGTGGTGTGACGGTGGGTGGGTGTGACGGTGATGGGGTGGGTGTGACGGTGATAGTAACATAGTAACATAGTAAGTTGGGTTGAAAAAAGACATACGTCCATCAAGTTCAACCATAATGCCTATACCTAACCTGCCTAACTACAAGTTGGGTGGGGTGGGTGTGACGGTGATGGGGTGGGTGTGACGGTGATGGGGTGGGTGTGACGGTGATGGGGTGGGTGTGACGGTGATGGGGTGGGTGTGACGGTGATGGGGTGGGTGGGTGTCAGTAGGTGGGTGCGTGTGTCTATGTGGGGTTGGGTGCGTGTGTCAGTGTGGGTTGGTATGTCGGTAAGGGTGCAGGTAAATCTTCTTTGCTCTTGCTGCACTTTACATTTTGGTCACTTACCTTAGTGGGTTAATCCTCTTGCTGCACTTTACATTTTGGTCACTTACCTTAGTGTTAATAATAATGGCACCTACTGGACACAGAGTCGCTTCACTGCACAGGGAATTATAAATCCTCTCCAGCTCTTCCAGTTGTTCCTGTAACATGAAAGCATTAGAGCTCAGTTCATACCATACAGTAAGTGAGTGTTGGTACAGTTGAAATGAGGACAGGACATGGGGCCCAATCTATAGTGCATTGGTGCTATTCTCTCAGGAAGAAACCATTCTCACATTAACAATATTTTTGACAATAAAGTAGAGCTGGGCGGTATGACCAAAAATTTATATCACGGTATTTTTCAAAATTATATCGGTATCACGGTATTTGACGGTATTTTTTTTTCCCCATGCATGATTAGGTGACCACCCCAAACACCCCCCCACCACCCCAAACACCCCCCCATCCGCACGCACCCCCACCCCCACCCCAAACACCCCTCCATCCCCTTCACATAAATATAACCCCCCACCCCAAACACCCCCCCATCCCCTTCACATAAATATAACCCCCCACCCCAAACACCCCCCCATCCCCTTCACATAAATATAACCCCCCACCCCAAACACCCCCCCATCCCCTTCACATAAATATAACCCCCCACCCCAAACACCCCCCCATCCCCTTCACATAAATATAACCCCCCACCCCAAACACCCCCCCATCCCCTTCACATAAATATAACACCCCACCCCAAACACCCCCCCCATCCCCTTCACATAAATATAACCCCCCACCCCAAACACCCCCCCATCCCCTTCACATAAAATATAATTACTGGCCAGGCAGCCGCAGGCACCCCCGACAGCTCACATTGGTATCCGACTCTGAATGATGCGTCCTAGCGATGGCGCTGACGTCACGTGCGTGCTGACGTCACGCGCGCGCTGACGTCACGCGCGCACCCGGAAGTATTTGGAAAAATTGCCAGGAAGCGCGCACGCCGCGCGTGTGTAAAAAATTTATATAGTTTTTTTTTAAAAAAAACGGTGTTCGGTTTTTAACGGTATACCGCCCAGCACTACAATAAAGCTTGGTTTCATGTTGCCGGGGCTAATGACTATAGCAACCAGTTAATATTTTATATTTTTGAACCACAGACAAAAGTGATGTTGCTAGTAGCAACAAATCAGCATTTAGCTTTGATCATTCCTCTAAGGGGCATCACCATAATTTCTTATCTACTGATTGAGATTCAGACTCATCAGTAGTAAGAAATAGTAAATTAGACCCTGTGCCTATAATAAGTATAAGTGCCTGTTGGAGGCAGAAAGGGAAATTACAGTTGGGCTCATTTATCAACACTGGGCATGATTGCCCCTAGGCAGAAGGTAGAACTATACAAGCAATACTACCCAGTGTTGGTAATTGCCCCTCTGCCATAGGAAGCAATTAATGTGGGGCAAGGATATAAAAGACAGAGGCCAAAGTCCTGGTATTTATTCCATTACAGTCAGTGACATGATAAGGTTGGTATATAAGGGCAGGGCAGGTACCTGGGGACAGAGGGGCACAATTCTGTGGAGCCTGTCAATTCTGGGAACAAAAAGAAAGTATTTTATGATGCAGCAAATGTTATCTTTTTATGGGGATTTCCAGTGGGAAAAAGTGCCCTGCATACAGTCACTGCCAAACCCTGGCTCTGTGTCTCCCAACCAGACTTACACCCAGCCCTGCCAACCAGCGCTAAGATTAAAGGCATCTCCAAAGCCCATTTTAGGGGAAAATTCTCCAGATTCACTAAAATGAGTAAAAGAAACAACATCCCCTACTCTGGGGGGGCGGCATCCATCTACTTATCCCCATTTTTTTTAGCTAAAATGAGGGTTATTTGGCCAAAAATCTCTCAGAAGGGCTGTGCTCTTACCTCTCATCACAGTGGCAACCAACAGACTGAACCAACTGTCACACCCCTAAGTATGAAGTCAGCTCCCATCACATGATAAATGCTGCTATTGAAGGGGAAACAGCCCTAAGATTAAAGACATCTCCAAAGCCCATTTTAGGGGAAAATTCTCCAAATTCACTAAAATCAGTAAAAGAGACAACATCCCCTAGTCTGAGGGGCAACATCCAACTATTTATCCCCCTTTTTAAATCTAGAATTAGGGTTATTTGGCCAAAAATCTCTCAGAAGGGCTGTGCTCTTACCTCTCATCACAGTGGCAACCAACGGACTGAACCAACTGTCACACCCCTAAGTATGAAGTCAGCTCTCATCACAGAGCCAACCCATTATTATCACTCTAATTGTGTTGGGTTGAAAACCCCAACCTACTGTTCTTCCACTACTCCTCCTACAGTTTTAGGGGTACAACACCCAAACTCCCCACACATCTTTGCCCTATAGCGGAGCAGGTTGCTTGTGCTTTTCTAAGAGATCCCGCCCCCCTTCTTTTTGTGGTGCCGCTCCGAACCCCCCAATTTTCCCCATGACTTTGACAGGGAAGATTTTCAAACTGCTGCCACACTTACAGCTTTGAAGCTACACCCCCCAAACTTGAATAACATAATCATGGGGTCACCCTGAATGAAGCAGCAACATTTGTTGGATGACCCCAAAGTGGGAGGGGCAAACAACAGCCAATCAAATTTTAATCATTGACTTTAATTGGGAAATTGAAACTGCTGCCAATCTTACAGCTTTGAGGCTTCACTCCCCAAACTTGAATCACATAGTCATGGGCTCAGCCTGAATGAAAATATGATGATTGTTGGATGCCGAAAAGTGGGCGGAGCTGTGAACAGCCAATCAGATTTTACCTATTGATTTGGCGGAAATTCAACCTGCTGCCATTCTCACAGTATTAACATCAGGGTCCCCAAACTTTTTACACTTGGTCACTAGGGGACTGCAGTTTTAGATTTGAAAAGTGGGCGGAGCCACCAATAGCCAATCAAATTTCACCTATTGATTTTTATTGGTTTGATGCCAGATTTTCCAAACTTTGCAGTCAGTCACTGGGTGACTACGCATTCAGGGTTTTTTTTTAAACACAAAGTGGGAGGGGCCAACAACAGCCAATCATATTGTACCCATTGACTTTTATGAGGAAATTGAAACTGCTGCCAAACTTACAGCTTTGAGGCTACACTCCCCAAACTTTAATCACACCGTCATGGGCTCAGCCTGAATGAAAATATGATGATTGTTGGATGCCCAAAAGTGGGTGGAGATGTGAACAGCCAATTAGATTTTACCTATTGACTTGGCAGAAATCCAACTGAGGAAATTTAGCCTGCTGCCATTCTCACAGTAATAACACCGGGGTCCCCAAACTTTGCAGAGTTAGGCACCAGGTAACTGTGGTTCAAGGTAAGAAAAAGTGGGCGGAGCCACCAACAGCCAATCAGCGTTTACCTATTGACTTTCAATGGGGAAATCCAACCTGCTGCCATTCTCACAGTACTAACACCAGGGTCCCCAAACTTTTCACAGTTGGTCACTAGGGGACTGCAATTTTAGTTTGTAAAAGTGGGCGGAGCCACCAACAACCAATCAGATTTCACCTATTGATTTTTATTGGTTTGTTGCCAGTGTTCCCAAACTTTGCATAGTCAGACTACGCATTTAAGGTTTTTTGTAAGTGGGTGGAGCCACCAACAGCCAATCAGATTTTACCTATTAACTCTAAATGGGGAAATTCAACCTGCTGTCATTCTGACAGTATTAACACCAGGGTCCCCAAACTTTTCACAGTTGGTCATTAGAGGACAGTTTTAGTTTTGAAAAAGTGGGCGGGGCCACCAACAGCCAATCAGAGTTTACCTATTGAATTTTATTGGTTTGTTCGCAAACTTTGCACAGTCAGTCACTGCGTGACTTTGTACTCAAGGTTAGAAAAAGTGGGCGAGGCCGCCAAAAGCCAATCACATTTCTTTCATTGTTTTCAGTGGGAAAATTTTAACTGCTGCCATTCTCACATGTTTAATGTCAGGGTCCCCAAACTTTGCACAGTTTGTCACTAGGTGACTATGTTCCAAGTTTAGAAAAGTGGGTGGGGCCAACAACAACCAATTAGATTTCACCTATAGACTTTATATGTTTAAATTTAAACTGTGCCCATTCTTTAAATATTAATACTAAGGTCTCCAAACTTTGCAGAGCTAGTCACCTGGTAATTGCAGTTCAGAGTTAGAAAAAGTGGGTGGAGCCAACAACAGCCAATGAGATTTTACCTACTGATTTTCAATGGGAAATTTAACCTGCTGCCATTCTCACAGTATTAACACCAGGGTCACTAGGGAACTGCATTTTTAGCTTTTAAAAAGTGGGTGGAGCCACCAACAGCCAATCAGATTTCACCTATTGAATTTGGTTTATATTTAAAATGTTGCTTTGCTCACACTATTTATTTCAGATTTCATCCATTGAATTTTATTGGTTTAAATTTAAAATGCTGCCATTCTCACACTATTTATGCCAGGGTGCCCACTGTTTGTCACTGGGTGACTTCGACTCAAGGTTAGAAAAAGTGGGCGGAGCCACCAATCACAATTCACCCATTGACTTTTATTGGTTTACATTTTAATTGCTGCCGTTCTTTAACTATTAATCCTAGGGCCCCTAAACTTCGCAGAGTTAGTCACTGGGTAACTGCAGTTCCAGGTTAGAAAAAGAGGGTGGAGCCACCAACCGCCAATCAGATGTTGTTGACTTTCAGTGGGGAAATTTAAGTTGCTGCCATGCAGACACTATTAAAACCAGGGTCCCCAAATTTTCACAGTGGTTTTTACTGTATAACTGTGCTCTAAGGTTAGAGAAAGTGGGCAAAGCCAATTCAGTGACTTCATGTTTTTCAACCCAACATGAAGTTTGTTCTCAAACTTCCCTTTCTAGTTATGTTGTCAGCTTATTCTTCCGCTTTTTCTTCTTCTTAGCGCCCCCCATTTCTAAACGCTACTCCTCCTACAGTTTTAGGGGTACAACACTCAAACTCTCCACACTTTTTTGCCCTATAGCGGAGCAGGTTGCTTGTGGTTTTTGTGGCGCCGCTCTGAACACCCCAATTTTCCTATTCACTTTGACAGGGAAGATTTTCAAACTGCTGCCACTCTTACAGCTTTGAAGCTACACCCCCCAAACTTGAAAAATATTATCAAGGGGTCACCGTGAATAAAACATTGACATTTGTTGGATGACCTAAAGTGGGAGGGGCCAACAACAGCCAATTAAATTTCACCCATTGACTTTAATGGGGAAATTGAAACTGCTGCCAATCGTAGAGCTTTGAGGCTAACTTGAATCACATAGTCATAGGGTCAGCCTGAATGGAAATATGATTATTGTTGGATGCCCAAAAGTGGGCGGAGCTGTGAACAGCCAATCAGATTTTACCAATTGACCAATTGAGGAAATTTAGCCTGCTGCCATTCTTACAGTAATAATGCCGGAGTCCCCAAACTTTGTAGAGTTAGGCACCAGGTAACTGCGGTTCAAGGTTAGAAAAAGTGGGCAAAACCACTAACAGCCAATCAGATTTTGCCTATGGAATTTTGTTGGTTTGATGCCAGGGTTCCCAAACTTTGCACAATCAGTCACTGGGTGACTACGTATTTAAGTTTTTTTGTTGTTGTTTTTAAAATAAGTGGGCGGGGCCACCAACAGCCAAACAGATTTTACCTATTGACTTTCAATGGGGAAATTCAACCTGCTGCCATTCTCACAGTATTAACACCAGGGTCCCCAAACTTTTCACAGTTGGTCACTAGGGGACTGCAGTTTTAGTTTTCAAAAAGTGGGCGGAGCCACGAACAGCCAATCAGAGTTCACCTATTGAATTTTATTCGTTTGGTGACAGGGTTCCCAAACTTTGCACAGTCACTGGATGACTATGTACCCAAGGTTAGAAAAAGCAGGCGGGGCTGCCAAAAGCCAATCACATTTATTTCATTGTTTTCAGTGGGTAAATTTTAACTGCTGCCATTCTCACATGTTTAATGTTAGGGTCCCCAAACTTTGCACAGTTTGTCACAGGGTGACTATGTTCCAAGTTTAGAAAATTGGGTGGGGCCAACAACAGCCAATCAGATTGCACCTATAGACTTTATATGTTTAAATTTAAACTGCAGCTATTCTTTAAATATTAATACTAAGGTCCCCAAACTTGGCAGAGTTAGTCACCAGGTAACTGTTGTCCAGTTTCGTTCACAATTTTTTCAAGTCCCAAACTGGAGAGTTGGTCACAGGGGGACTGCAGTTCAAAAACAGGAAAAGTGGGTTGGGCCACTATCAGCCAATCAGATTTTATCCATTGAATTTTATTGGCTTAAATATAAAATGCTTTCATCCTCACACTATTTATGCCAGGGTGCCCAAACTTTGCACTGGGTGACTTTGACTCTTTTATTGGTTTAAATTTAAACTGCTGCCATTCTATAAGTATTAATCCTAGGGTCTAATCCTAAACTTTGCAGTTAGTCACTGGGCAATTGCAGTTTTAGGTTAGAGAAAGTGGGCAGAGCCACCAACCACCAATCAGATGTCACTCATTGACTTTCAGTGGGGACATTTTTGCTGCCATTCAGAAACTATTAAAACCAGGGTCCCTACAGCCAACAACATCCAGATTTCATTCAGTGACTTTTTTCAAACCAACATGAAGTTTGTTCTCAAACTTCCCTTTCTAGTTTAATTTACTTTCTGGCTGCTCACATTATCTGGAGAGTACACATGTTCTTCAGTGCAACAGTGTAATTTATTATGCTATCACTGCACTATACAGCCCTTACACTGTATTGAGAATAAGGAATTCCTGGAAAAATGGGAAGGTATCTGGAACAAGGCAAGCTTAGATGCTATGGTACTTACAGTGGAATACTTACAGCCTGAAATCACTAAAGTACGTGAAGAGATAGCAGAGGCTAAAGATCAACTAAAGGCTGTATCTGCATCATCAACTGATTATGAGAATGCTCTACAAGATCTAAATAATACATTATCAAAACTCAGAAAAGAAATACTTGCCCGCAAACTCAAAAAATTCGAACGCGACACAAGGGACTACGCTGCAGGCAAAGTATACCAGTGGCAAGCTGATCTTCCAAGGCAGAAGCGTGAGAAAAGAATTGGCCTGCCGGGACACCGTAGAGAACAGTGGCAATTGGATTCCCCAAGGCAGTCATACGAGTGGAAGTTTGACCCACCGGGACACCGTACTGAGCAGAGACTGCACCACATGGGACACACAGGAAGGAGCGCTGGGAGACCACCAATCAGCAGCGACTCTGAAGGCACCCTAAGCGAGCGTGAGTACTCGAATCCCCAGCACAGGCAGCGTTTTTTCAGCCGGGATCGGCGTCAGAGAGCTGGAGGAGGGCGCAGAGAGTTCCGGGAGGAGGCGGCAATAGGAGGCACAAACGAAGGAGCAGGTACAGAGCGGATTCAACGGCGCTCAAAGCGGACACCAACACAGAGACAGTTTTACAGACCGTGACCGGGTCTGAGGTAACTGACTTATGTATTAACTTTACACTTTATCAAGCACAGAACGTAATATTATCAATAGAGGATTGGGGTTTATCCCAACCCATACTCCAGACTTTTTTTCTTGGAAAGTAGATCTATTTAAATTTCTGCGTAGTGAAACTTAAGATGTGTTTCCCTGAGGAAAAGAAACTGGCTACTAGCCATGATTTAAGTGTCAAGTTGAAACCTAAAAGCAATTATGTACCTGATTTCACTAATGAAGCTCTATCTGTTTTTGAACGGGTGGTAACACATGAGGCTGAGAATTTGTGGGAGAAGTTTAACCATAAGGGGTTCAAGCATAATCTCACTAAAACTGACAGACAGGCAATACATTCCCTACAGAACAATAGGGATATAGTAATTAAAAAAGCGGACAAAGGTGGGGCAACTGTTATCCTGAATAGGGATGCGTATGTATCAGAGGCACTCTCACAACTTAGTAATTTGGAACATTACAAGCATTTACAAACTGATCCAACGTGGGACATTAAGACAAAGATTGACCTCTGCATAAGCTCTGCTTTTGAGTCATGCATTATTAACAAAAAAACTTTTGATTTCCTAACAGTTACACATCCACGAATACCAGTACTTTACCTCCTGCCCAAAATACATAAAAATTTGGAACATCCACCAGGGCGGCCAATTGTATCAGGGGTGGGATCTATTTTGCAGCCACTCTCACAATTTGTAGATGTATACTTACAGGAAATTGTAAAGGGAATACCCCAATGCTTGTGTGATACAACTGATTTTCTCTGTAAATTGCAGAATATAGGACAAATCTCCCCTGATTGGTTTTTATGCAGTATTGATGTACAGTCGTTATATACATCAATACCACATGAGGAGGGCATGCACTACATTGAGGAAGCATTGCTTAATACCAATACTCCACACTCTATGGCATATATGTCAAACACAAGGCCCGGGGGCCAAATCCGGCCCACCTGGCTGTTTTATGTGGCCCTTGGTGAGTGTGTCTGACCATCCAGCCTGATCAATTTCCATTTTCCTAACATAGTAACTAAGACTAAGGGGTATATTTACCATGCTGTGTAAAAACTGGAGTGAAGCATTACCAGTAATGTTGCCCAAGGCAACCAATCAGTAATCAGATTTCAACAGTAGCAAAGCATCTATTAGCTGCTATGAGCAACATCACCGGTAATGTCTTACTCCACTTTTTACACATTGTGATAGATATACCCCTTAGTATCTTACTAAGTATATTAATAAAAAATTTGGCCCGCAACTTAGCCTGTGTTTTAGATTTCGGCCCCCTTATGTGATTGAGTTTGACACCCCTGCGTATACTTCCTCATGGAATTACTTACTTTTGTTTTGAAATACAATTACTTCCACTTTGAAAAAGACTTTTATGTCCAAGTACAAGGCATGGCGATGGGCAGTAATTTGGCACCTAGCTATGCCAACATTTTTATGGATTACCTGGAACGTAAACTTATATTTCAGAATCCATTATATGCGGAATCCATACACTGCTATTTTAGATATGTGGATGATATCTTGATAATCTGGAAATTGAGTGAAACACAACTGCAGGGATTTCTTGAGCACATTAATTCCCAACACGGTTCAATTAAATTCACAGCAGAACACAGTAAAAACACCATACATTACCTTGACGTACAGGTGTTTAATACGGAAGGGCACATTGTGACTGACCTATTCTCTAAACCCACAGAAAGAAATAACATCCTCAGACCAGACAGTTACCATACTCCTAACACCATTAAAGGTATACCCAAGGGTCAATTTTTACGCATTAGGCGTATTGCATCTGATGACCAAAGGTACTTACAAAGTGCTAACAAACTCATAAATAAATTCGCTGAAAAAGGATACGATAGGAGGATGCTATGTAAAGTGAGAGATGATGTGCAGCAAATTGACAGAAAGAGTCTCCTGGGAAAAAAAACTGCTAAGCACCAAGTAGAACCGAGAATACCATTCGTCAGTCAATTTGGCCCTCTAAGCAAACAACTAGAAAAAATGATTACACACCATTGGTCTATTCTACAAAAAGATCCAACACTGGGTAGACTTGGCAGACAAATTGGTTAAGTCAGACTTACTGAGAACTGAAAAACGAACCCGTTTCCTTGGCCCTCCAAAATATGGGACTTTTCCCTGCTTAGGGTGCAGTAACTGTAACTCTATTATTAAAGGTGATTCCATTACACATCCTTATAAGGGCCATAAAATACCTATCAGGGGGTACCATACTTGCAACTCTGAGTCTGTGGTATATGCGCTAAAATGCCCATGTGGGAAAATGTATATAGGTCAAACTGCTAGACCAGTCAAAACACGAATACGGGAACACAAATACTCTATAACGGCATATGATCCTGAGAAAAAGAAAACACAGACACCCGTGGGAAAACATTTTTATTTGCCTAAACACAGCCTGGCCTCATTTAGTTGGTTAGTCTTAGAAGACGTGGCAGTCCCAAAGAGAGGGTTAGACAGAACACGTCTACTATTGCAAAATGAGGCAAAATGGATACATATAATGGGAACCCTTGAACCACTGGGTATGAATGAAGCCTTGAGCCTCAAATGCTTTTTATAATGCTATACTTCTTACTTACAGGTTATAAAGCTAAGAACTTCTATTTTGATGGACTCCTATTCATGTGAAAAGAGCACATTTGTAGATAATCTGTATACAATGTATCGTGTATATTGCTACACAAGATTGATTCCTTCTACACTAATGCCTTATACACTACAAGGAAACCACTACATTCTAAATACTGTTATGAGAGCACATCCCTCTGCTTTCAGCTTCAACTTATGTGATCATTGTTTCAGTTGCCTGCATTCTATGTTGTGTTGAGTCTCTATTGAAACAAGTATCTTGGAGACAGGGATAGTCTTATAATTGAAATTTAGAACTTGCACTTTTTAAAAAGTCATTTTGATATATCAGACCATTGTATGTGAACAAGAGATGAAGCAGCTGAGGAAAAATGAAAATATAACAGACCTAATTTTAAAACCAACAAAGAAAAGAATATGGAAATGCTTTTTATATAACTTGTTAAACACAGGTTCTGCTGTCAGAAAAGGAAGTCAGTGGTATTGTATCACAAAATTATATAATATAAGTTATATTATTATTTCAAAAAGTAACCTTTGTAAATTTAAACTGTCCCTTTAAACTAACGGGGTCCCACTTACATTAGCAGCCAGACAGTAGTTTGAATGACTTGATTATGAACAAGAGAGGACTTAACGCTCATTCATGACACACAAGTGAAGAGCCAGGGTAGGTGGGCTCTACAGCCCTTTTACTTTCTTTTTAAAATGGTACAAGGCTCCTTTGCAGTGTAATAGGGCAGAATATTTTTTAAACTTTTTTTTTATTCAACATTACAGCCATTACAATGATTTATAGATTCTCAGAGTTTTGTCATCTCTCACGTTCAAAGCAGACTAAAATTCACTGATTTTTAGAACATTGTGCTTTTGACTTTGTTGTTTGCAATTGCTGTTATCATTTTAATATATGGATATTAACTAACCAGGGTTGGGGCAGGGGGGGAGGATAAGCGAAAGAAAGAAGGAAGGAGGGGAGAAGAATGGGGAGAAGAGTGTGTAACATACTTTCTCAACTGTTGTTATATTGTAAATTTTGCTATATTGTCCTTTATTTGAGGCTGTAATTTTCTTTATTTCTGTCCCCCACAGTCTTTTTCAGTTCTGTGCAATCCACTATACAAAAAATGTGGGATTAAGGTCTGGTGGGAAGACTGGATTATGGAGTAGTGAGCAGAGAATGCAGGTTCTTTGGAATAATTTTTTTTTGTATTGTCCCACATTACAATAGAATATTTAAAGGACAAAATTCTAAGCAACTTTGCAATATACATTCATTACAAATTTGTGAAAGTTTTTGAGTTATTTGTATATATGTATTTGTGTCCTTTTCTATTCTCTGCCCTGGTGGCTCTGACTCTTGAAACAATGTAACGCAAGTCAGCAGACTGACAGACCTGTCTTGCTGAAGGAGACTGACTTTTGCAACATTATTTAAAAAGTAACAACCAGGAGTTCAGCAAATGCTGCTTTCAATAGCAATTACATTTACAATTAATTTTTTTAAGCACTGAAAATGTTTATACAGTCATATTGTTGATTCAAATTATGTTTTCTTTTATTAGCAAAAACTTACTTTGGGGGGGTTGACATGTCCTTTAATTATTATTTAATTATTTTTGTCTAGACTTGGTCTGTATTTATGATCCAGCAACAGGAGATCTGCTACCTTGGGGAGCAGATAATTGGTTCTCTAATTTTAATCCCATCTATGATGTATTCCTGGAGTGTTCCATTTGGTTAACTGTGCCACCATAGTTGCTTTCCTGTAGAATTCCAAATGAGGGAAAGCTAAGACCCCTTGGAGTGTAGGTTACAGCACAGATGTTTATTCTTTGTCTTTGGTTTAAACATATAAACTAAACATCTTGCTTTGCAAATTATAGTATAGTATAGTATCTTTCTTAGGAGGGTTCACCAGCAGTGCTCTGACAAGATTCAAAAACGTGGCGAGCCGGATCATTTTAGGGAGTAAATTCCTCCCAACAAAGAAATTGGTAAGTTAGGGCACAACAATTTTTTTCACCCATTAGTGTGCAAAACTGAAACATTTATTGCCAAATAAGCTTTTGACTGTTTTTGGGTTTTTAACATCTTTCAAGAAAAATCCATTAAATCTTGGCATTTGTAAAGCAAAGACAATATTTTACATCTATGTTTGTGTCATATAATGGTTTGTACTGATTAGTTGCACACGGCACTGCATGTGTATCACTGTATGTTTCATATATGGCACTATTCCATGCCCAAGATAACAAAGCCAGAATATTGGGGTCATAGCAGTTTTTTTTAGCTTATTGGGAGAGCTACTGAATGTGTTGCCCTATGACATTTATGGTTCTAGAACCTTTTAAAGTATTTCTTTGTTCCTTCTAATTCTTTGAAACCAGATATGTTTGCAGAAAATGGATGGAAATTAGTTTTTGTAGCAAATACATTTTTCTCCTGACAGTTCTTTTAGTATGTATCTTTTCTCACATATAAAATGCATGAAGTCATATAAATCTGTATAATGTCATACTACCTGCTGTCAGTACGGTTGCTGGTTTTCTGGGAAGAAAGTACCATTCTTCCCATATCTTATTTTTCTACCTATTAATAATATTGGCATGGAATAATATTTCTGCTGGCCAGGTGGCAATCCTAGCAGTCAGCCGACATCAGATGCAATATACTGTATCTTCAGCATACAGAAAAGGAGGGAGAGTTTTATAAAGAGAATGTTCGTCTTGCTTAGATATGACAAATTCTATATGGACAGCTTGATTAAAATAGGCAGTGAAGAGGGCATGTATTTAGCAATTCCTTGCAATGCTCCACTGAAAAGCAGTACTGAATTTCTTTTCCTGTCAAGGGGCAATTAATCAAACTCAGGGGAGGGATGATGTGGGCATGCAAGTTACAGATAAAATGACAACAGCAACACAATGACATTTGATTAATCTCTCCTTGCATTCCCAGGGTCTGTTTTTTGAACTTCTGCATACATTATATTTCAACATGAATAAGCTAACAATGAACTGAAAAGGTTCTAGTTAAAAATGAGACAACAGTTTGCTGTGCTACTTCAGAGCTTGTTCATAAAACCATTTGGTGAGTCTACAATTGTTAAAGGCAGTTAAAACTCAAGTCGGCTGCAATATAGTACAAATTATCCAAACCTGAAATGAATGAACTGGCTTCAAAAAGTGTTTATGCATTGGTTTGACAAACCAGCTTGGTGCTGTGATATTTACTGATTAATTGGCTTACCTTATGTCATGTATTTATGGGGAAGGTTTATTGAAATGCGAGATTACAGAAAAAAATCACCCACATTATATTTATATGGGATTTTTAGAAGCATATCTGTCAGTGAACTCTAGCTTTCACCAACTGAAAAATACACTTCTAATAATCACTTAGGAAACAATAGAAAATGAGTGCTCCTCTTGTTAAATATATATATCAACCCAGGGGGGGCACTCCGCTTCAGTCCTTATTTCGGGTGCAAGGTAAATGGTTTAAATATAAAAAAAAAAAACAGCAACACCGGGTTTATTGGAAAAAAACAATTATGTATTAAAAAAAAGCATGAACAGCCAAAGTTACGTTTCGGTCCCCATCAGGAAAGGTCCCGATGGGGACCGAAATGTAACGTTGGCTGTTCATGCTTTTTTATGACGTTCTATGACATTAAAGTGTCTGAACTGTGAAAAGACTGTGTGTTCATAAACTTTAAATAGTTTTGTGTCATTTTTGGTGTCCCTTTCTTTACGCTGCAAAAAAATGAATACATGTTAAAAATCTACTTAAAGGGGATGTATATTCATCACATTAAGTACAGGGATTCTGTTAGATATACTAAAAACAAGCAGGTTTCCGATATACACACATTATCTTTTTCTTGCTGTTGCAAAGATAAAGTATTCAAATGGTCTTCTAATGTACAGTCCTACGTGCGCAGTAGTAGCCAATCAGAAGCAAGTGTGATTGTGTCTTCTCTTTTTCCACAGGGTCCCGCTGTGCTGAGAGAACAGGTTGGCCAGCGGCCAGTTAGGTTTTTTTGGCAGCTTGGTTAGGGCTGCCTGAGGCTGGAATGGAATTGACTGGATTGTTTATCTTTGCAGCAGTAAGAAATAGATAATGCATGTATATTGGAAACTTACTTTAATATACATTGTATATATACATTTTGTATGCATTAATATAGAATAATAAAATATTATAAAATATTTTAAAGTTTTAAAATCATAATTAAAACACTTGTAATGTTTAAGGAGCAGATTTATTAAAACTTGAATTGGGTTTGTGACTTTTTCAGTGTCAAAAAAGTTGCAGGTTAGTAAATGCCCCAAGTAATGCTTAAATGTAATAGCAGTTGAAAGCTGTATCTGTATGGCTGTTTACAATCTCTGTACTTCTGGCTCTGACTTCTGAAACAGTGTTGCTAGGTGATTAAGAACTGCCCCACTTTTACATTGTTTTATCAGACCCAAAGAGAAGAAATGGATAATTAACAAGTTACAGCTTAATTTACAGACTTGTTAATATAAAATAAAAAAGTGTTTTATGCAATATATCAGGGGTCCCCAATCTTTCTTACTTGTGAGCAACAAGCAAATGTAAAAAGACTTGGAGAGCAACACAAGTATCATAAAAGTCCATAGAGGTGCCAAGTAAGCGCTAAGACTGGCTATTAGGTAGCCTCTATGCACACTATCAGCTTACATATATATATATATATATATATATAAAAAACAGTTAATAAATGTTTATACCGAGAGACATACTGAGATAGATTAGAAGCAGGACAGAGAGGATAGACAGATTTGGTGAATTACCTTGGAAGCAGACACAGTTACACAGATTTAGCCCCATTTCTCAACACTGAAGGAAACCATATTATAATACCTTTTCTTCTCTCATAAGCAGTATCATGCAACAAGGCTGTGAGTCAGTATCAGAAGTAAAGATACAGTGATAACATGTCAGGGTTGGCAGCAGCCACCAGGAGAGAGGCAGAGAATCAGCATTTGCTGAGATCTTAAACATTGTTAAGTAGACCTGAGGGTTGCCCTACTTTAGGGAAAAGTTCCAGGAAGACAAGTGCCCCTCCCTTGCCCCCCACTCTGGACACCCATGAATTTTTGTATGTTTTGTGGTTTCTAATAGTTTCTAATTGTTTCATTAAATTTCAAATTTACATATTTCATCAATACAAAATGGCTTCAGGTATGCATTTAAATATGTCTGTTTCTTCTATTTCTGGGAATGTATCCTCTTATTATCCAACACTTCATATAGTGCACTTATTTTTGACAGAATAAATAATTATAAGTTGCACTGTATTTCAAGATAAATCTTCCATCATTCACTCCTACACTAGAATATGTATCTTGGTGGTGGGTGCATTGCATTTATTCTGGTTCCATGTTTAGAACTAGTTTGATTTCTACAAATTCTTGTCACTCTAAGGAGAACAAAGCAAGAACAGGCAATGTGTGAAAGCTGAAACTGCATAATATCTGTCACTTTTGTCAAAAAAAAGGCACATTTCCACACTGGAAAAAGTGACATACTTTATTTTTGTGGAAATTGACTTTCTGGATATTTTATAAGTATGATACTTGCTGAAACTAGGAGGCAATACGTTGTAATTACCAAGCAAAGTTCAATATACTTTTAACCTAGGAACCTTCATTGATAGACAGGCAACTACTTCCAGGCCCAGCTACATGTACAATGCAAAGTGTTCTCTTTATAAGATAGCCCACCTGTCATGCCAGCAGTATTGTCCTGGCATTGTAAAAGGTTAAAACAGGCAACATTTTGCTTTGTGTCGCCAAGACACCCTTAATTAATTCAATACACAACAAGGGACTCTGGAAGGTGACAAATTAATCTCGGATATCAGACAATTAAGAGCCAACCATTTGGGGCAGGAACTGGGGCCATTGCTTTATTTGATCTGTAGATCAAAGAAAGGCAATTGTGGACCTAAGAACAGCAGAAGGGAGCAGCTAGGAGAAATATGGATTATAGAAATGGGTCCATATGTCCTTTGCTTTAGGGTTCACATCCTCATAAATCATGTATTGGTTATGAGGAGGGCCCATGCTTCCCAATGATACCAAACAGGGACTTCCTTTACCCACCAGTTAGGAGGGATAGTTTCTGGGGGACTGGAACAGGAGACACCCCTCATGTTTGGTACCATTTTGATCACCCACATATGGGTTAAAGCAAGCCCATATTTTCATAATAATATTGGATACTGGCAAGTACCAATATTATATGACAAGAAACTGGCATGAGAAGTGCAGCTCTCTACAGGGGGTCCCAAGGGACAAGTTCCTGGACACTCCCTCCTCATGCATACGGTAATGAGGAAGGGTCCCAGCAGGGGGATAAAAAGGGCCACAGACCCAGGTACTCGTTAGCGCATTCTTGAGGTCCCAATCTGTTGGGGGGTGGGCTTATGTTTCCAAACTCTTACCTCAGGAGGACACAAAAGATAACTCGGCAACGTACATAGGGTGTCTGTGTTTTATTTCCTTTTATTTACTGTTTGTATGTATATGTCTCTTTTTGTAAAATCTTTTTAAATGCACTGTTTACCCTTGTAATATTAAATATAACATTTAATAAGTTATGTCCTTCGGCTCTAAGACTCATGTACCTGGTATAAATGTTTGGGCCTAGAATGTTATAACCTCATATCTGTAACTGTGGAGGGCAAGTTCTGTGTAAATGCTAATTAACTAGTTGACTGCTAGCAGGAGAGTGTGTTTGTAATTTAACCCTTTCGCTGTTAGATTGCCTGTTGAATTAGTGTAAACTAACCCTAACTACAGTGAGAAAGCTTGTGTGATATTTGTGTATTAGGTTTCTATCGCCTGTTAATGATAGATGGTGGCAGCGAATAGTTACTTGGGGCTGATGTTAGTCTAACCTGTGTGAAAGGTGACTGCGTGTAACCCCTTGTTTCCCTGTCCCGGTGTCATACACGTCTGAGAGTGGCGTGTTCTTGACACAACCTGTTTGTGCTTACCAATCAGCAATACTGACAATTTTCTTTAAATAAAACTTTATTTAATGACAGATTTTTCATTTCATTTGCTTTCAGGACAATGTTATTGAATACATTTCAACCAGATCCCTCAATGTTTCAATCCAATGCTTGATTTGGAGCAAGAGATTTCAACATTTTAGTTTCATACTGAGTGCAAGGCATCAGCTGATGGCATCAATCACTTCATCTCTAGCACAGAATCTTTCCTGGATTAAGTAAATTTCTGTTTTTAGTTCAATAATTTGACGAAAGTGATCTAATTCGTCCCTTGGTCTATATGAAAACGTTATATATATATATATATATATATAACTTTGCAAAAATCGGCACTCACCAATCCAAGGGGCAATGGCCGGGTGCTAACCCGAAGAATTCATCCAATATATGTAGAAAGCACTCACAGCTTAGGTGTCCAACAAGTCAATTATTTATTTAAGCATTCTATCTATGCGTTTCAATCCACTCAGGATCGTCATCAGGATCATGTCATCGTCCTGATGACGATACTGAGTGGATTGAAACGTAGATAGAATGCTTAAATAAATAATTGACTTGTTGGACATCTAAGCTGTGAGTGCTTTCTATATATATATATATATATATATATATATATATATATATATACTGCTCAAAAAAATAAAGGGAACACAAAAATAAGACATCCTAGATCTGAATGAATGAAATATTCTTCTTATGAAATACTTTGTTCTTTACATAGTTGAATGTGCTGACAACAAAATCACACAAAAATTATCAATGGAAATCAAATTTATCAACCCATGGAGGTCTGTATTTGGAGTCATATGATGTATGTATAATTTTATTTAATATAGGGCCAAATGATACAATTTGCCCAACATCACCCACCTTAGGTATAAAGATCCACTTTCTTGGCACTACACCAAACAAGTGTATTTTAACATGTATGAGCACCTCAAACACGTGTCAAACACAAGGCCTGCGGGCCGAATACGGCCCTTCTGGCTGTTTTATGTGGCCCCTGGTGACTGTGCCTGACCGTTCAGCACCAATCACCTGACTGCACTGTGACTGTGCCTGACCGTACAGTATCTTAATAAAAAATATGGCTGGCGACTTAGCCTGTATTTTAGATTTCGCCCCCTTATGTGATTGAGTTTGTGCCCTGATGACGCCACAAAGGTGAGACGCGCGTTGGAAGTGAGCAGTGGGAAAGGAGCGTGTCCTGGTGGAGTGCAAAACTGCTTTGTGGGATGTCTGCAACGGAAAAGGTGATTTGGGCTCAGATGGACTTCTTTGCCTAAGAGGTGGTAAAGTATAATGGAAGACTGATGTGTAAAGGGGCCACAGTGAGCAGGAGGCTGTGACTGTTTAGATACGGCATAATTATAAGATGTTGCAAAGTGTCTGAAATGGATGCATAATATAAGCGACAGTATATGGAATATAATCACAATTAAGGTTACTCTTCAATTGTAACTAATAGTGCGTGGTAAACTACAACTCACAACCACTTGCACAGTTTGCGCAGTAGTATTGCTTGTTAAATATATTTGGCTCCAATCGCAGAAGAGTGCAATTATATTCTGCAAGTGTCTAGAATGGATGCAAAAATCAAATTGTATTTGCAGCGCACGGTGAACTATAACTCACATACAACCTGCGCATGAGTATTGTTTGTTAAACAATTTGAACCCAGTCACTAATGTTTAAGTAATTGCATTGGACACTATATGGACCAAGTGCAGACAATTTGTTTGCAGACAGAGGATATTACTCAATTGAAATCTGTATCAAGATTTAATGATACAAGCGACCCAATAAAGTGCACTTTAAGATCTACTACCTGGGCAAATAACAACCGCTAACTAAATCCCTCTGCTATTAGTATATGAAATGTTTCTTTTTTTATGGGCAGTTGATTATTAATATGAATTCTATTTAATGAAATATATTTGATTCATTTTAAGGTATATAAATAAATGAATTGTTTTTAATACTGATTGTGTTCTCCACCTACGGGAATCATAAATTCACTGAGACTTATAATAGAGTGTGATATAGAGGGCGCTGCTCTTCTGACTAAACCCCAGATCTTGTTTTAAAATTTAGATATTTTTTTTTGTAGTTCTTCCACTATTTATTTTAGTCCACGAGAGACTGCTTTCATTTGACCACTCAGAATCTTTTATGCTTTGCAAAATACAGAAACATGGAGAAATAGGGCACTATCTTAGTAGTTAAATTATATACCATGTGAACAATCAGTGGCAACATGCACATACAGATATAGACACTCAAGATCTATAGATAAAAGTATTTAGAACCTAATGCATTGCATCCAACAATTTGCTATACCTGTACAGGAAACTCTGTATGATATATCTCTTAACAGGTTGGCTAGGCTTCAAACATCAGTTAACATCAGTTGACCAATGGATTCATATCCACAATGTAACAACATGACTTTGAGTGAACAATATGCAATCTTTATATATTGCAAATTCATATATTGGCCTTTAAAAACAAAGATCTGAAATTTCAATAATTATAATAAGTAAGTAAATTTCAGATATTTTTGAATTTTGCAGTAAATAATGTGCTGATGGAATTGTTACTGAATTAATTCTGTTATATTTGTATTTTGGCGAAACATTAAGAAGATGCATTGTTTATCATGTAAGCTGTATGAAAAGCATTTAAGGACAAGTCAAACCAGAATATAATTTTTTGCCTTAATAAAAGAAAACATAATTCTAAGCAACTTTGCAATATACATTCATTACATATTTGTAATGATTTTTGAGTTATTTGTATATATAATTGCTATTAGAAACAGTGTTTGTCTGTCCTTTTCTATCCTCTGTCGTGGTGGCCTCCTTCCTGGAGGAGACTGACCTTTGCAACATTGTTAAAGAAGTAACAACCAGGAGTTCAGCAAATGCTGCTTTTATTAGCAATTACATTTACAAATTACATTTAAAGCACTTTGCTCAAAGTGGGGGACTACTGATACGCCTGTGTTTGCTTTAACAAGGGTTGTCCCCCCTCTTGTTCACATTAGCAATTAAGCTATTTGCTGCAGCAGTTTGCCAACACCCCAACATACAGTACAAGGCTGGCTCTCCCATAACCAGGTTGATAAACTACAACTAACTTTTGATGATACACTTACCATGTTGACAGGGGACTATCCCTTACTAGACTAATATCACTCACTTCACTGTTTGGTTCTGTCTCAGGGCTGAAGCTTAGCCAATTGAAATCACTTATTTTCCTTTTGGACCCACCCCACGCAGAGGAGAACTTAGCACTTTGCCCACTCCCTACCTCCACTCAATTTACCTACTTTGGGGTTGAAATCTCCCTACCCATCACCACATACTATGATCTGAATATAGTCCCTCTGCCTAAAGCGCACCTGTCACCACATATTGTTTCCCCCACCAGAGGTGCAGGTTAATAGAGCACTCCGGTTGGGGGAAACAATGTTTTCTTTAAAAAAAAACTCCCCCCACATGCGCTGGGCTACAAGCACTGGGAGGGAGGTTGCTTTTGTAGGATCAGGACAGTACCAGAATGGTAGCTTCGTCACATACTGAAAAGCCCATGAGAGGAAATATTCTGTGAATGTAAAATAGGATTATTCTGAAAGTTGTTATATTGTAGTGATATATTGTAGTTGCTTACCTGATCATATATGAATATATAACAATTCTTCAGAAAACAAGGATTACAAGGTTTTCGTATTCTTATTCATATTCTTTTGAGTGGGTTCATGCTTTTTGTATTAGCCTGTTTTAATAAATTACTTGACATTTGTGGTTTTAGAGAAATTAGTTATTTTGCGGTTTTAAAAATCGCCAAAACCACTAAAATCAGAATGTTGATAAATGGACCTTTAAATGCTAATATCAATCATCATTAACAGCATATAGAAGTGCACCTATATCATGTCAATGCAGCTCTCTA
Organism: Xenopus tropicalis; assembly: GCF_000004195.4. Classification (NCBI taxonomy): domain Eukaryota; kingdom Metazoa; phylum Chordata; class Amphibia; order Anura; family Pipidae; genus Xenopus; species Xenopus tropicalis. The sequence goes on from NC_030680.2 coordinate 71,457,238, forward strand.
GTCAACAAAGATGAGAAAAGCACTTTGGCTTACTTATGTGTTCACAGTTCTTGTGAATTTTCTGATGCTCATACAGCAACTACTGATATAAACTCTTATTATTGCCCCATAGTCTACATTTATGTGTTATGTACAGAAGCAGCTCATTTTGGGTCTTGGGGGCCAGCCCCTGATATTTTACTTTTCTGTAGTTTTCTTAACATTCATGTCATCTCTTCAAGTTTCCTTGAAACAACACAGCATATTTTGTCGTTGCTCAAAAATACATTTCTGCTACAAATAGCAAATCAAGTTATATAGTTATATAGTTTTTCAGTTCTCTACCTCTTAATTGTAACTATTATTCTATGATTAATAACTACTTTAACCATGCCAGCATGTAAGTGTTCACTAGAGGGCACTCTAACACCAGTACTGAAGATTTACACACACACAGTAATGGTTGGGAAAAGGAACCGTGATTTAGAATTTATTCTTGTCAAAGCATCTATCGCTATTTATTTTGTATTAAAAACGTCACATTTGTTGACATCAATTTAAACAACAAATTAATTCCAACTTGCAAGTATGTAATGCTAACAGCATTTGTTTTTTTAACTGCTGACCTCATTGCTATTCAGTCTCAAACAGTCTTTTCTTGTACTTGCCTTGCCCCAGGCCTATGCCATAAATGTGCTGTTAAAAGATATTTCACTACATGTCTTACTTTGCATGGTGACCTACCTGCAAAAGCCTTTACATTTTCTCAGTTTTATCTCACAAGCAACCTTCAGTTCTGTTTATTTTTGGTTCCAGACTAAGCAGGATATCTGACAATTTTGCTTTATTTTTCATGCCATTTGTAATGTTATCTAAGATTATTAAAAATTATCAGTTGTAAAAAGATAAAAGACTGTATTAGAAGAAAAAAGAGTATGGCCTATTTGGTCAGTAAAAAAACCAAATTATATGGAGCCTAAAGGAGATGGGCATTCCATAATTTGGAGCTTTCTGGATAATGGGTTTCCAGATAATAGATTCCAAACCTGTAATATAATATATGTGAATAACAAGTTTACTTTCTTTTAAGCACCATTGATCATTACTGATCAATTACAACTTATCATTTAATAACGATAGTGACTGGTACATTTGCCCCTATGTTTTGCACTTAATTATAGTAATATACCTTTTATGAAATAAAGACCACTTTTACTAGTGAATGGAATAGAAAAGATCAAAAAAAGTAATACAAGCACTGTTGTTTCAGTAGATTTTCATATCCAGGTACTATCACTAATTAGTTAAACAAGCACGTTTTATTCAGAGCCTTAAATTTCACTGGATTGTATCTAATATAACTGGATTCTGTGCGCACATTTGGTATTAATGGTAAAATGGCTATTTTCACCTGAAATATAACATTTGTATTTAGATTACATTTTGAAACACTTCAGATATATAATCCAAACACAATTGCTGTACAGGATGCCTCTTAAAGTCAAGTAGGGGAAGTAAGTAAAATGGTGTTGGCTATGCAATCACTTTTATGTCTATACTCAAGCACTCACTGAAATGTGAAAAGCACCTTTGCGCTATGTCACTGTCAATTTGTTGTATGGCACTGTGACATTGAAACAATATATTCAACAGTATTTCCTATTTATCATGATTTAGTGAGATGGCATAACATCATACTGTTATACAGCACCTATTATAACAGTTCCTATTAATAATATTACAGCTCTAAAACCAACACTACAAGATGCTTATTATTAAAAACATGGTATGCCTTGCACGGAATTGATCTATTTCAAAGAAATATATAAGGATATATTTCTTTGAAATATAGAAGTTTGGAAAGAAGTTTTTAGCATTTGCTTAACCTTTTTCCCTCTTTTCTGATGAAGGACCATATCCAATAAAGTTACTAAGCAATATTAAAATGTCTACTTCCATAATCTCATCTCAGCCATTGTTTGCTAAGACATAATAGCATTTCCAAGCTTGTATGGCTCAATAACAGGAGCATTAGTGCATTATGTCTGAGAGTAGCCTGTGGGATTTTCTTCCACTGTACTGAGAGTAGAAGCTATATTCCTTCAACTGTATCTGTAATCTTATTAATCCTGCAGCATTCATCCTCTGTGCCTTAAAAGGGAGAGATCTCTGCTAATGTCTTATGCAGCCTTAACCACCGCATCATTAAAGAATACTTTTTAAAAGCCATCTAAGTAGAAATTTCTTAGAAACTAGGTAGGCTGTACCTCTGAAAATTGGCTGCGCTGAAAAATGAATTGTATCAGGAAATAAGGATCTGTGTGGATTATTTAAAACATTAGTGCCCCTTAAAATTAAATAGGTTAAAAATTGTATCAATGAAAGCCAATGAAAATCTGGGGGAAGGGGGGAGGTGATGACAAAGTTGATCTCCCACCAGACCACTTTTGGATGACACTTGGGTAATTTAACACAATAACCTTAGGTTGGGGTAATACAAGGTCTTTATTATATCTCAGTGGGGATACAATTATCCACTACCCTCAGCTCATAGGTTTTTAGTTCTAACACAGATCCTTTCTGTTAATGGGAACAAAATCTGCCACTACCATCCTATTTTTAACATGAGCTCATTCAGTGAAGCGTATGTAAAAAATAAATGTACATTTATTTTTTTTCACACAGGCATACATTATTCCACAGATCGAACCATACTAGTTTGTCTATCACATGGTAAATGGTATGAACTATTTCCTAAGCCCCTTAGGCTAACAGAACCATTTAACCCCTCCCTCTTGTCTTCCCATTGTGAAGTTATGATTGCAGGGACTAGAGAATGCAGAGGAACTTCAAGTCCCAGTATTCATTATATAGAATGGGAAAAAGAGGCCCTGTGTCCTGCACAGTGGCGCCCTGTCAAGTAAATGTTGTAGGTTAGCAGATTGTAGGTTAAAGATTAGCATGTATTGGTAGATTATTAACACCAACACTTTACATTATATCACTGTTGCCCGATGAGCAATCCTTTTTCCTGCTTAGTTCAACAGATTGGTAAAGCATTTAAATGCAATCAGTGAAATGGCCCTAATTTTTCACATCTGCTGACCATAATCCAGGTTTAAGAAGTCATCTGCTCACTGTGCCACACATTAAACTACAAAATAGAATGATCATGTACACAATCTAACCACAAGGCCTGCAGAGCAAAGGAACTTAGGCCCTTAGGCACTATCTGCATAGGTAAGGAATTTGATAATATCTTAAAGAACCTCTTTATCCTTAATTTTCTTTTTCTCTTTTCAAAAAGTTTGACCCCCAAGTGTACTAATTTTGCAGGTGTTTTTTTATACGCATTTACACATTCTGTAACCTATTTCATGTGGACTTGCAGGGCTTTTCACTGACTGGCAATTAAAAATGACCTATCTTTACTAATGGTAGCTACAAGTAGTAGAAATCAAAAACTCAGTGTGGCATTGCATCAAGCTTATCTCTTGAGGCACTAGTAAACAAACCCTATTTATGCATTATGCACTTAGCTGTCTAATCTCTTACATCTATACCACTCTTTATACAAGATCACATAAAAAAAACAAAACTTTGCAGCAGTTACCTTGAACTGAACCCTGCTACCTTGTCTATTGTTAATTCACATTCCTTTGATTATATGTGTTTGTATGTCCACAGTAAGGTATTTTGCACTGCAGTAATGGGGTTTTCCAATCCAACAAAATGTGTACTCTAAAGCATAGCTGCTTCTACAGGGAACAAATTTAGAAAGCAGGGCATGTATTCCATAGGAAGATACCTGCAATAATAAAAATAATTACTTTTCACTCTTTTGTCAGCACTACTGCAATGAGAAGAATGATTCACAGCACTCATACTCTTTATCTGAATTCAGTGCTGTATCAGAAAATACTATACCTGTGTGTGGTTCCCACCAATAATTGAGAGTGCAGAGTTCACAGATGGTTATCCTATCATCTCAGGAAGGTATTTTATTTGCCTCACTGTAAAGCTGTTCAGGGCACGTTTGCAGGGAAAACCTGTGACAAAACAGATTTCTTGCTGGAGTTTTACAGCAGAAACAGATGCTATATGGAAAAAAAGCCCAACTTTTCCACAGTTTTTCTTATAGATTTTTGCATGATGTCAACTACCCTAGAGCTTGGCAATATTGAACACTATCGCAGCAAAAATACATTTTAAGAGAGAGGTGAGAATGTGAACAGTACATAAGAATAAAACCTGATAAGTAAATACTGCTTGAAACATATATATATATTAGCAATGACTTTTCTCTGAGAAAATACAGAGGTTACGAGAGTAAATCCTCATTGCGTGCTACATTTGTTAATAACGATTATTCTTTATTTTTCACATTGATTTCTGGAATGGAGAATGGGTTCTTTATTTAGCTTGGTTTCGCTTATTGGTTACAGTAAAATAGGACAGCAAGATTTATTGTCCCAAGAGGTAAATATTGAGCCACGAGGAAGTACTGCCAATATTTTCATTGCAACGATACAATTTGTGCTTTGCTGATCCATCATTAAATCTCCCTGGAGAGAATTTCCTGAAGGTGAAAAGATGGATATTAACCTCTCTGTAGCCAGAAAGGAATGCCGCACATTACAAAATGTGCAGCCTGTCCCCTCTAGCAGTAGGAGGATTATGTGCTATCATGCTGGCTATACATTCTAGGGCCTGTATGAAATGCAGGGCTAGCACTGAATAAATATTTTCATTCTTTCAAGCCTGTGGCAACTTGTGTTCTGTTTCCTAGCAACAGGACGTAATACATATAGTATTTGGAAGGCAAGGAGATTCTCCAGGACCCTTGTGGTCCTGCTTGGAAATGCCATAAGAGGAAGGGAGCAAATCGGTTATCCTGATCAGAGCAGCAATTCTTCTACTGCATCAGTGAACGGTTTTATAAGAGTTTCAAGGCTGTAATATTTCCTGAAGGTTTTGAGTGCAGTACCTCATCAATCATAAAGAGAGCCCTCAGCAAAATGGGGCAGCTTGAGAGTTTGTATGTCTGAGGGGTTTTGGAACTGAAATGGAAAACTGATCTATGTTGAGTAGTGATGACTGTTTTATTACACAAAAAGCGGCTCAATGGGATTGTACTGCAATGGGGATTATTGTCTTATATGATTACAGTTTCTGGGGCTCATGACTGAGCTACCAATGATATATGCTTTAACAGGCCATGTAACAGATAATATAATTTTTGGTATTTCAAGTAGGCCCCTAACCCTACTTGCACTTCTTAACATTCAGGATAATGTGAAAATGGGGTAGTTGGAAGGTAGTGTTGTAAGGGAATTATGATTTAGCTTAGTAAATGGTGCTGAGCTGGAGCCTGTTTCAGGCAAGTGGCCAACCCAAAGGCTACAAGGCCCTGTGCCACAGAATTAAGACAAATGATTCTCTAATTTTTGTTGTGTAAGTGGGTGTTTCTAAAAATGGATTCTGTTCTCTGGACTGGCTGTATTCCATATGTGGGAGAGTTATTAAATACATTTATTAAGGCGGATATGAATACATTTTTGGTGACTTCTACATATTTGTTTATTGATCTTAGTGCATGAAGGATTTATTTCCTATTTAGACAGTTGTACACGATCTGCAGGGCTTTTATGGTATAAAATCCCCTAGGAATATCCACGTTCTAGTTATTTCCCCGTAACAATCTGAAAGAAATAAGTAGTTTCCAAACACAAATACGAAGCTAACATAAATGGAAAAAACCCCACTGCTGAATGACCAAAAATTCAAATATCATTTTTATTAGTTTTTAAATTTGATAAATGTTTATGTGTGTTATCTTTCTGCACATGTGCTTTCATTCAGATATTCAAAACTGCCCTATAACATCATAGTGCTTGAGACTTGTAGATCAGTATACACAAAACTTGACTGATTAGTTCAGTGACGGCACTAAACAGGGCACAATTTGAAAATTAAACTTAAGTAGAGTACTACTTCCTGGTCCCAAAGAGCAAAGTGAACCAAGTCAGAATTTACTGTGTGTATGAATAAACCCTTCCCTTACCTCAGCTACAGCCTAAAAAACAGCTCATAATATAGAGGCTTCTCAGATGATTGCTGATTTATTTGACTTTGTTCATTGATGATTATTTGACTTTGCACATGAATGAATATGTAACTGGTTTCATTTTTAAATTTTGCCCTGCTTAGTTCAAGAAAAAACAAAAACACATATTTCTTAATTCATTTAACCTATGTTGAATTGCTGTCTTTTTAAGGGCTCAAACTTAAACTGACTTGAACTGTCAAAGTATACTTTGTTATTTAATGTACTGCACTATTACTTTTAAAGTAAAATTACAACCCCCCCCCCAAAAAAACACGATTAAACATTAGAAAACACCTGTACATTTTAGTATTCTTAAACCTCGGCCTTAGAGGCAACATACTTAATTGATGAGAAGAGATTAAAAGCAAAGTTAAGTGATACTGGCTGCTTTGCCTGAGGTCAGGATTAACCTTTGCTAAGTCCTTCTACTAACATCTCACTATTCTTCATTCATTAACTATTGATCAAAGTAAATCTGATATTATGTTATTATGCACTTGCAGAGTTGAGACAAAACAAAGTGCTGTCTGGTTGAAACTGCTCATTTAGGTTCTTGCTATACTGAAAACATATTGCTGAATCACTCCCACGCAGCACAGTTTTATATTGATTTGTATATTTAAATAGGTGCTGTGTGACTCACCTAGGCAATGCAACTGCACCCGGCAAAGAAATTTGCAGCATAGCAATGGTACTGTAGGGAGTAATAAGTTGCGGAAAATTTTTTCCATTCAAATGGAGGGAGAAGTGATTTTTAAAGGCAAAACACAAAACCTTTGTTTTTCACTTTCAACATGAAATAGCATAATGGGTATATAAAGAGCTGAGCATATACTGTATTATATTAAGCTTTCTGTGAAAGAATTACGGACTAAGCTTGCAGTTTTTGGTGAATAGAACAAGAGCCGATTATAAAGCATCTTGGTTTTAACATTAATAACAGTGTATTAGGACACTGAAGAAAAATCTTTAAAAAATCATACCATGTGCTACAAGTCTTAAGGTGGCTATACATATGGCATCCCCATCGGGCATACCCTACCAAGATTTGGCCTAAAATTGGCAGGTTTGATTTTTCTTTAGATCTGGACCGCATTGAATCGTTGATACAGTCCTCGGTCTGATGGCCTTCCTATGCCCCCAGGTTTAATGTGGTGTTTGGCCCTAGGGCCAAATGACAGAAATAGCCTGATATTGCCCAACTTAGGTGGACATATCAGGAGAAGATCCACTTGTTTTTCGATCTTACAGTGTATTGCCACATTTTACCTTGCCCAAGTAATAATTTTATTCCAGGGTAGATAACTGTAAATTACTTATCACCTCCTACATGACTCCTATTCTGTTTTTGTTAGAACAAAGGGGGCATGGTTTAACAGTCCGAAAGCATGCATGACATACAGTAGAGTCCTGTCCGGGTCTAGTTCACACCTGCACCAGACTCGTACACGCTGGCTTATGCATCAGGCAATGCAAATACAAAAAGTAAACTTTCCAACCCATCCCTTACCAAGTGCCACATGACCTCAGAAGTGATGTCACTAAAAAATTGGGGGAATTTACATTTAGACGTGCCACTAAATGGCACATTCAATACCAAAGACAACATTCTAGGTTTTCTAATGACCTGTAATGACAGATATAATACATTTTGGTTGGCATACAGTAGGTATTCCCCTGTGCTAACCACAATTACCAATGTGGAGGTATAGTAACTCTTTAAATTGCAATTTCTTTTTTTTTTTTTTTTTTTTAGCAACACGGACCTTTCTGTAGAACCACAGCTATTATTGTAAAACAAATACAAAGGAGTTCATGCTTTACTTCAGAAGAAGATGATACATTATTTCTGTAGTTTGGGCATTTCCATACCTTCCAACTGTCCCAATTTTCACGGGACAGTCCCGATTTTAACAGCTCAGCCCGCAGTTCCAGATTCTTATTGAAAAGTCATGATCTCCTGCACTGAACGCCAAAAAAGATACAACATTTTGAAACTTAATTAGATAAGGAAGCTTTTGGCAGAAAGCCCAGAATACTTAACACCTACACTTAGATACAATTATAACTAATTACATAAGTTCTTGGGGGAACTGAGACTTGATTCCTAAAGGGCACTTTCAAATTTAGTAACATGGGAGTAGCAGGGGTGTGGTTACAAAAAAACAGGCGTGGTCAAAATAAATTTCACCATGTTATGCATGGCATTCCTTATCCTCCCTCGTTGCATTTTTCAAATGTTGGTAAGTATGCATATCCTCCTTTATATGCAAAATGCACCATGATTTACAGTGATTCTTAAACAACTCCCCTCTTTTTGTTGTCGAATGGTGACTCCTAACATGTGTTGACAGCCTGCTGGAGAGCCACAGATTGGACAACTCTTTGGAGAATATGCTATGAATCAGCAGAAAAAAGATGGAGTGCTACAGGGGGCATCTGCAGAGGCACAGATCTTCCCTGCTAAAGAGGTCTGGTAACCATGAATATACTCAAGTCTAAGGGGCCGATTCATTAAAACACGAGTTCGAATCCCAAAATTTTTCGTACCGAACGATTGTAAACAGCGGCAGAACCGTTTTTTTCTCGCAAAAAGCGCAAGCGCAAGCGCATGAAAAAGTCGCACAAGCGTACGAAAAAGTTGTGCGGGCGTGCAAAAAAAGTCGCGCAAGAGCGAAAACATCAGCGAAAATACGCTCAGAGCATTCGTGTCTTAAAGGAACAGTAACATCAAAAAATTAAAGTGTTTTAAAGTAATTAAAATTTAATGTGCTGTTGCTCTGCAAAAAACTGGTGTTTTTGCTACAGAAAAGCTACTATATAAATAAGCTGCTGTGTTGCCATGGGGGCAGCCATTCAAGCTGGAAAAAAGGAGAAAAGGAACAAATTACATAGCAGACTGGTAGATAAGCCCCATATAATGGGGGTTTATCTGTTATCTGCTAAGTAACCTGTGCCTTTTCTCCTTTGAATGGCTGCCCCCATGGCTACACAGCAGCTTACTTATATAAACTATAGTAGTCTTTCTGAGGCAAACACACCAGTTGTACCAGTGCAGGGCAACAGTACATTATATTGTAATTACTTTTATACACTTTCATTTTTTGGTGTTACTGTTCCTTTAATAAAGCTCCCCCTATGTCTTTAAAACCTAAATACTCACAATATATTAAAGAAAAAAACATTTCTGTAATAAAAAAAGTTTAACTAAAAACAACAGGAATCAACTTACAGAGTTAACAAAGTTAACAAATTTATCCCTGAATATTACTAAAATGTCACTTGCGCTGATGTGTAGTGATTTTGGTGAGATTTAACTCTGTGACAGTTGTTTCTGTAAGGGTTTGTTAATAATTATTGCTAAGGTGCCAAAGAAAGATGGACATTCACATATGCATTCTAAGGGATACGCCAGTGTCTACTAGTAGCTCTGAATAATACTCATACGCCCACCCCCAAATCTTACACAAACAATTTTCTACCCCTTAAAGCCCCAGCACTAAAGGTGTCCATACATTGCTGATAAAAGATTCTCATTTGGTCTTTCCAGACAGAGTCAGTGGCTTATTGGCCTTGCCTGACCAATATCTGGGCAAAAATTAGACATATATTAATTGGACTGGTATCAAATTCCCCTTCAAGATAAGAACTGGGTTGTTGGTACAATCCTTGCCCTGATGGCCTGCATTTAGCATTGTTGTGATCTGATCATTTATCCCTCAGCCAAATGCCCTCAAGGTGGGCATATTGGGGAATGATCTGTTCATTTGGCAACTTTACCAGACTAGTGGATCTTTGAATGTATAGCCAGCTTTACAGTTGTTCCATTATTAAATAAGGATATTAGTGTCTAAGCAAACTACTATTTAAATCTCAAGGTTATCCAGAGACCTACTTTTCTGTGTGGATCTGAGAATAATCTTGGATGCACTAAAAGTAATATTATAAACCCATGTAAAAGTTAAAAAAAAGTTATCCCGACTACTGTCCTGGGGCTCAAACCAGGCTCTGAGCAATTGATAATACCATACATTTACTCTTTATGGCAGTAATTAATCATGTACGTTTTCTTAATACATGTAAATGTATTCATTATTATAATCATCTTTAATTATTACCACAAATATAGTTTCTGCAAAATATTTGTGTTTCACAATGGTACATGCTGTCTGGGACGAACAAGATAAGTAAAGGTAATTGAATATTGAACGAATTATATGAAAGCGCTTTATAATAGCTTACAGTTTGGTATTATACAGTTGCAGTGAAGTAAATAAGCTAACTAGCACATTCCCTTATCATTTGACGTTTGTACAATGATTTCTTTTTCTAGCTGACATAAAATTAGTTTTTATATAGTGAATTAAAGAAGTAACACAATAGTGTATTTAAGTAATACTTTTTCTTTTTAAAATGCACACTTTAGGTTGACAGTAGCTAAGGCTCATTTGGGGTTATGCAATAAACTATACCCTGTGCAAGTCTGAGTGGATATGTCCTGGATGGCAGGTACATATCACCATTTTTTAGGTTCTGAGCCCTTTAACAACCACCCCTTTAAGAGGCCCAAGATAGGGTTAACTTGGAGGAGGGCGTGGGCTGAACAGCCAAGGGTTTTAAGGAAGGGAAAGGCAGTTGGGAGGTGTGTGTGTGGCCTGTGGAAGTAGAGACACACGTGGAAGCTGTTTTGAAATGCACCTGACCTTCCTGAGACAAACTACTGTTTGGGCTTTTCCCTTGGTGGCTAAAGTAAGCCTTCTTTATTGTTTTGGGACACTTTTTGTTGCTAAATGATACTTGCTCTGTTGTTGTATTTTTGATGCTGAATATTGGCTATTTTTCGTTGCCCTTTTTGCTGCCTGTCTGTGTTAACAATAAATGAACTGGTTTATGGAAGTTTGGAGTGGCCTGCATTTGTGTTGCAACCCCGCTGTGTCCCCCAAAACATCACAACCCTCAGAATGAATACTTAAGTGGCTTATTAAAGAATCTTACCAAACTGGAATATATATATATAATTAAATATTGCTCTTTTACATCTTTCACCTTGAGCCACCATTTTGTGATGGGCTGTGTGCTCCCTTAGAGATCCTCTGACAGGAAATAATGCAGCTACAACTGTAACAGGAAGGAGTGTGGGAGCACAAGACAGTGTACGATCCCAGGGGACGGCTCTTAGTACTTGAAATAATGGCACATATAACTAAAAAAGTTCATTTTTATGAAAAATAAAATAGGGTTTTACATATGAGCTGTTTTATGTGATATATTTTTACAGTGACCTATATTGTTCTGGGGTATAGTTTTCCTTTAAAATAAGGACACTTACATAATAGCACAAATGCAATTGCAAAAACAATTTTGGTTGTTGGGATTATGTAATTCCTGCACTCCTTCTCAAAATTAGGTCCATGCATTATTCTTTAGGTGCACGTTTTCTGCATCTATTGATTCAGACTGCTGTGAAAACTCCGGAGCTAAAGCCTTTCGAGCAGGGGTCCCCAAACTTTCTTACTCATTGGCCACAGTCAAATGTAAAAGGACTTGGAGAGCAATATAAGCATCATAAAAGTTCATGGAGGTGCCAAATACGGGCTAAGATTGGCTATTAGGAAGCCTCTATGCACACTATCAGCTTACAGGAGGCTTTATTTGGAAGTAAATCTTGTTTTTATTCAACCAAAACTTGCCACCAAGTCAGGAATTCAAAAATAACTACCTGGTTTGGGGGCACTGAGAGCAACATACAAGGGGTTGGTGAACAACATGTTGCTCACGAGCCACTGGTTGGGGATCACTGCTTTAGAGGTTGAGGTAGCTCCAGAGTTCTCCTTTGTCAAATAATCACTTAAGCACATTTTTTGTAATGAACAGGCACTCAGCGTAAATGTAGAAATGCAAGGAATGGCTTTGGTTGGATGTATCTTTAATGAATGGCATTTTTTACACAACAGCTACGTGACCAAAGCTTCACTTGTGGGTCATAACTGACCCTTGCTATGGGTACAGTAACCCATGGCAACCAATCAGTAAGTAGCATTTACTTGCCACCTGTTGAAACACCAATTCTATGACGTTGTATGTTCTCCCCATGTCTGTATGGTTTTCCAGGTACTACAGTTTCCTCCCACATTTGGAAATATGCAGGCAGGTTGACCCTTTAAGTGCCAGCAGAATTTGACATTTTGGTTCTCCTCAGTGCCAGACGTTTTGTAAACATTCTGTGTTGTCTCAATTTTGGGGCTTTTACTAGGGGAAGGGTTAAGTTTAGGTAGGCAAACTATATATTGTTTTTTTCAGGAGAACCTGAGCTTTCCAAATATGCCTGAAAAAAAAAAGAAAAAATGCTATTTTTCATGATATGGGGATTTATATCAGAAACATATTTTATTAATGGACAAAAATTCAACTGATTTGGAAAGCCTCATGTCTCCTGAACCTGCCAATACAGGTATAGGACCCATTATCCAGAATGCTCGGGACCAAGTGTATTCCGGATAAGGGGTCTTTCCGTAATTTGGATCTCAATACCTTAAGTCTACTAAAAAATCAAACATTAATTAAACCCAATAGGGCTGTTCTGCCCCCAATAAGGATTAATTATATCTTAGTTGGAATCAATTACAAGGTTCTGTTTTATTTCTACAAAGAAAAAGGAAATCAGTTTTAAAATTCTGAATTATTTGATTAAAATGGAGTCTATGAGAGATAAGGGGTCCGATACCTGTACCTGATATGTATAGTTTTATTGAGATTTCTGACTTCTATAGATCAAAAACTCCCACCAGTAAATTACTAAATTTTCAAAGCATTACAGCAGAATACGGCATACTTTACATTCCAAAGCCAAAAATCCTGGAACATTAGGTTTACCCCAGGAAACCATACATTTTTGAAAAGTACACATTCTGCCAAATCCGAAATGGGTAACTATGTCTTCCAACTCCTAAGTACCAAACAGCAATACTTTACTGAATTTAGCATTTTCTATAAAAAATTATGAAAATTCTAAAAAATCGCCTCAAATCTTCCACTTTCAAGCATCATATCTCCCACATAATATTAGGTACCAAGAAAATACATCCTAAATATGAAAGCCAAGGATCCACTGAACGGTTTGATGCCCATTGTGCATAGGATCACTGATGTATCTGGAATTTAGAAACCCCAAAAGGAAGTTAGTACATACAAATTGCCCCGGAGATCTCTTTAGCTACTGAAAATTCAACACATTTACTGCATTTTCTGTGGGGTAAAAACACAAAAAAATACATTGACCCCCCAAAACCATATATTTTTGGAAAGTACACATTCGGACGAATTCAAAATTGGTACCAGTGTCTTTCTACTCCAAACTACAGAGTCGCAATGCTTTCCCAAAATTGCCAGTTTTGATGAAATACCTAAAAATCACATCAAATCTTCCACTTTCAAGCACCTTATCTCCCACATAACATTAGGTACCAAGAAAACACACCCTAAATATGAAAGCCAAGAGTCCGCTGAACAGTTTGATGCCCATTGTGCATAGGATCACCAATGTATCTGGCATTTAGAGACCCCATAAGGAAGTTAGTGCATAGAAATTTCCCCAGAGGTCTCTTTAGCTACTGAAAATTCAACACGTTTACTGCATTTTCTGTGGGATAAAAACACAAAAAAATACATTGACCCCCCAAAACCATATATTTTTGGAAAGTACACATTCGGACGAATTCAAAATTGGTACCCATGTCTTTCTACTCCAAACTACAGAGTCGCAATGCTTTCCCAAAATTGCCAGTTTTGATGAAATACCTAAAAATCATATCAAATCTTCCACTTTCAAGCACCTTATCTCCCACATAACATTAGGTACCAAGAAAACACATACTAAATATGAAAGCCAAGGCTCCACTGAACAGTTTGATGCCCATTGTGCATAAGATCACCGATGTATCTGGCATTTAGAGACCCCAAAAGGAAGTTAGTGCATACAAAGTGTATACGCTGCAATATAAGCTACCGGCATGTGCATTATGTGCCATAAGACCCCCTAACAGTAAGGAGACCCTAAAAAACTATACATTTTCCGAAAGTACACATTCTGACAAAACAAAAATGGGTAAATACATTTTTCTACAGCAAACTACCAAACTACAAAGCTATGCTAAACAGAACATTTTTTTTTACATTTCTGAAAATCGTCACAAAGCTTGCATTTTACCTCATTATGTACCCCCACATTTTGTAATGTATCAACATAAAACTTTCTAAATATGAATGCCAGGGGTCTACTGAACAGTTTGATGCCCTATATGCATATATTGACCAAACTACGTGCCGTACAGGGGCACCCAAATAAAAATAGTGCAAATGAATTTTCACCTAAGACACTCCGGCTCATGCAATTTTTGCACCCGGTATGTGTATTATGTGGCATAAGACCCCCTAACAGTACCGAGACCCTAGAAAACCATACATTTTCCGAAAGTACACATTCTGACAAAACAAAAATGGGCAAATACAACGTTCTACTGCAAACTACCAAACTACAAAGCTATGCTAAACAGAATGGTTTTTATGACATTTCTGAAAATCGTCACAAAGCTTGCATTTTACCTCATTATGTACCCCCACATTTTGTAACGTATCAACAGAAAACTTTCTAAATATGAATGCCAGGGGCCTACTGAACAGTTTGATGCCCTATATGCATATATTGGCCAAACTACGTGCCGTACAGGGGCACCCAAATAAAAATAGTGCATATGAATTTTCACATAAGACACTCCGGCTCATGTCATTTTTGCACCCGGTATGTGTATTATATGGCATAAGACCCCCTAACAGTACGAAGACCCTAGAAAACCATATATTTTCCAAAAGTAAATAAATAAAAAAAAAATCACTAAAATTATTTTTTTTTTTGCCTAATATCTGCGGTCAGAATAACAGTTTGAGTATTTTGGCTAGGGCAAATAAGTTTTACAGACAAAGTCAAGCGAACAACAACTATGCATAACTGAAAATGCAATAAAATGGCTAAAAATGCAATAAAATACCTAAAAATGCACCAAAATCACAGAAAATGTAGTAGAAACACCAAAATAATACACAAAAGGTATTGCGCAGTGCGGTTAGCGAATACGCTATCCGCAATGGCAATAAAACATTTTTTTCAGGCAAGAATAAAAACGATGCGATAAAAAAAAATGAATACAAAAATACAAAAATAAGTGTGTAAGTGAGTGTGTACACATGGTAAAATGTGTTTTGTGTGCATGTGTGTGAGTGTGCAAGTAAGTGTGAGTGCTGTAAGTGCTGTGAATGTGTGAAACCCCCCCCAAAATGTATGTGTTTGTGTGAGTATAAGTGTGTATTAGTGTATTATGTGTGTGTATGTGTGTTTGTGTGTGTATTTGCCACTTACTTATACAGTAGAAGATGGATCTGCAGGAGAGACACACACAGGCACAGCAGCAGCAGTCCGGCAGTGAGTAGGAGTGGCAGGAAGCAGGGGGGCGAGCAGAGGGGGGAGCAGAGAAAGGGAGAAGGAGATCGTGAAAGCCAGGCACAGACTGCACGTGCAGCAGGACGTAAAATCTACGTCCTGTGGCACTTAGGTACTTTGATACACAAGACGTAGATTCTACGTCCTGTGGCACTTAAAGGGTTAATCAGCTTCTGACCCATGTGTAAATGTGACAGGGTCCTTAGAGTGTAAGGTCCACTGGGGCAGTGACTGATGTGCATGATGCACTACCTAAATGTGTTGGCACTTATAAAATGATACTGCTGGTTTAACGCAAATTGACTTGTGCAGCTTTGTTCCTATACCTTTTAAAGGACTTTATAAACTGTGCACCCAGAGCATTTACTTAAAGAATTTCTTTCAAAAGAAAAGTTTTTGAAATTAAATATGTGATTAATATTGCATAAAATTAATTGTTTATCTTTATTACCCTAAACATTTATAGGCTCCATAAAGGCTTGACCACCTTTATCCAGAAATCTGTATAAAGGCAGTGGAGCCTTGGAAGAAAACATTCTATCCCATGTGGATTAGTGGCATTTCTTTAAGGAAGTGAAAGAGTAATATTATTCTTTGTATATTAATCTCATGCCATAGCATTATGTGCTTCTCTAACTGGAGCTCATTTCACATGTTTCTCCATTATAGCATCACCTAAAGAGTGATTATGTGTATTACAGGTGGCTCCTACTGACTGAAAGGTGTATTGTTAGCTTGGAAAAAAAGAGAGATTTAACCCAATCAAGCTAACTACCAACACTTCCCTCTTCTGAGAGAGACATTTCTCAGTGTAAGTGCATAATATTCTGCTGTATGATTAGCTAAAGTTCACTGTAAAGTGCTGAATATTATACAATATGCAATTATTGCATCAAGTACAATGAACTGTTTTTTTCATTTGTTTTTATCTACTGATAGCATTATATTTTTCTACCTTGCGTAAACATGCATGGGACTTTAATTATTCCTGAGAAACAGGCCCAAGTTTTGAAAGCACAGTTGCCCTGTGAGATCTCTTATTATCCACTTCTTTGAATGTAATATAATTATGTTGTCAGGAATGAGCAATTTTTCACAATAGATTGAGTCAGTGAGCTTCTCCGAAAGGCATATGAAATCTTACATTCTCGGCACAGCCAGTGCCTGCTTCTGCTTGTTCCATTTTAATTTAAATCATTACCATCCTCCTGTATCCTCTGAAAGTAATTTTATTTTTGCTAGTCAAAATGAATTAAAGCAATAGCTGGGCTGCTTTGCTGTTTGGAATTAAAGCATCTTGATTCTGCCTCTTTCACTACCTAAACATTCAAATATATCCACCTATACACTGTATATGAAACCACTGGCCTAGCATTTATGTTATTAATGTCAAAAAATAAATATATCCATTTAATAGAACCTTAAGAACACAGCTAAAGCTTTCAGTCTAATTTGAAGGTATAAATATCAGGTCAGATCAAATTAAATGTATATTAAAGGAATACTGTCATAGGAAAACACATCAGATAATAGAGCTTCCCTAGCAGAATCCTGCACTGACATCTGTTCTTCAAAAACACAAACATATTTTTTAATATTTAATTTTGAAATTTTACATGGGGCTAGCCATATTCTTGATTTTCCAGGGTGCCACAGCAATGTGACCTGTGTCCTGATAAACTTCAGTCACACTTTACTGCTGAGCTGCAAGTTGGAGTGATATCACCCCCTCCCCTGACCCAGGCATAACCCATTGTATTCTCACACTAATCCTTATCTTTCCAATAAAATGCGTGACACTATCATCTTGGAATGATAATGGCCACAGCTTTATTAGTTTTTCAGCAATAACATTCCATAAAATACAATTTAGTGATATACAAATCCAAATTCTCATTACAACAATTTAACAATAGTATCCAAACATGGTAAACCTTGCAAATATTGTAATATTTATAACATCAAACACATGAGCCCCTGTCAGTCTGCCCTTCCTTACCTGAAGCAATATCCTCCAGCCGTAAAGCATCCTGGCCCAGAGGATACACCGCCAAACTGTAAGTATCAAGGAGCCTCCACCTTACCTGGAGCGCCCGTCATCACCTATTAAGTATTTTCCCTTGGAATGCATCCAGAATAATGGCCACCCACCTTAGGGGTTAAACCATCCCACCAAGATAATCCTCTCTTGCCGGGCCAAATATTTTCCCGGCAGACTGACAAGGGCCCGCCCCTGCATGCATAGTTGGACACCTTCAACTTTGCATGCGCCTCCACACCTTCCATGCCACCTCAATCGATTGCTGCAGTGTCATATTGAATAAATCATACCCCACCTTGTTAAGGTGGACACCATCTCGGCAGAAATAAAGGGGCTGGTTCTTCAAATCTTTATGCTTAACTGCCACCCACCCTTTTTCCTGGACATATTAATTTTAATCCTGGCCCTGTTTATAGCCGTAAGAGACTTAGCCCCTTGCCAATGTAACCTTGGGATAATATCGGACCAAATAAGGCCAACTTGACTCTAATCTAGCGAGATCACTCTTTATGTTCCTAGTCAAATGTTTCATGGGGCAGAACCCTAAGTTGTTACTCCACAATGTATCACTATCATGTGTGTTGCTCCCCACCGATCTGCCTTCTGCATCACCCATGAGACTAACTCATCCCATCGGAGCCCCCCTATCCCTAGCCATAATATTGTCACCTGCGATTTTTGGAAGCCCAGCTGCCTCCCATTTCAGCCCTACGAATAAATGAGTGCCCGACAATCCATACAGAGCAGGGGTTGGAACCTAGAAAGCACTTATAATTAACTTCTTAACAAAAACATTTTTTTTTTTTTAAATTATTACTTATAACCTAAGAATTCCACCCGGGTTGGTCTAACGTAGGACCTAAATCTATTCGATTCCCACCTCCCGATCCGTCTTACTTCCTCTGCACTTAGCCCCCAGCGGGCCACCTCTGTGGTGGCATCAATAGGGAAGGAATGGCTGCCATATTCCGCTGCTGCCAGGACCAAGCCCGTCAGGGCCTTTTTAAACACTGCTATAAACTGAAACCTAGATAAGCATGTTCCATTCTAATGTATTAAATATGTGCCCTGTCCCTTGGGTCTGATTCGCTGGTAGTCCCTATTGCACTTAACTGGGCATGTCCGGCAGCCCTCAACCCCAAACATTGGTACTGTAAGTCCTTTCCCCTCTTTGTCTGTCTTAGAACTTCTTATGATGATGGTTATTCCTTCCTCTGATTCTCCTACATCCTCAGTTTGAATGCCCCCATTTCCGTGTTTGTTCTTGCTGACCAGCTCCAAAATTCTAAATGCCCCATAAAAATCCCAGGAGAATGCCAGCTAGAACAGCACCCACTCGTATGGTGATTGGGTTATGTCCTGTAATTGATTAAATAAGCCCTCCAATATACTCAGTGTGATGGGGCGCCGGCTGTCAATTGACCCTTTTCCCTTTTTAAACCCTTTACCTGCCTGCCTGATGACGAACTCCTTAGTGAAGTCTCTCCAACCCAACAATTTGAATAAAAAGGCCCAAGCTGCCAATTTCTTATCTAAGCAGCTCACTGACATGTTTGCCTCAAAATCCTGTGACAGCTGCCACAAAAGCGGGCCTAGTTTGGCACTATCGCCAACCACTTCCCCGGCTCTTGCCTCCAGCTCAAACCACTCTGCCCATATCCGACTATATCTTTCCCATGTTCTCGGTGCTACTGACCTTTTTATCCAGACCAGCATACCTGTTATATGAGCCGCCATACCAGTTCGGGGCACTGGTCTCCCTGGGCTGCCGCTTCCGGGGCCAGCCGCCGAAACCTGTCCCACTGCAAAGGGGAGAGAATCTGCACTTTCGTTATTGTAACCTGGTACATGCTTCGCCCCGAACCTTACATTCAATTGCAAATAGCGTAGCACCGTGTGCTTGAGTAAATTCCGTACCGGCCGGGATGCCGAGGTGAGGTTAGTGATCGCCATTACTACTGACATGTCTGTAAAAAATACCACTGACTGATTTACTAATTGGGTTCCCCAAAGTTCTATTGCCACTATAATGGAGATAAGCTCTAGCAACTTCAAGTTGTTTGTGAGCTTGCTTTCCACCCAGGCCCTGGGCCATGGTGCTGCGCACCACCTTCCTGCATGATAAGCCCCAAAGCCTGCTGACCCTGCTGCGTCTGTAAAGAAATGCAATTCCTCATTTGCCCGTGGCCGGCTCTGCCAGTACAGCCTGCCTGCCTAGGTCCTCCCTGTGCCCTGCATTCAGCCGAATGAAGTGGTGCGGCTGGCGAATGCCAGCTGTCGCCATTGCTAAATTTCTCAAACACCCGGCCCATGGGTATGATCCTACAAGCAATATTTAGTTTGCCCAACAGTGATTGTAGCTGTCTGAGAGTTACCTTTTTTGCGGTCTGTGCATACCCTACTTCTTTCAACTGCTGAACCTTATCCTGGGGAAGCCTGCATTCTTGCCTGATTGTGTCTATCTCAATTCCCAAAAAACAGAGGCAAGTAGTAGGACCTTCTGTCTTGTCCGGTGATAAGGGAACGCCAAACAAGTCTGCCACCTTCTGAATCGTCTGCAGCAATATTGCGCAGAGCATTGAATGTCCTGGTCCTACACAAAGGAAGTCATCCAAATAGTGTCTGACTGCGTTTACCCCCACCTGCTTTCTGACTACCCATTCTATGAAAATGCTGACTTGCAGGCCTGATAGAGGGGGAGTAAGGAAGGGGCCTGCCATCCCAGTGCTACCTCTTTTTGTAATTTGTCTAGCACCATGGTTGAGTTATCCCTTACTGACCGCAGATTATTTGTGGATATCACCCCCCCACCTCCTTTTGTTGTTGTTCTGAACCCCGATTGGAACCCTTCCCATAAAAGTGTTGCCTTTTCCCTGTCCGGATATTCATTTAGCCAAGGGAGCATCTCCCTTACCTTCACTGGTGTCACCCCCTTTCCCAAAATTGACTTTTGCTGTACCTGCCCGGTTGCGCTTGAAACACCTGTTATATGGGTAATTTCCTGAGCACAAAGAACATCCGTGTCGGAAGCGGCAGGATGCTCCCCATTTGTAAATGCTGTCATTGTACGGCCAGCAGACACCTTTTTTATGGGCTCCGGATGGGCTTGTGTTCTGCCCGCCGGAGCTCCCTGGAAAGGGCTGTGACCCCCCCCCGCCCCTGTTTCTGTGTACCCCTGGAAACCTTTATTGCTCATAACTCTCATCCACAGCCCTATGTCCCTGTGGTCCCACTGCAGTTTGGGCCGCATAGCCATTCTCTGCCTGAACTGCTCATCATACCGGAGCCATGCTAGGCCACCATATACCTTGTGAGCCTCCCAGATGCTGTCTAAATAACAGAATAAAGCCAAGCATTGTTCAGGTTTTTTCTCCCCTAAAATACTGGCTACGATGCAGAAAGCCTGCATCCAATTCCGGAAGGTTCTGGGTATAAGTCTGAACCTCCTCCTGTCATCCTCCTCTTTTCTGTGTTCTTTTTTCTTTCTCAGATTTTTTTATGTTGAACCTTTCTAGTGGTAGCAGCATGAATAGGTCTACATATTCCCTTTTCCAAATCTTTTCCCTCATTTCCGGTTTTAGATGAGCTCCTAGTGGGCCCTCAAAACAGAGATATGCATGCCCTTTGGCCGTGTCTGAGATTGGGGCCTTCTTTCTGTGCTTTTGTCCGGCTGTGAATTGCTCCCTGCTGTCCCAGAACCTGAGTCCCCTAGGCCCTGACTGTGGTGGCCTGGGATGGCTCAGCCGTGTCCTGTGTGCTGGCTGTTGTGTTCCCTTGCCCAGCCTGTCATTGCAGTTACTGGGGCCCTGCTTATCCTACTGCCCGACCAACTGCCGAATTCCGGCCATAAATGTTTCCCATGCCGCTGCGCCCCCTGGCTGATTGGCTGCCTTGTGTGTCCTTGCTTTCCTTTGCTGGATACCTGTTTGTGCTGATGTGGGTAAGTTAAAGCTTGTGGTGCTATTACCTGGTTGTGTGACTTCTTGGTTGTCTGGTCTTGCCAGTCCTTGGACGGTGCTGGGGTCCATGCTACTCCTCCTTCCCTGTGGGGAGAGAAGGGGGAGGGGAGGACCTGGCTATTTTCTGCTCTTACTCCTCCCCCCGTTGCTGCATATCCAGGGGCCTGGGAGACCAAATCCCCATGCCCCGCAGCACTAGCCACTCCTAGCCCCAAGTTTATGGGCTGCTGGCCTGTGGGTGTTCCTTGCCTCTCCAAACCGTCCCCTCTAGTGGCGGGTAGGCCGTTCCGCTGCCCCTGATGTCACCACCATCTTCCCCTGTGCCCCGAGATCCCCCTACTGCTGCCGCATCCCTCTGGCCCAGCTGAATAGGGGAAACGCTTGCGCTCTCGCGAGACCTCATACTTGCCTCGATCCTGCATCGCGCTGACCTGCCCTGCACCGCTCCTGAGGCCGCCGCTACTCTGCACTGGCCGCCGCTACTTCTTGCTGATGATGCCGGGGGTCCTCCTCGCCTCCCTCCATGTGGGTTCATTCCTCTTCCTTACTGCACGTCTGCTGGGTGAGTGGGGATTCGCGCTGCCCTCTGTGCTACCCGGAGGGACCTCCCTGTTGCTGGTCGGTTCTTCCATCTGGGGTAGGTCAGCTCTGCTGGTGCTGGCTCTCGGTATGGTCAGGCTCCGGGTGGTGGGTCTGCTCCGTCCGCTTGGGGGGGATAGGCTCAAATGGCTGGGGGCCCTGGATCTGCGCTGCCTGGGCAGGTCCGGTGCTGCTGGCTTCTCCGGGCGGTTGGTAAAAGCCGTCGCAGCCAGTCTTATCCCCATTGGCTGGCTTCTGCTCACAGGCAAGCAATCATTTCTTCCACTCCCACCATGGCTGTTGGGGGGTCGGTGATGGGATGGCCTGCAACTTTCTCCTTGGGGATTGCTGTTGAACTTTACTGACTTCTGGCTCCCACAAAATGGTGAGCAGGCAGCCTTTCCTCAATCTAAAATGGCCATCTAATCCAACCCCCCATCTATTACCCCTCCCCTTTACTTAACCACCTATTGGGCTTCTGTGAGGGCTAGGCCTGGGTCATGTTGCCCCCTCCTCCAATCTATGCTGGTATCCGTGGGCTCTCTTTCCCTCCAAGCAGACTATCAGCAGAACAATGGGAAGGCAGCAAGATAGCAACTCTGAGTATTTATCAGAATAGCACTCAATAGTAAGAAATCCAAGTCCGATTTGGGAATCCTTCAGTTACACGGAAGTAGGAGAAACAATAGGTTATCTGAAAGCAGTTCTAATGTGTAGTGCTGGCTCCTTCTGAAAGCTCAGACTCAGGCACAATGCACTGAGATTGCTGCCTACATACCAATATTACAGCTAAAAAAGATAAATTTGCTGTTTTAAGAATACAATATTAAATTGTAGAGTGAATTATTTGCAATGTACAGTGTAATTTAGAAATAAAAACTACACCATAAAAATCAAGACAGAATTCTTTTAAATGTTTAAATAATAATTCTATGAAATTGATCTACTCCCTACCATATATACTTAGCTTTGGCAGTGTTTAGAAAACAGATTATGAAACTTGAAACATGAAACTTCCTTTCTCTCAGGCAAAGTTCAGATAGCAGCAGGTAACTGCCATCCCCTTATGAATCCATTAATATTTAGCAGCCACCCAAAACTCTGGTAGCTAACAACAACTCAAGAAACATGAAATACATACAATTCAAAACAGAACCAAAAGTCATGTAACAAATGAGTTTTAACCTCCCACATGAAGTTACCTGTACCACATGAATCATCAAAGTTTGTGTATTATTTGAAATATTCTACCTCCTGCTGTCAAATATGGGGATATTAGAAGTCACCATGGAGACCTGTGATCTGTATAAAATGGTCATGGAACTTTGTATCTTACAAGTTGGTACATTATTCTTTATCCACTTTTTAGAACAGAATTCCTTTCAATGATTTGTTTTTTAATCTCCTTACTTCTAGCTGCAGATTTATCAAAATGTGAGATTAAACCTCATCATAAAAAAACCCACCACTTTCTATCCTTTCCTACGGGATTTTTAGAAGCATTTTTATCAAATGATGAACTTTCACCCATTGGTAAATAAACTTCTAAAAATGTCATAGAAATGAATAGAAAGTGGTTGAATTTTTCTGTGGTGAACTCTAGTCTTACATTTTGATAAATCTGCCCCATAGCGTGATTTGAAAGGCATGTCACCAGGTGGTACAGTCAAGTTCTAGAAGGTTACACAGACCAGAGTGATGCGGTTTTGTATCCCTGCTTATCAGATGTGAACAACTGCAGAATAGAAAGAGTGCATAACAAATACAAGTGTCCCTATAAAGAGGGAGATCAGCAGAATCCAAAGACCAACACTAAAATGTCCATATATTCTCAAAAATGTCTAGAGAACATTTTTATTTCACAATCAATACACATAACCCCATACCAAAACAGTTAAAAGAACACAGAGATAATTACTCAGATTTAAGATCTGGTATTTTTAAAAGGTCAAATGGTTAACTGTGCCTAAAAAGAGTAATTTAAGATTGTTTTACTTTCTGAAATGGTCATTGTTATATTTTTTATTGAAGATTGTAGCTTGTTTTTCAGCACTGATGGATCAACTCTTATACAACTGACCATTATTAGAAGCCTAATTGAGGTACATTTTCCTGTGGTATCATTGTTTTGTGAATAGATAACATTATTTTTCAGTCTGTAACTGCAGTGGTTTTGCATTTTGGCACTTAGGCTTATTCCTTCTGTTAATGTTTATGCCCCCCTTAACTGAGTAGGTTACAATGCCTTATCATTATATTTCAATAGTATCAACTTATAGGCACAGCATTAGGATTTAATTTAAAAATAGTATCGACCAAATTATTTCTGTTGGCGCTGCATACTATAGCTGTTGGATATCTTTGCAAATCATAACATACCCATAAAGCAATTCTTTGATCCTTGAACAGCTTTCACAAACATTGTATTGTATTCTTGTCAATAAAAATATTTTAAGGAGAGAAGATTTTCTTACAAAAAAACTTAAATGGGGTTATGTAATAAAAGGTACTAAGTTTGCCCAGAGCAGTAACCCACAGCAACGGTCAACAGGAAGCATTTACTGGTCACCTGTTTAAAAACAAACATCTTATTGGTTGCTTTGTGTTACTGCCCCTAGACAAACTTAGTGCTTTTTATTACACATGGGGGCAGATTTATCAAAGTACGATTTTCGTACCTTTAAAAAGCACGATACAAAAAAATCGTATTAAATACGATTTTTTAATATTGTGCTTTTTAAAGTACGAAAAATTCATATTTGAAAATACGAGAAAATTGTATCTTATCGTATAATGGCCGAAAAGTAAGATTTTTCATATCTGCGCGATCGTAAAATGCAGGAAAACCTTTCTGACTTTGATTCTTCAGTGTATGATTTTGGAAGCCTCCCATAGGAATCAATGGCACTCTGCAGCTCCAACCTGGCCCAAGGAAAGTCTCCCATAGGGCTCAATGGCACTCTGCAGCTCCAACCCGGCCCAAGGAAAGTCTCCCATAGGGCTCAATGGCACTCTGCAGCTCCAACCCGGCCCAAGAAAAGTCTCCCATAGGGCTCAATGGCACTCTGCAGCTCCAACCTGGCCCAAGGAAAGTCTCCCATAGGGCTCAATGGCACTCTGCAGCTCCAACCCGGCCCAAGGAAAGTCTCCCATAGGGCTCAATGGCACTCTGCAGCTCCAACCGGGCCCAAGGAAAGTCTCCCATAGGACTCAATGGCACTCTGCAGCTCCAACCCGGCCCAAGGAAAGTCTCCCATAGGGCTCAATGGCACTCTGCAGCTCCAACCCGGCCCAAGGAAAGTCTCCAATAGGGCTCAATGGCACTCTGCAGCTCCAACCCGGCCCAAGGAAAGTCTCCCATAGGGCTCAATGGCACTCTGCAGCTCCAACTTGGCCCAAGGAAAGTCACAATACCGAAGCTTGAATGAATCCGAAACTTTCGTACTCTTGCGCTTTTTGTCGCAAAGTACGAAAAAGTCACGCAAATGTATGAAAAAGTTGCAGAAAATTCACAAAAGCTGTAACCTTTAAAAAAAATATGATTTTTTTTTGTATTTGGACCAGCCGTTCTTTGATGAATGTGCCCCATGGTGTAAAGTGTTTAAAATCAAATAACTGTAGCCATTATTGACAGGCTTCCCATTCCCGGCATTGTGGAATTACCACATGGAAAAAATATATTTTAGATTGTTAGCTTTATCGAGAAGGGCTGTCTAGTCCTAGCGTTTCATTCTGTAACAATTATTTGTGAATATAGTCCCATGTTTGTTTTACTGTTATTGTTAAGTGCATAATGTTTTGGTACTTAATAAATAAAAAAATGATACCCTAACTAATTAGTTGAAATTGCACAGATGTCTCTTCTAATTAGAGTTGCCAGTCAACTTTCTGTTTATGGCCATGCAATTGTATAATTTTTTTACCACTCAATTGTTCAAGTGTAAAGAAAAAATAGAGGTTATTTGTTAAAACACGTGCAATTACCACATGTAAATACATAAAAATGCTGATTAACATACAAAAATACATGCAATATGCAAAATACATGCAAAGTGATAAAATGGACACAATTTGCCATGTTTACTCTTTTCCCATACAGCAAAAGTACTGTAAATTTACTATCCGTTATATTTTTGGGTTTACTTGGGTTTTGTTCATGGATCATGCTTTAGCCTTATTCCTATTGAAATTAACTTTCTTACATATGCTCATGAACATGTATAATTTTTTAACAACTGTATCATTTTTTATGACATATGACGTATATTTTGAAATGTACATTTACACTTGAATAAACCATGGATACATTCAATAATTTCTCTGAAGGCCTGTCTCAGTTTCCAGTTCCGTTCTGGAGAGGACCTTGTTTCCCACCAGAAGGTGGGAGGGATACTAAGGAAGAAAAAAAAATACATATTTATAGTAACTTTATAATATATTTGTAATAAAAAATGTGTGATATAAAGCCCTACAGCATTCTTTGTGATTGCAAGACTCACTGCTATGCAGCATACCAAAAGTCTATTGAAAAAAACATAGAGGAACTTGAATTGTTTCATCTAGTTTTATGGCACCCCGTTTTGAAAATCATAATTACATTGTACATATCGAACCAATCCAATGTGGAAATTTTTTAATAGGAGTTATCCACTGCCTGGTACAATGACTCTAGAAGACTGCACTCTAAAAATTACAAAAAGTAAAGTTTTGTCTGTACACATTAGAACTCACCACAGAAAAGTTTCAACACTATTTATTTCTATGAAATTTTAGGGGCGCATTTATTAAATGATGAACTGAATAAATATGCCTCTAAAAATCTCATAGGAATGAATAGACAGTGGTGGAATTTTACTGTGGAGAGTTCTAGTGTAACAGATAAATCTGGCCATAATAATGGATGCAATTTACAAAATAATGTGGCATGGGGTTTATGTGTATTGTTTTTGTACTAACAAAAATCCCTATTTTTTAAAAAGAGGTTGGAATGTTATATGCAAACTTTTTCTTATTATTGACCAACATGTTTTTTTTTTTTTACTTGTAATTCACATTTGCAAAAATAACCTTAGCTAGTGCCCATTTTTCCTGTGTCATTTTCAGAAAACTTTGCTCTAGTCATGAGCAAATCTGTTTCGTTTCGCTTCGCAAAAAAATTAGCAAAATGCTAAAATTTGTGAAACGGCAAGTGTTGCGCTTCAAAAAGAAATTGTCATGCATCATTTTTTTTGATGCACGCAACAATTTTTTTTGACACGCATCGTGTTTTGATGCGGGCAACAATTTTTGGTCACATAATGAATTTTTCCTCAGCCTATTTTGATGCCTGTTTCGCAAAAAAATCAGCCAATTGTGAAACGCGGAAATTCGCAGCCAAACCATGCCTGCTGAAAAATTTCGCCTATCACTAAACTTGACAGTAAATAAAACTAAATTTAATTTTACTCAGTATTACTTTTCTATTTGAGGTTCTTCTAAGCATGTATCTATTACCAAAAGGGAAAGAACTGTTGCACCATGGGAGGCTTAGCTGCTCAAGGCCAAAGAGATAAATGAATGTCACTTGATGCTATGCAATAAAAGTAAATGTTTTAGCTAATGATGCATGTAGCAAATTACGAGCAGTCCTAAAACATCCAAAGACCAAACAAGCATTTGAAAAGCAATGACTTTTGAACGGTAGGTGACTACTTGTTTTCTAATTTGTTTTCCAGGTCTGTGTATTTTTCTTCAGCTCTGCCTTCAGCAGCAATATTAATTTGTCCTTGATTTTTATAACTTTCACTTAAAAAACACTTTTGCCTGGCTATATGCCCTCCATTTCTTTTTGGAGATTGACTATTTAACCCCAAAAATTTACTTTGACCAAGTACTTTTTTGCAAGCTAAGTTCACTTGGTAAACCTGTAGGTCCATAAACGGAAGAGAAAGAGAAGGCAATATTATGTGTTACGACAGAAACTTCCTTTGTTTGGCAGTTGCTCCAATAGTGTTTCCGTATTTTATGAAAGAAACACTTTGGAAATTTATTGATTTTCTTCTTTGCTAGTATTTCTAAAATCTCTATCTTGGCAGGCTTTAGGTGGTGAGATTTTTTTATTTCCAGTTTATGATTTTCTTTTTGAATCAAACCATAAGATTGGGAAAATAATATGGAAGAAGTATCACAAGTCTTGCACTCTATAAAGTCTTCCAGGTTATTCTGATGTACACTGTATAATTTCACATTGACCCATTATTGCAGTTATGTAATAAAAGATGCAAAGCTTGCTACAGGTCTAATTTCTATGGCAACTAAATAGTTAGCATTCACTTGTCATTTTATTGGTTGCTGCCTATGGGCAAACTTTGTACTTTTCATTACATAGGGGTAAATATTAGCAATGTGATAATATTATTGTATAGCAGATATTCTATGTTTATTTTTTTATATATATAGTTTAAAATAATCTGCCCCTAAGTGGTCGATGTAGGCACAAAACACCTCATGCTGTACTTTGCACAATGTTAAAGGGTGTTGGAACCTTTTAATAAATTAAGAAGCATTTGACTGTGGTCCATGTTTTAACTACCTGATACAGTTTTTGTACATATAATTAGAACTTTAATGCTTTTTTAAAATAATTATTTAAGATGTCCTTCTCCACTCTGCAAGATACCATTAAAATGTTCTAGTTTGGTCCATTATTTGTTATCTGAAATTGAATCTAAAATTAGGAATGCAATTGTCTGGCTAATTCAAAGAGAACTATCGTGAAAATTTATTTAATTTAAGGCATCATCTCATGAGCATAAGTAACTTTCTAAATATAATGAATTACAAATTCCATACCATTTCTCAAATAATTAATTTAATCTGTACGATCTTTGTTTCTTTATTCTTTTCACAAGTGGGTTGAACTCTATCGTTCATGGGGAAGGAAACAGTTGTACCTAACTTTTAATAATTTAAGAACATCTTACAGTTTAATTCTAATAAACGTAATGCTTTAATAAACAATTTTTTTTTCTAATCCAGAATGTTTTGACTTTATTTTGTAGAGACTATAGAAATATGTAAAAGTAATTTTATTAGTGAAAGAAAGATTTAACTGGGTAAATATGTTATGCTTTGATAATATAATCCTTTATTTTGAATAAGTAGAAGATCTAGTTGTACTTTGCAATTAAATTATAACATAGATAAGTATTTATATATTATAATTACCCAAATTCTTTCTTAGCTGTAGTGTTAATAAGCTGAGAAATGCTGCTTGTCAGTTTGCATTTTTGCTTTATGCTTTTCCCATGAGAATAATGGAAATGATAGCTGGTTTTGCATGTGAAACAGAATCATAAATATGCATTAAATCAAAGAGGAAAAACCACTGCTAAAAATATTACATTGACGTTAAATGTGACTCCTTGTTCATACCATAGATAACCTGTTCTTTAGTGTTTGTATCACCTTTCTGAGTCCCTCCATTCTCAACATAATTTGTCCATTGATTCCACTTATTCTTTTGTAGCCTCTGTATATTGTTTTATTTCCTTTTAACTCGGTAAGAAAACAGCAAACTATGACCTCTGTAGCCTCCTCATTCATTTCAACCAAGCAACAGTCTCCTTGGCTTTTTTCCCGCAGTGATACCTTCTAATGTCTCTCAATTTACATCTGCATATTTTTGCCATCTTCCTTTCCTCTAATTTAATCTCCTGCTGTGTTTCTCAGCAAGCACATTGAAATTCACTTCTATTGAATGAAGCATCTTTGTTTTTAGGTTCGCAGGTAGAGTTGTCTAAAAATATGTGCTAGTCTAGCCTGCTGAGATCTGCTCTGTTAGTCCCTTGGTGCCTACCCTTACAATATACTCCTACTGCTGGGCACCTTAACAGCAGGTTTTCCTTACTTGTTACAAAATCAAGCAGTTTTGGAACTTTTGCTGAACTTTTACTCGCCTATTAAATAACTTTACCCTTTGGAATGCAAAAAACAGACAAATTAGGCTTTTTTTTACTATCTTGATAGTCCTGTGTTGCTCAGAAATGTAATTTTGACATTTACCTTTTTGTTTGTAAAATAATTGCATAAATGTGGGTTTAAAAAGTACCTTCAGAGTATAGCTGGGCATCACTGCCCTGCATTAGCAGAATAAAACATCAGACTGCAACATCAGACTGCAAGGGGAACCAATAAGGACCTGCATTCTCCTGGTGCCCATCCACCTGCCTGTACCAGGTCTGTTTAATCCATATATTAGCAGGTGCAAAAAATGCAAAACATGCATTACAAGGCAGAGCATTCCTCATTCTTACTGCCTGGTTGCTATAGTAGTTGTAGGTAAAAATCATTCTAAAAGTTAATTTCGGGGTGAACTATCTGTGAAGACATAATAGAGTTACAAGTTGAAATCCATATCAAAAATCGAGGTATAAGGGCTACACTGATTTCAATTTAATTTAAATGCAATTGGAGCAGGCCTGCAAAATGCATTTATTAGATGCTTCACTGAACTTTCAAATCACCTGAAACCCTAATACATACTCCATTATACTGCCAAATTCATGGCTACAAAAATCTAACTTAGTAAACACAAAATCACACATCCCATTACCTAGTATGTTATTCTATGAAATTTAAATGCTTAAATTCCAAATATCTCCTCTTTCCTGCAATTACTGCTGTTAATTTGCAAAGAAGGTGGAGCTTTGGCCAATGTGTGTTATCTTTTTGTTCTCCTTTTAAATGTGCTGCTGTGTTAATGCTAACATTTGCTGCTCAAAAATATGATAAACATTGGTAAACTCCTACCAGTGTGAAGCCCATTTGAAACTGGGATATGATAAGCACCCACTGTCTTTTATACACCCATTGGGTAAGTGTCAGCTTATAACATTTTTAAGGAAAATTCAAAGTCTTAAATAGAAGGTGGGTTTAGCTTTACCATTTTTTTAAAAAGTGGTATTATACAGGTATCGGACCCCTTATCCGGAAACCCATTATCCAGAAAGCTCCGAATTACGGAAAGCCCGTCTCCCATAGACTCCATTTTAATCAAATAATTCAGAATTTTAAAACTGATTTCCTTTTTCTATGTAGAAATAAAACAGTACCTTGTAATTGATCCAAACTAAGATAGAAATAATCCTTATTGGATGCAAAACATTCCTATTGGGTTTAATTAAGTTTTATTGATTTGTTAGTAGACATAAGGTATGGAGATCCAAATTACGGAAAGATCCCTTATCCGGAATGCCCTTGGTCCCGAGCATTCTGGATAATGGGTCCTATACCTGTATTACATTTTCTTGTGCATGTAATTCCAGCTAAATGCAATTCATATGTATTTTTATCCTATTGTTGTTGGTAGGGCAACAGAAAACTCAATAGTGCTGTATTTGAGTAGAAAACTTGAATAGTAAATAAAGTAAAATATGTTCCCAGCAAACTTTACAGTATATAAATTTACATGCAATATATATATAAGACAATCACAGTTTTCATCTTTTGGAAATCTTTTGGATCAATGTCTTCAGTTAAAAAAAAGGAATTATTTCACTAATCATTATTGACAATAAGTGCTATCTCTTGGCAGAGATAAAGTGTTAAAGGAGAACTAAACCCTAAAAAAACACTAGAAATGCCATAATTTATATTCTGAACTTATTTCGCCTGCCTAAAGGTTTAGCCTCCCTATAATAGTAATGATCCAGGCTTTCATAGTTGCCACAGAAGCTCCTCATCTTGGATTTTGTTACAGGTGGCAATGGCCCTCATATGCTCAGTGCACTCTAAGCAGCTATTGAGAAACTAAGGGTCGACACGAATTATCAGGCACAAAAAGAGGTTTGCCTGTCATATAATCTAATGCTACAGTATTGATTTTCAAAATCTCTAACTAATTTTACTGGTTGCAGAACTGCCATATACTAATATGTATTATTTCCTAATCAGACTTATATTGTCACATTTATTGTGTATCTCTATATATAGTAAAACTAAGATTTCGTACCAATCTCAGTGTCCCTGACCTGTGTGGGACTACAATATCCAGCATGCCTTCTAGAATAAAATGTTTTGGAGCCACATGCTATGCCTGTCATGAAAGACTTTGGGGTCACATGTTGTGTGTGTCATGAAGTGCTGGGGGGGGCACACACTGTGCCTGTCTTGAGATGCTTTGAGAATACACATTGTGCATGGTGGGGGTCCACACACTGTGCCTGTCTTGAGATGCTTTGAGGCCACAATTGTGCATGGTGGGGGTCCACATGTTGTGCCTGTCTTGAAATGCTGGTGGCAGACACCCCCTGTGAAAAGCTAGAGCCTGTTGGGCAATTATGGATTTAGTTTGTTTTGAGTTTTAATATGTAAATAAATGTCCCATACACATCTCTGATTGCCCAACAGGCAATACCTTTGCTAGTAAGCATAATAGATTGTGTGTCAGTACCCAAACTCAGTTACTAAAAGCAGAACTGGACATGTGCAGGGAATCTGCATGAAAAGAAGATGGGGAGCTACTCTGGGAATATTTGGAAGCATAGATATTCTTTGCTAAAGGGCCGTGGTTGCCTTGGGCTGGTACAGAAGCACAAAACATAATATACCACATGTCTGACCTACTTCTTTAATTAGACTTTAGATCTTTAAAGAGATACTGACACCAGAAATTAAAACTTTTTTTTTTTTACATCTATCATAACATTGTCTTTGCATGCTATTTATAATTTTGCCATAAAAGTATTTGCCCATTGCTTTTACATTACCTATCTGATCCCCCATGTTCAGGGGGCTGCCATATTTGTGCAGCAGGAGGCTGTTAGCATTAGAAGCTATAACTGACAGGCTGAGAAGGGACAGTCAGGTTGGCAAAACAGTCAGGTTTAGGAGCTTCAAGTAACAATTACTTACAAAAGAAAACATATCAGGGAAAAATGATCAACATGACCTATAGGTAAGTTTTTATGTATATTAATATTTTAAAGAGTAGTTTTTTAGTGTCAGTATCAGCAATACAGTCATCGTGGTCTTTGTACAAGGTATACAGTTTAGGGTAATGATTTATAATGAATTTTCATGATTGGCAGTTAACTAGTTTAAAAATATATTTTAGTGTTTAACTAAAAGGTATCTAATTCCAAAAATGATTATGCAGATTATGACCTTACTAAAATGATATTATATATAAGGATGTGTATTTGAAGGCTCTTGAATAAATTCCTTTATTTTGTGTTTCACATCTCTAAACCTTTTGTGCCTCTGCAATGTTTATAACATATTAGCTGGTGTCATTTCAACGGACAGTAAATTGCGATGTTGTCAAAAAGCTTTTAAGATGCTAATTTGTCTTAACACATCAGTCATGTTGCTTTGCTGTTCTAATAAGCTAAGGAGGGGGTTATTTTTAGACAAACAGACAGACAAAGTGGATTCAAATAAATATGTTGTTAGTGAGTACATTTGGCAGCCATGATTACCATGCATTTTATTAAACCCTCCAGGCTGTTCATTGTTATCTGTTTCTGATTGTAGACGATGATCATGCATCCTATCCTCATAAAAATAATGCCTTTCTGTTATTCTTCAGAACATCTTGTGTTATATTAATAGAGTAAGGGGAAAATATTTCAAAGCCAAATTCTGTTGGTTCAATGGTTTCCCACAAATGATTTGTAATAATTAAGCTATGTGAATAGCACAACAATCTTTTGATATGTAATGCACAGGTGCTATGGATGAGATAATGGAATTGATCACAAGAACTGATAATGTATAGTATGCATTAATTTTAAGTTTCCAAGAATAACATTATCTTAGTTTTGAGTAGCAAGAATTTACTGGAAAATGTGAGATTCTGCTATGTACTCATACCTCAGCCATTTCTTCATAACTAGTGAACAAATTGAAGCATATTGGAGCATGCACAAAGTAATATTTATCCAATTTTTCAGGAACTGTCACTCATGACCTCTTCTATGTTTTGCCTGCAATTTTCCAAACAATTCATTCAATACAAACACACAAAAGAAGCCAGGGGTGATCGTTCTCACAAGAAAATAGTTCTTTGACAGCAATGGCAAAGATAAAACTGAATGCAATATGCACACCATTTGTGATATGGGTTCCAGAAGATTGTTATATATTGTAAAAAAACATTGTTTATCTTATATCCTGATTTCTCTTGTGGTAGATTAAATCCAATGAAAATAAATCAAATAAAATTAAGTATATTTTCTTGCAAATATTCTGAAATTCCACTTATACAAAGATTGTGAAAATATCTTATGTAATTTTGCTAAAAGAAACTCTAGGGGAATCCTAAATCATTCCCAGCAGCTCAAATTTAGCACATTGATTAAGACTTTCCTGACAGTGAATGTTTTTGATCAATGGACATATTTAGCAAAGCATATGAGTCAGTTTGGCAGAATGTGTTCTATTGCAGTTACACACCCAACTGCATGTATGGGCTGTTGGAGCTCAGCTGTCTCCTCAATAAACACCAAAACAGAATTCTTAAATGTGAAATCATTGGTAATTTTTACTAATTTGTAAGCAACATGACCACTCAGTGTTATCACATGTACTTTCTATGGAAAAATAGAACCAGGTATCTTTTGCAATTGCATTCCACAATTTTATGAGATAAACTGCCTCTTTAATATATTAAAATCAAAAAGAGTTAAGGTAAATAGTTGGTACCCACATTGCCGGTGCTCAAAAACCTATTTGTCAAAACAGCAACCACTTTTAGTTCATGAAGGAAAGTCATTTTGGCATTTTACTGCCAAATTAATAGATTTGCCACATTAGTGGCACATTAGTAGAGAGGAAGTCAGATACCCTAAGAACATGTTTACAAAAAAAGTAGACAAAAAATCCTCTGTTTCTTTTGATAGAGGATAGAGTGCTGCTTTTCTGTGAAGTTTATGGCTGTATTTACATAGACCTTCTGATACTTCTTTAAAGACAAAGCAATAACCAATAGTTTGTCATTTGAGTACTACTCTGTAATAAAGGGTCCCTTGTGATAGTGGCTCGGCTTGTTGCATTAAACAGAGTGAAACTAATTGTGTTTAATTGAGATTTTTCCAATGAATCATCTTGTCTTACCTATTTAATACAAAATACTGTTAAAAGAAGGAATATAAAAACCCTCATCCTACATTTTAATTAGCATTTGTAACTGATTATTAAGATGACAGGCAAAGCCATGCTAATGACATCAATTTTATTTGTTGAGAGACAAATGAGCCTAAAAAGTTCATTACTAATTTCAGCACTAATTGCAACATTTACTCTGAGTTAGTGTTTTGTCCTGAAATATACTAGCTAATTTAAAAATTACATTGAAGTTATTAAACTAAAATGCTTACTGGTATAGAAAGCATAATATGCATGGGCAACTTTTGTACTCCTAATTTAAATAAGAACATACATAAATTACCTTATTTGTACCTAGTAATGCTGGAAATTTTAGTTTATTTTTATTAACTATGAATTCACCATTTGATAGATACACCTCTAAAATCCCATAGGAATTAATAGAATTTGACTGTGGCGAGCTTTAATTTCACACTTTAATAAATCTGCCCCTTAGTGAAACACATGTTACTATAGATTACTATAGATCAGCGGTTCTCAACCTGTGGGTCGGGACCCCTTTGGGGGTCGAACAACCCTTTCACAGGGGTCTCCTAAGACCATCGGAAAACACATATTTAGGAATAATTTTATGGTTGGGGGTCACCACAACATGAGGAACTGTATTAAGGCGTCGTGGCATTAGGAAGGTTGAGAACCACTGTTATAGAACTTATGGAGTTCAGTTGGGTAACATATTATTTACTAATCAGGTTTTTCCAACCCCTTACACTCAATGTAGTAAGCAGTGTTAGCCTAGTGCCTAGTTTTTTGACCATTCCTGGTACCAAACTATAGCCTCTACATCAGCGGTTCTCAACCTGTGGGTTGGGACCCCTTTGGGGGTCGAACAACCCTTTCACAGGGGTCGCCTAAGACCATCGGAAAACACATATTTAGGAATAATTTTATGGTTGGGGGTCACCACAACATGAGGAACTGTATTAAAGGGTCGCGGCATTAGAAAGGTTGAGAACCAATGCTATAGATTACTATGAGAGGCAGTGGCAGTTGGAGGGTAGTGTTTTGACTGGTGCCGTTTTCACCTGAAGGCAGTGGCAGTCCAAATATCTATCTGATTGACTTTAGCCTGAATATGAAAGAACAATATAAATGTGAAAAAATATAATACTTGAAGGGAATACATTTGTGAGGACAGTATCCCTTTAGTACTTGCTTTAGTATTGATGACAGAGGTAAACCTTTTTTTTTTTTTTTTTTTTTTTGCTGTGCTACTGTGCTTTATTTTCTACCTCATTTCCCATACCATACAGCTTTGTGAGAATGGGTGATAATAAAATAAATAAAATGTTTCCCTGTAATAGGTAGAAAGGCAGAAAGCATTTTTCTGAAAAAGGCTAATGAATTTGTTTGTGCTTTTATTGCCGTCACAAAACAAATTACAAAAAACAATATAATTTGTTTAAAAGACAGCTTTTTTAAAATTAATAGCTTTGTGGTGTTAATTTAATTCCATTTATGTAGCTCTGGAGCTGATTGGATAGCAATAGAAAACAGTTATATTTTTCACAAACTGTTCTGCACTAGCCATAAGGATTTACAGTCTATGATGCAGGCATTTGTATACCTCAGTGTTGCAGCATTCATAAATCTGGTCACTTCCCAGTGTATAAATCTGAACATGTAAAATGTAGTTCACAATGTGGAAGATGTTAAAAAAAAATACCCATAACCCTTTTGAAGTATAGCAGCATATGTTCAGCATGTTTGTTTTGCCTTCTAATAGACCTTCCACAATGGAAGTGAAGAAAACTGCAATGTGCTTGAGTGATACTTTGATATGTTTGTCTATGAATCTCTGAAGAATCTCTCTGGAATTCAGGGCATGCATTGTATATACTACAACTAAATGGGATTGTGCAGAACATCATGGACTAAGATACAATTGTATGTCTACCCTAAACATTTCTTAGATAAAATAAATCTATTCTTGGGTATAAAAAAAACACCCAGTAATAACTGCAATATAGAGCAACCAGAAACAAACCATAGAGATACACAAATGTGACTTACTTCTACCTATAGTTTGCTATTGAAAGAACAAGTAAAGAAGCTTTATTTCAAAATTCATTTTATTCAACTGTTTTTCAGCATTATACAATACAGTTTTATAAACAAATTGTCTTACCTTGTTTCCAATCTTTATTGAAAAATAAATATTATTGACGTGATTAATAATGATGGTAACGTGTGCCTTGGAATTAAAAAAACAAACAAAAAAAAACCTGAAAAGAAATAATTTAATAAAAAAATAACAGGAAGAAGAAACCCAAAACATTTAAACACATTCTACTTAAAAATATTACCTTCCTTAGAAGGTCTTTAAACGCAATAAATTTACATATTGTCATAAAAATAACTGCTCAACAGTTCGTGCAAAAAGAATAACAAGGAAATTTTGGAAAGAAATGCCTGATAAATTACATTTTAGAAATCATAAATGCCATGCACATAGCAAGGCTTTAACCAGACTTTTTGGAAACTAGATGCATTTATTTTGGGTTGTTTCATTTTTGTGTAAGTTCTCCAAAAATATTATTTTGTTTAAATTCTTCACCATGAAGTGTTTGCCATGCTTCTTTCAGTCTTTTCCAGTCCTTCTTTTTATTTGCAGCTGTCATTAAGGGGTTTTTATAGGATCCTACGGTTGTTTGGTTGATTCAGGAATGACTCAACAAGTGGTCCATCAGTGGTTCAATAGTAAGTATACAAGCTGATGAAATATCAACAAGAACATGTAAAGGGCTGGGTCATTGGCAAAAATGGGTCCTGTTCCTGAAAAATACAAGAATACAATTAACTAGTTATGATTTTGAGTAAATTTCTGCATTATTAATCTACAATACAGTCACATGCTATTTGTACACTAGTATTCCAGTGCTACTACTGTTGCTGAACTATAGAATAAACCAGGTATTGCTGCTCTGATAATGCCTTCGTTCTGTGTTTGACACAACAGGATGTTGAAGAGAAAATCATAGAATAGCAAACAGTGCTACCCCTTTAGATTGGGGGTAAGGTCTTCTGACACTTGAAATAAGTATGCACTGTTATGTACCTGTTAATAGTTCACAAAAACTGTCAATATGTTATGTTAACCATTTCCCGGGTAATTGCTTCCAAGAGCCGTTATCAGGAAATAATAAATGAACCAACACAGCACAGGAGCAATCCTATCATATTTATGGCAGTGTTAGTTTACAGCTATAAATCTAACCAACAAGCAAAATGCTTCTAGTACACTCTGCGGATGAAGTTCATTTTGTTTGCACAGTGTAGGCAATGTTTGTTCTTTGTGAGGAGTTTACAGCTTGCTTTATCTCTTCTTAGTTCTCTGATATATGCCATATATCACCCTACTTGCATACCTAATCATATTATACTCCATGATATGATTGACAGTTGGACCAGTGGAATCGCTCCAAATAACAAATCACAGTAGATACTTTAGTATACGGTTCTTTCAAATCAATCCATTCTCTATGCATTCTCTAACTGCATATCAAGTTGGTACTTACAACTATTTACAGATTAACAGGGCTGGATTTCTGATTGGGGTGCCCTGAGGCCTTTGTGGCCTGGCCACAAATCCGGGCCTGCAGATTAACTTGAACCAGCATTTTGCTATCCGTTTGGTTGTTAATTTATTTGTTGAATTTGTCTGGCAATGCTGATATATGCTATGTACGACATTAAGATACAGTATATTACATTTTTATGGTATAATGGCAAAGGCAGCAAAAATAAACAACAGGCAAGTGCAGCAGAGAAAAGGCAGCAGGGAGCAATGAGTGACAGATTAGGGCAGCAGGAAGAAGTGTCAAGGAGTGTGGTTTTGCTGTCCACAAAAAGCAAGGACAGAAAGAATGCATGATGGAGGGTAGTGAGTGTACCAGTTAAATTGCAATGGCAATTTAAAAATACAAAGATAAGAGTAACCTAGTGCAGGTTGTAGAATGTATATTTCATAGCGTTTTTCTAGCAATGCACTGTATGGATCCTTATTACGCAAATCTGTGTGCAAGATCTGTATCCACCAATGCTATTTCCTGCACACGCAAATACAAGTTCAGCTCTTAAATGTCAGTGTGTCTACAAAACTGACTTTCTTCTTCTAAAATCAGAGCATAACCTTAAGCAAACAGAAAAGGCAAAAGGCACACTTAGACAGTTGTTCATACTGTTAAAAATTGTAAACCAATAAGTAAATAGATTTACAATTCTGATCAAAGAAAGATTTATTCTGAGCTTTCTCTAATCCCTTTTTTTGTTATACAATGATTATGGTAAAATACTAGATGCAGTCAGATAAAATAATTCAGATACAATCCAATAGTACAGAATGTCAATGTTTAATGGTGTTCTCATATAAATGACTAATGCCTCAATATGCTGAATTAGTGCTGCTTGTATTTTGCCACTGTGAAATCAGTTCAGCACTGTAAGGTCCAAGTCCAGTGAATCAGTACATTGGGTATACTAAGTAGGTAGCTACATAGGAAGGAGGAATATTTATCAAAAAGTAAAATAGAGCTTTTTACAGCTGGCCAAAGGGGCATCCTGTTGCTCTCTATTAATTTGCATTGGATTTTTAGTGACATTTATCAAAGGAAGAAAGGGAGAGTTCACTTTTTCATACATATTCCCATAAAAATCCCATGCAAATCAATACAGATTAATGGAATCTCCTTGTGGTGAGCACAAAGTCACACTTAAATACAGTATGCTCCTCTTAATTTGTTCAAAAATAGTCAAACGCACATAGATTTTATTTGTGGACATACATGAAGCC
This sequence comes from Xenopus tropicalis, assembly GCF_000004195.4. Classification (NCBI taxonomy): domain Eukaryota; kingdom Metazoa; phylum Chordata; class Amphibia; order Anura; family Pipidae; genus Xenopus; species Xenopus tropicalis. The sequence goes on from NC_030680.2 coordinate 71,497,336, forward strand.
AAATCTTGCATCCAGTTAAGCACAAATATTTCTAACTGGTGATGTAAATTGAATTGTGATTTGGTTGCTGTGCCACGGGGATTCGTAACCTGGCTGTACACTATCAAAATCTTATCAGATGGTTTGGCCCTAAGGGCTGTGGCACACGGGGAGACTAGTCGCCCGCGACAAATCTCCCTTGTCGCGGGTGACTAATCTCCCCGAAATACCATCCAACCGATGAGTATGTAAATCACCGGTGGGATGGCATATGCCGCGCAGGGATTTCCCCGAAATCGCAGAAGTTTCGTCTCAAGGCAACTTCCGTGATTTCAGGGAAATCACGGCGCCGCGTATGCCATCCCACCGGTGATTTACATACTCGCCGGTGGGATGGTATTTCGCTGAGATTAGTCGCCCGCGACAAGGGAAATTTGTCGCGGGCGACTAGTCTCCCCGTCTGCCACAGCCCTTAGGGCACGAGTCAAACCATCTGATAAGATTTTGTTACTGGTCTGCTCATTGTTCCCTAGTTTGAGGTGATTAGTAGTATACATTGTACAGTAAATATCTTTTATCAGTGCAATCAATTACATTAAAGAGAAATGGTGTCTCTACTGATCAGATAAATCTATTATTACATTTAGTAGCTTGAGTCACATCAGCATTCAAAAAACATACATGTTAAAAGTACTTTATTTTGATCTTTAGGATACTGGTGACTGCAAACAGACATGGTCTACTGGCTAGATGCATGACTAGTGATGGGCGAAATTATTCGCCAGGCATGGATTTGCTGCGAATTTCCGTGTTTCGCCATTGGCGGATTGTTTCTTGAAACTGGCATCAAAATTCGCCTGGTAAAAATTTGCAGTGACAAAAAATTGACTTGCACGTATTATTTTTAAAACTACATTTTTGCCAATTTTTTGCTGTTTCGCAAATCTTTAAAAATTTCCGGTGAAGTGAAACGGGACAGATTTGCTCATCACTATACGTGACAATTTGCCAATATTTTATGTTAGGAAGCACTCACACAAATATTTACTAGTAATCTCTTTTACATTTTTATAATGACAGTACTGGTATGAAAACAACATTTTTTATTTTTGCCCTTATAAAAGGTGCAATATTTTTTTTTCACAAACCAAATTTCTTCTGTAGTCATAAAACTGTTTCTACCCTTCTATTATCACTGTGGAATATGTTTCTGCTTCATAAATACATGAGGGTACCATAATACCCTCCTTCTACCTAAAAACTAAAACCAGCCTTGTTTTATCGCTGTCTTTAAGCACATATTTATAACAATTGTATCCTAGGCCGCCTCTACACATGCAGAACAATCATGGAGTTTATTGTTTATGTAAATATTAGTTACAAATATAGAATAAATGCAAATGCATATTCCCATGCTATTATGTATATGTGGATATTAGTATGATATATTGTACAAAACAAAATGGATGAAGGGCTTTTTTGGCAAAGAATAGTTAATAAGAATCAGAGTTTTTATTATAACTATGCAATGTTAATTCTGCTAACCATTTCAGCCTGCTTCATTTAGTTAAGGTCTTTTACTGTTACTTTTCCTTGTTTTATTGGCTAAGCTTGTTCATATGGTAAGTGATGACAAATAGATGAATTACATATGAATTACCTTAATATAACTGTAACACCCAAAACTGGGATTTATAAAAAACAACAAATCAAAATTTTGCCATACGTTCTCTTTCGCTGAAAAACAAAAGGTCTCTAGTGCCAGAAGTCATAATTATTCTCTTCTTCCCCCTGTTTAAGGACCTGTCCGGGTGCCATATTTGGAAAAAATTGCCAGCGTAAGAGTTTTTTTTTTTTGTAGCCTAGTGGAATGGAGCTTCTATAGCAAAGACGAAGAAGGCAATGTATATACTATTGCAGAGTAATGCCTTAATAGCAGTGTATATTTGCCTTTTCATTAACTCCAATGCATTTTGGTGACATTATGCAGTCTTTAACATTTTTGGGCAATTTTGCTAAATTATCTGTGAAGTAAAATGCACTTATTTCACTCATTGCTATCCGTCAATTGTGCAACTCTGGCCTTATGTTTCTTATCAAAAGACTGGAAAACGGTATCCAAATACAACAAAAACAGTTCAGGACAATTAAGTTTACTTTCTATAGCTCCTGCAAATAAAGTACTCTGTTCCTAAAATATTTCTTAGTTCTCTTAAGATTTGATAACATTTACACACACACACACCTCAGTATGTTACAATATACTTGAAATAAAAGATTACAATAAAAGATTCCAGTTCTTTGTAGTCACTGTTGTTTTTTTTTTTTTTAAGACTGAATAAAAAGGAACAAATAATCAAAGACAACCTTTTCTTTTGAAAATGGCATATAATAACGCATACTATGAAAGTAATATAAGCAATTAACTAACAGCCTCTGAACAAAGCGCTTACATCAGCTGTAATTCAAAGAGCAATCTAGTTAGTGTGATGCCAATAGAATCTTTTTTAAGGAGCACCTCTAATGATAAACAAGCTATTCTTTCTGGAGAAGACCTTGATGCTCACCTGGTGGGGGCTGCATTGTGGGCGCTCATTAATTTTTATTGTAGGTATAAAGCTTTTGCAAGGAAAAATAATATTCAGAAAATTAAAATGCTAAATTTTACTACATCTTTTTATTACCTATTTTACCACCAGTAAGGTTACAAGGTGATAATTATGACTGCAGATAAAACCAGAAATTTCACTTACTATGACAATAATACCCCTCTGTTCGACATGAGACCAATAAGTTGGGCTTGTGTTAAAAATGCATACTGCCTATTAGCTAACATAAAATATATATTTTTTTATTTGCTATACTAAAAAACAGAAACCACTTTAATTTTAAATAATGACATTATGGCACTTTTTGGATTCTGCAGAGCAATTGTATTAAGAGGAAAAGGTAATTAAACAAATTTCCCTCCCAAAGCAAGCTCCTTGTAATATGAACACCTTTTGTATCTGTAATCCTCAAATGCGAGACGGGAGGTGCATGTTTCTCATTTACTGGAGGAGGGGAGGTAGTTAGGTTGAAAATAATGCAATTGTTCTTTATAATTTTATTATCCATTACTACTTGTGTTTGGTTCATGCTAGAAAAAATTAAAATATGTAAAAAAAAAAAGATCAAACACAGTATTAGAGGTTTCCAAGTACAATACTCTTATTACAACAGATAATCAACAGAATATGAGGGTAGGTAAGACTTGACACAGCCGCCTATCCTTTTCTTTCTAAGTACATTAGTACAATATTCATAACCAGCATCTAACAAATACACGCTGCTACAAATAATTAATTCATAAGCACAAAGATAATAGGAACAATGCTTAAACTAAGAATACACAATAGTTAACAAGATGACAACTGATGGGGTAATATAGTTTATATAAAGTGTAAAATACACTTTTTGTATGCAAAAAGGTAAAAAAAAAAATAGCTATTGTCTCCTGCATAGGTTAGTATTAATTTTCCAGTTGTCCAACATCTACTGGTAAGTTATCAGATATATAACTTGTAACCAGCTTAAAATGGATAGCCTATATATTAATTGCTACTAAACTTTAATGTGGTTGTGTACAAAGGGGAATATTGTGGTTCAATAAAAGTGTTAAAAGTGAACACTTCAAATTCATAATTTTCAAGGGTTTTCAAAAATTTTCAATGGTTTTCAAAATTTTCAATTTTCAAAGCTCAAAAAAATTAAAAAAATTTAGAAGCTCGAATTGACTGAATAGTTGAAATTTTTACTAGGATAGCTCCCAATGACTTCGACATGACCTCACACGATTCTGTTTTTCACATTTTTTTTTGCTCAATAAATTTAGAATTTCATTTTTTTTAAATCATTATTTAATTTCATGTTTTTTAATGTAAAGAAATTTGAACTGCAGAAAAAATATGAGTGTTGATAAATAAGCCTTAAGTTCACAACCCTATGATGTTGTGAAATTCTCTCCCTGAACCAGTAGTACTGGTACATTAGATACATTATATAGCTTCAAAAAGGGGCTGGATGGATTCTTAGCAAGTGAGGGAATACAGGGTTATGGGAGATAGCTCTTAGTACCAGTTGCCCCAGGGACTGGTCCGATTGCCATTTTTGTAGTTAGGTAGGTTATATATAGGCATTATGGTTGAACTTGCTGGACGTATGTCTTTTTTCAACCTAACTTACTATGTTCCTTCATTTTTAAAAAATGATATTGCAGCCAATAAACTATAAATACAGTGTACTTATATATGATAAAAGATTTTGCATTCTGTTGAGAAAACTGTCTTTTAAAATCCATGGTAAAATTTTATTGCCTCCATAGTTCTGGACAGTAATAAAATCAGACCCCTCAGCATGCTTATCAATTCATCACAGACTGACCAGAAAGTAATCGATAGTAGAAGAATTCAGATAAGAGAGATCTAGATGCTATGTTCACAGACAACTAGGTTACTGCCTGGGTAAACACTCCTTCTTCAAATATATTCTTTCCCCTAGAATATATTAAAGAAAATATATAAATTACCAGATTGAATAAAACAAAAACTAATATCCCTTTAATGAGGTATCTGCTCAGTGGAATCCTAGCAACCTAGCCTTAGCATCAATCAGCTTTGGTCAGCTGGAGAGTATTTTACATTACAGACTGGAGAACAAAATGGCCACAGAAAACAAAAAAATGAATGCAGACAGCAAATGCTCTGCCTACATCAACAAAAAGCTAATTTGCCATTTAACAAATTTGTTATTACAATACTGCATTGTGCCTTATTTGGTACGTATTGTAAAATTTGCTTAAAAATTATCTATAATGATATATAATGGAAAAAATAATAAACAGCTTAATAAATTAGTGACAGAGTCTTGCAATTTACACAATGCTCTTTGGAGACTCCACCCACGTCACCTTATATGATTATTCATATTGGATACCCCAGTATACACCTTCTAAATATGTATTTATAAACATTTTCTAATAGTAGCCAGTGCTGAAAAATATATCAGTATCTACAGATTGCTAGTCCAGGCCTGTGGTTTGATAGGGTGTAATTTTAAATTGCATATGTTTTATTAGTCATTATTTTACACTTAGGGGCATATTTATTATGCTGTGTAAAAAACGGCAAGAAAATTTGCCACACATTGCCAGGCTTCGCCGTGTAAAAATGGCGTAAAATCTGCGTAATTTTTTACGCGTTTTTTCTTCCACCGGAACTTATGGAAAATAACGGCATAATATCCGGCATTCAGACGGCGATCTTTTTCATTTATTTTACACAGCTTTTTACTCTGTTTTTTCGGCAAATTAGTTTTACACAGCATAATAAATACGCCACTAAGAGTGTTTTCATGTCCTGTAGCATATGAGAAGTCACATTTTATAAAATGGATCAGATGGGAGAAATTGTTTACCCATCTACCTTGAGTAGACAGTCAGTTATTATAAATACTGTTAACACGAGTGGTTTACCAAATCACCCATGGCAGACTTGGACCAAGTGTAATTTAGTAAACCATTAGTGCCACTAAATGTACATATTTCTACAGTTGAAAAATGACCACACTATAAGATGTTATGACTTGTCTTTCTTGCAAGCTGTTTTAGCACTGCCAGAAAGAGAGTTGGTGATGTGCCAGAACCAAGCTTTTTTTGTCAGAATATTTGACTTGATCTAGTGTCATACCAGCGACATCACATTCAAACCAACATACATGTGGAACTGTTTGAAGACCTAAAGCACAAGCAAGGCATAGCACAACGAAGGACTAAAGCATCTCTGTTCAAAGCAGGTTGTTTCATTATTTTTCTCTAAATGTTTTTTTCTCAGAGGTCCTGGCATACTCACTGAATCACAGGTGCAAGTAAAGTGCCCTTATATCAATCACAGCTAAATCATCTTTTCAACCACACATGTAAAGGGGAGAGCCAGGTTCATAATAACATCGACCCAACTATTCAGACAATCTTATTTCTTTTCAGGCCAATTATTCTGTTGAAACAAAATATATCATATTTTTTGGAAGTCTATTCATTAAATTGTAAATGCAATTGAAAAACAGGTTTGCAGTACCACATCTTCTTATCTACAAAATTAAATGTGGTGTATATGTGGTGTATCCATCCCTTTTGTCATGTTCTAGGATCTAGGTGGTAGAATAGAAATGTACAGATCTGGCTCTGATGATTTATCCTGTTGCAGAGCACTTCCCTTTTAGATCTCCCCTTTAAAGTTGGATAGTCTTGTATCACCAACATTATAAAAACACTCCCTTGAAAATTATCCCTATTGACCTTGGATGCATTTGTTAAGAGTAATCATATCCACTTGAAGGTGCCTTTTTTCTAATAAAAACAAACCTAATTTGCCAAGAGTTATTTCATTTTACAAATGCTTTAATTAACTTAGTTGTCTTCTTTGAACTCTTTCAAGATCATCAATGTTTCATTGTTCAGACTGAAGCCTATTACTCATAAAGTAATCTATCTATCTATCTATCTATCATCTATCTATCATCTATCTATATCTCTTTCTCTATAATGTATCTATCATCTATCTATCTATCTATCTATCTATCTATCTATCTATATCTATCTACCTGTCTTTCTGTCTATCTATCTCACCCTTTCTCTTTGTATATGTATTGCATTTTTCATAAAACTACTTTTGAGATCGCTCTTTTTATAAGAAAAAAAGGAATTGAATAACTGTATCACTATTTAAAGCACAGCCTTTAACAATGTGTTTCTTATCAGTTCTTCCTGGAATTCATTCTGGCTGTCACATGTGAAACTCCTCTTGCTCCATTGTTTTGCTACAAATATCATGTCTCCTTCAAAAGCAAAGGCAATGTATTAGGATCAGCCAGGACACTTTAGTATAAGGGCAATCTTGACACTGATGAATAAAAACCTTTTTGGGGGACTCTTTCATTCTTTATCTGGCAGCAACTGTTGATTAGTGTTTTTTTTTTAACCACAATTGTCAAAGATCTGTCAGAAGCTCAGATAGGCAGAACTGAGACTTTAAAACAGTCCTTCAAAATCCAATATTTTCTTCCTTGCTCGTCCTGAATTTTGTGAATCTTGACTATGTTTTTAAAGAAAAGCTCTACAGAAAAACAGCACTGTGTCTTACATTATGCTAAACAATCTCATTCAAGATGTAGATACATTTGACAGCTTTCCTTCATTCTGAAAAGAAATTTATTCCAGTAATAATATCCAATCAGTGATATTTTGATTTGTTGATTGGCCTTAGTCTGCTACATTCACAAAGCTCACGATATATATTTTTATGCAATCAGGGTTACAGTGTGAATGCATAGAAGATGGAAATTATAATGTTTGGTGGCCTCGGCACAATCAAATAACATCTTTCATACAAACCGTCCAGCTGCAGAAGCGATGGTAATCAGAGCTGAGGAAAGCAAAATCTAATCAAATGCAGCATTAGTGGCTGAAAGCCCAATGGTGAAAGCGACAAAGTGTTACTGTCAGCCAAAGTTAATGCTACCGCACGTCTTCTTAATAATGAAGACATCTTTGGGCGATTAGAACTCAAATACTATTGGCAAATGTATTCCTGGGAGGCAAGAATTTTCTCCACATCACCATAAAGGACATTGTACAGCAAGTGTCCTAGCATATAAAAACATTAAAATGACCTTCAGTCAGCTTTCCTTAAATTCAAAGATTTATTCTGTTTTGGTTTAGGGAAAAGTAATGCACAGAGGTAATATGCATGAAAATGTTTTTTTTTTTTTGGAAATCCATCAGCTATCTCTGTAAATGGCATGCTTTTTTTTCAAGACATTAGGGCTCATGTACATCCCTAAGTGCAATGAGCGCTTGTGCAGAATTCTGGTGTCTTTGCAGTCACAAAATAGTCACAAACGGACACTGCACTTTGTTGCAAATCAGACACAACTGCACCAAAAGTTTGTGTCATAACAGGCGTTTGGTGTGCTTGTGTTCTTTCTGTGCAAATGAATTGTGAAAATTGAAGCAGGGTGCTTAGGGAACCCTCGAGCTACTGCCTGGTCAGGACAGGACCCAGGGCTAGGGGCAATAGCAACAACAAAAACAACCCTAGACGATAATAATTATTTGTTTTTGTTGTTGCTATTCCCCCTAGCCCTGGTCAGGCGGTGGCAGTAGCTCCAGGGTTTCCCTGCATCAATAGGCGCAGCAGCTCTTGATTCAAGATGGAAGGCAATTATGGATTGAATGGTGCCGAGCGCAACTATAGAGAAGTGCATTTTGATGCAAGTACCTTGGTACCTTGGTTTCACATGCAACTGATTGTGGGGAAACTGAATGAACTGTAGCTGCACTTGCAGATGTAAATAAGCCCAATTCTTTCTTTTTATGTAAGCTGTTGCTGTCCAATTAGAGGCCAGTTGGACATATGCAGCCCTCCAAATGATTTATGACTTTTGTTTTTTAGCCTCCAACCTATTCAGAAAGTTTAATTTCACTTGATAACATCACACTGATATATAATAAAGTATGCAACTTGGGTTATATTGACCTGTTTGATATAACTGCACACTAACTGCTATTCACAGGTCTGCAGAATATACAGAGGATTTAAAAATAATTAAGTGTACAAATAAAGGCACAATTTGCTCCGGCCTGTAATCCACAGCAGTTAGCTTTTACTAGTGCTGTGAGAACACTAAAAACAAACATATGATTAGTTACTATTGTTTACAGCGATAGGGCTAACTATGCCTTTGTTTATGTTTCACCTTGATTGCATCGTACCAATGATATTAAGGTCCCCATACACGGGCAGATTGTAGCTGCTGATATCGGTCTTTAGGGCTCTGGCACATGGGGAGATTAGTCGTCCGCGGCAAAACTCTCTGTTCGCGGGCGACTAATCTCCCCGAGTTGCCTACCCCTGCCATCCCACCGGTGAACATGTAAGTCACCGGCGGGATGGCAGACGCGGCGGGGCGATTTCAGGAAATCGCCGAAAAAGACTCGCGAGACTTACATGTTCGCCGGTGGGACTAATCTCCCCGTGTGCCAGAGCCCTTACACAACTTTTAGTCACTACAAGGAAGTTGCTCAGGGTGACATTAGTCATGAAGGGTCAGTAATGCTGTCCATACATGTTCCGATTTGGTCCGGCAGTTTGGGCGATTTCAACCATGTAGCCCGACCATCTGGGCATGTATGGCCTGTAACGGTTCCCTGAGACAGATAATCCTGTGATCCTCTACATAGCATGATTATTGACAATAACAAAAGTAGTTAGGGGAAAGAAAGTAAAGAGGAGCTGCGTTTCTGTGGGTCTCTTCTCTTGCTTCGATTCCAGCTTGTGGGTCTGTCAACCCCTACGATTAAAACAATATTTACTTAATTTTTGACAAACATGGTTTTATTGTATGTCCCTGTACAGGATAGGAACAGATTTTGATGAGTTTTTTTCCAACTCTTGCTTTGTTTGTCTTTTTTATTTTGCAGTCCTTGGCTGTTAAGCCACATTCCCTGCTGGCTTTTGGACTTCAGTATTTCATGAAGGAATTAAGTGCCACAACCAGTCCCAATTCCCAAGAATCAGAATCAATATGAGACAGATATTCTATACATCTTCTATACTCTCTCTCTCCTGGTGCAGTGACTGTATCTTTCATGGTGGCAAAAAGACACAGTATGATTTTGCTTTATGACAGGGATTCAAGACACAAATTTGAGATGAGAGCAATGTTATCCAAGACAGAATAAATTGTCTTTTATGACACTATTGCTTGAGAATAGGATTGTGGGTAAAATAAGAAATTAATAAATAATATATTAGTCAAAGGACACAAAACCAGTGACACCATTTATAAGAACATTTTGAATTAGGTTGATCTTGTGAATAGGTTTTCTTATTACATTGTAACTGTTACAACTGCCATGACTGTCACATTAAATAGTTGCTAGTTTGCTTTGAACTTTTGTTTCATTACATTTTCTTTAACATCTTCCTTTAGCCCATACCTTGCCATTTCTCTCTCTCACCAGTTGTTTCCTCTCTACTGTCCTACTGTTCTTTCATCTGCCATCTCTCACTCCTTTCAGTTCTATTATTATGCTTTTACTACTCATTCTAGTCACACCTGCTTACTCACTTCAAATACATCGGCCACTGAGTATATAAGGTACTTGTGTTTGTCACACAATGCTTCTTTGCTGTGCCGTTTTCCTTGTTCCATACAGAAGAACTGAATATAAATTGTTTTACACTACAGCAGAGCCCATGAAAACAAATATATTCTTTTCTTCCAAAACCCTGAGCTAAATTCTCACCTTATTCTGTAATAATATTACTCAGGCATGTCATCATCTCTTCCATTTTAAAGAAACTATTCCTTTGGTCAGCATACCTTCTAACCTGCTTTTCTGTTCTCTAATTCACAACAGTATTATTATTATTATTATTAAAACATATTTATAAAGTGCAGTGCTGTATAGATCAAACATACATATTACTTATTGATACAGGAGGGGACAGAGGGTAAATCCTTTGTCTCTGTAACAGATCTCCACTTATTAAATAGACTAACATGGAGGTGCCATGAGTTTATTGAACGTTAACTTAAAAATCAAAGTACAGGTATAAGAACTATTATCCAGAATGCTTGGGACCTGGGGTTTTGCGGATAAGGGGTTTTTCTGTTAATTTGGATCTTCATACTTTGTCTACTAAAAAAAACACTTAAACATTAATTAAACCCAATGGGATTGTTTTGGCTCCAATAAAGATTAATTATATCGTAGTTGGGATCAGGTACAAGGTGCTGTTTTATTATTACAGAGAAAAAGGAAATATGTATTAAAATTTTGGATTATTTGATTAAAATGGAGTCTATGGGAAATTACCTTTCCGTAATTCAGAACTTTCTAGATAACAGGTTTCAGGATAACGCATTCTTTCTGGCAGCAACACTGACTATACTCTAGTAATGATACACTTAGCAAACATGATTAGAGTAGCACCACAAAACAAATCTCAGCCACTGTCTATTGGAGAATGTTGGTAATTGACTCCTTGTAAAATATGCAAAGAAGTTTGAGAAATTGTTCTTGCTTCTTAAACTAGTCTCTGGATCAGACAAAAATAACTTGCAGCACAAAATATACCAAGTGGTGCTGTTTTACTGCAAATAAAAATTGTTAAAAGATTTCCCTTCTGGCAAAACATGTAAAAATGATTTGTCCCTGGGGCACACATATTGAAACAATACAGCTTCTGGACAAATTGTCTACTTTTTCTCATATTGTGTGAACTGATTTCCATTGACCATTTACCTTTCTTTTTACATTTCTACCTTTATATTGTCTCTTCCCTTCTCTTTCTAATGTAATTCTTTTTTCTTCTCTTCCTTGTCTCTTTTCCTGTGTCCCCTCTTTTACAGCACAGGGTAGAAGATATCTCAGTCAATGTATGGCTTTGTATTGCAAAGATTCCTGTTTCATTTGTCAACAGTACTTGCTGTTTTAAGTATTTAACCAGGTTTCTCCTCTTCTTCCCTTAATTGTTATCATACAAACACACAGTGACAATGCAGTCACACAATTGCTTGAAAGGATGTGTCAGAAATCAACATAAAACCCTACTTTAGGGATTCTTATATAAGTTGGGACCCAAAAATGGGTTTCCATACTGTTTAAGGTGGGCCTCCAGATCCCCTTGAAATAGTGAAATTTTCTGCTACAGTAGTAAATAACCATCAAAAGAGCAAAATAAACCAATATATTGGGCTGTCGAGCTCATTCTAATTTAAGATGAACCCCCTAAAAAAAGGTTAAGGATGCCTTACATTCATCTTGTGCTTCTGCCCCTGCCTGATATACTGAGGCAATTCTGTTGACAGTAGGAAGTAGCTAATAGGTACAGTTATGATTTCTATATTGTCAATTTCTGCCCTTTATATAGCAGTTCAACAATTGTTTTGTGCACAGCAAACATGGCAGGCTTTACTTGGAGCAATGTGTGCACCGTTCCAAGCTGATGCAATTACCAGCCAATTCAGTGGAATCTCACTCCCAGCTGATAACGTGGCATGACAGAATGCTTGGTTGCGAATTGCTGTTGTGACAAATAGCACAATTTTGCTGGCAAATAAAGTCTAGCAGCAAGGCTTTTATTATACCATTGGCAATTTTGTCATTATTTGATTTATATTTCAGAGCTAGTTGGTGTTGTTAGTGGACATCCAAATGGAATAAAACAGTTACTACAACCCTTTTCTACCTTCCCCCCATACATTTCTTCCAGGTGCCATGGACTGAAGTGATATCTGTCACTGTTTAAGGCATTTGTTTTTTTTCTGCCTTTGCTTTTCCAAAGCTGTTAAAGGGATGAACCTTTTTAAAATCAATATTAAAAACAATATTAAGATACTGGTTTGTTGCTAATGATGTGCATTAGGGGTCATTTCTAAATGTATATTAAACAAATCTCCATCCTGATCTTTTGAAAGGATTGCAAAGCTGCCCTGTAACACTGTGCAAGAGCATTGTTAGGCAAGCACGCAACTATTGGGCGTCACTTGTCAATTTTACCTTTTGTAAAAAGACTCACTGAAAGAACATTTGTTTCTACTAAACTGCTTGAAACAATAATATTAAACAATATCTGTGTTAAAGCTGAATTTACTTGCCAGAGGGCACATACTATATATATATAAATTATGAATCCAGACTTTTTGGTGTTAGACCATGTAGAAAAAGAAATAAAGCCATAGGATTTACTTGTAGGACTATTCATGGCATGTTTTTAGAATATTAACGATATATAAACAATTTTGCAGGGGTGTATTTAGGTCCAGTGCTGCCCTAGGCACCAGATCTAAATACACCCCTCATGCGTGTGACGTCGCACACACCAACGTTATGTGACATCACTTCCGCAAAGCCTGCAACCACCCTCACCCCCCAGATATGTCACCGAATTTCCTATGGAAATGGAAAGCTGGGGCATTTTTTTTAAATAAAAAAAGAAAATATAGGTGCCAAAATGTGCCGCCATAAGCACTGGCCCTTGGGTGCCTTGTTATAAATAGGCCCATGCGCATTTGTGTGAAATAGCACGGTTTGGACGTATACTGAAACCAAGGCTCAGATTTTGATATTGTAAGTGCAAAGCGCAGGAGCAGTTACATTTGTTTTCTACACAGTGCCTATAATTATAAGAGTTTTCTGTTTTACAGGACCATTAACATCAAATGAAAATCCTTCATTGTATATTGGAGACCTATAGTGGGGTTATGGAATAAAAGGCACTAAATTTGCCCAGGAGCAGAAACCCATAGCAACCAATCAGTAGATAGAATTTACTGGTCACCTGTTTGAAAGCAAACATCCTATTGGTTGCTGTGGTTTATTTCTACTGGGCAAACTTAGTGCCTTTTATTACATATGGGTGATAGTTTTGCAGAATGTTTGCTATAAGCTGTAAAAGGACCAGAAGTATTGTTTGGAAAGATTGGATCCAAACTGAGAGGTGGAAGGCATGCACTGTGTGGTGGAACGCATTACAGTCCTGCAAGTCAGTAGCAGTGCAATAAGAATCTCAACACTTAAGCAGTGAATTGTATCTATGCTTGGCAAAATTGGGTGAGATCAAAACTTTTTGATATCCCTCTTTTTTTTTTTTTTTTTACAAATTTCTTTGGCAATTGAGAAATAACTTTGTAAGGGGATGCCCTACAAGTTAAACCTTTTGCCTATCTGACTTCACTGCTAATTGCTGGCTAGTTATCAGTATCCTAGCCAGCAGGTTAATTTCACATGTTTCACAACAGAAAAATACAAGATACATTCTGACCCGTTTTTATTGTGCAAAAAGGGAGAACACTGATGATTTAGCCTGCAAATGTATTGAATGAAGAATGTTATAAGTGTTGCAGCATGGTGAAGCTATAAGTAAAATACACCATAATGATTATTATGTTAACACAATATTAATTATGATATATGTGATAGACTGGCCAGTCATCTTTATGTGCATATTGAACCAAATTAAACTTTTATAAATAGGATCCAATTAGGCTCTTTATATTCATTTTATTATTATACCCATAAGGGTTTGCTGCTGGTTGAGCCACCAGCAAGTGAGATTGGATCCTTAATTAGTTGAAAAGAGGCACTGGGAATTGGATACATTTATTTCCTATAAGTTGTCATATGAAAGTGAACAAAAATATTTTAATGTGGTCCCAACCAAGCAGTTAGAAGTGTTTTCCTTTTAAAGGCAGCCATCAGAAGCTCTGGGGAGCAGAAAGACAAGAACTCTATATAGTGTTGTAGCATTATGATATTCATACACCTCCTTTTTCTGGTTTTTAGGGAGGAAAGTGTTACAGATAAATCCAGTCCTTTGTAATACCGAAAAGAAATTGGTTGGAGGTTATGGGTAAAAAGATGTAAAATATGCAATAAAACTCTTAGATGCCTCTCGTGCATTCTAATGTTTTAGCAACAATATATTTACTTAAAAACTCTTTTCTCAAAACCGCATTGCATTAAACATTGTGAACACTGCTATTTAGAGTACTTTAAAACTTAAATTGCATTCACATGCCATAAGGTCATAAAAGCAAATCGTATAGTATAATTCCTTCTCCTGACTAGGATTAGGCAGGCTGTCCAGGGTGTATATAGCATAAACCAGTGTTCTTTCCAATAGTGTGTCCCACAGGCCTGTGCCATAGACAGATGTTACCCCAATGACATCAGTCGTGACATAAATCTAGAGGGCAGGACTACAGGATGGCAGTTTTATGCTATCTACACCAGAGACAACCTGTATAATCCTAGATAGTAGAAGTGATTATAACAATACTAGAGGGATTATTTAGCAAATAAGCGTAATGCACAATGTGCAAAAACATTGGCACAATTTTCCATTTTTTTACCTGCAATACAACAATCTGATTAAATCTATCGCACTGTAGGTGAGTGCAAGCAGGTGCTCAGTGTACGAAGTATAATGGCCACAATTCTGCAACCATTTGTTGTGCCTAATACTGCATTTTATAGCTTTATAAATAAAGATATACATACATCTCCTGATGGCAATGAAGTCCATAAATAGGGGTGGTAAATCCAAATATAAAATGTTTCATAATGAAAGCAAATTAAATTAAATTTACAATATGCTTAAACTACAACTTGTGCCCCCCCCCTCCGCAGTGAATTGTGCATAATGCCAGTTTTATTAAAGGTTATCATGCACCAAAATACTTTCCTTGAACATCATTATAGTTGTGCTCTGTGCCGCTCAGTCATTCCTGCCTTCTGTACTGAATAAGGTTCTGCTGCTCCTATTGATGCATGGGAACCCTGAAGCTACTGCCACTTTCTGATCAAGTAGTAGCTTATGCTCTCCCTTTGCAGCTGCCGTCAATCGACAAAAGAATAGGGTGCAGACATCACTCACATGCTGAACACCAGAAATGACGGACGTAGAAATTATTAGGCAAATTGCACACAATTTCCAATGCATGCAGTTGCATCCATTTTGGTGACTCGGTCATAATTGCGATAGGTGCAGTGCATTGTGGGAAAAAACATGGCATGGATTGTGCTTGAAATTGCATTTTGCTCACTGCACTCGTGGACATAAATTAGACCTAATATTTTGGAGGGGAAAGGCTGATGGTGACATGACAGTTCATAAATAGGTTGTATGGAGGGAAAGCTGTTCTGAAAAAAGGATTTTTATTTTCGGAAAGCATTAAAATGTTGGAGCGTTTTGTGCAGTGGAAGTCAACATATATTTTTAGCAGTCAATATATTTGACATCAAATTAAAGATATGGAATGTATATTTTGTGCCATGAAAGTCAGCTCCTTGTCTTATTCTGCCTTGATTCTAATAAATGAGCCACATGTTCATTCAATAAATATATATGGTAGGAATCAATGCAAAATGGTGGATCAATCTGGAAGTCCCAAATCTAATGGATTTGTACAAATTCTGAATCAATCTAAATTAATTTCAATTTTTAATGGCTCCTTTTCTCAATATGGCATATGCAGAGATTTGTTTGCATGTTGAAATTATTCCAAGGTCAACCAAATGAATACCATACATTCTGTATATCGCTTGTTATGGGGCTGAAAATATACAAAATAAGCAGAGAGTAGTGATAAATGCTAAAGTTACATTATAGTTGTGGGTGTGTGATACCAAAATAAGTTCAAAATATATTTATTTATTTAGGACAAAAGATAAGCCTAACATGTTTCCTGCCTGTTGGGGCACTTATTCATGGTACCATTGTAATTGGATCATACCTTCTTACACCTGTCAGCTAACACCTAACTGAATAAGTTCAATGGAACCATTGTGATTGGATGTCTGTGACTGTACTATCATCAAGAGTTTAAATACCGGGGAATTCCCTACCAGTCATTTGAACTGAAGAAGCCACTCGGATGAGTGGTGAAACGTTTTCAAGAAAAAAATCAGAAAAGTCCAGTTGTTTTAGACTTAATTCTACTAGTTACTTTGTTCACTTTGAAATGTATACTTGTCACTATTGTCAATATGCCACAAGTGGCAAAATGGGTTATGGTACATTGAGGATTTTGTTCACTGTGGTCCTCTAGGGAAATTACCCCCCCCCCCCAGGTATCCACTTCCCATTCTTTTAAATAGGAAATGGCTGCCAATGGTACACTGCCTTCTTGTTAAGTTTAAAGGCAAAGGAATGTGCCATAGAGCCATAATGTGCAAAGGCATGAACATACAAAGTAGATTCAGGCTGGAAACAATGTTTAGATTGAGTTTTTTACCTGAAAGCCTCACTATGATACAAATTTCACATGACACTGGTATTGCAATCCCAAACTACTCTGACATGAATGTATCTATATCTTTTCCCCTATTAAAGGGGACATATAGGATAAATGGGAAAAACCCTAATTTTGTAGGCAATTATGAATAATATACAGTGCTGGTTTAAAATCCTCTCTCTTCTCTGACCATGTTTGAAATGGAGAGTGGGCGTGTCTTAACGGTCCCTGCCAGAAGCACAGTAGGAGGGGGAGAGCCAATCACAGCCCTGCACTCACACAAGCAAAGACAGGCTTCAGTTCCCTATCAGGTCAGCCTAGCTGCTGATTGGTTCCTATCCTACAGTGCAGTGTACTGAGGGCCGCCGGCTCCCCAGCTCATCCAGAGAATTCAGCCAGCAGGAAGTGAAACAGATGGGCGGGGCTAGTGGGGTTTTGGGGGAATTTCTCAATAAATCAGTCTGAAATCCAACTTTTTTAAGCACAATCCTTCTATATCTAGAGGAGTATAATTCACTTAAGAAAAAAAGGATGGCACTTCTTTTCAGTTTGTGATCAGTCTAATGTTTCCAACTGGTTAGAAGGTGATCAGGATTTAGATGGTGGAGGAAATCTATCCAGCAAAGAGACCAATGAAGTATATTAAGTGATTTTTGGGTTACAGACACTATTTCTTAGAACCTAGTAAGAGAAAGAGTCAAAGATAACCCCCAGACAAGATGCCAAGTTGACAGGGTTAATAAGCATGCCATCGATAGAGATAGAAAAGCGCGGGATTAGATTCATCCAGTTGGAGTTTGCTAGGAGCCAGTTAGAGATCAGATTTTCAGTTTCAGCTATTAAAGAAGGGGTTGATAAATATATTTATCATCAGCATACAAATGATATTTAATTACTGTCCTGTCTCCAATAAGGTATATAATACATGCATGGGGACTATGTTTTATATATATTTTATCTGTATTACTGATATATAGAGGCCTTAAAGAAATCTCAGATGAGAAATGAGGGACTTAACTCCAATCAGATAAAATACTTTAATACTAAATAGCCATTTTTCACTAATGGGGCAGGGTAAAAATTGACATGTTTTCTTCACTTTGCACCCTGCCAGGTAGGTTAGCTCCTACAGGTGCAGGTCCCTGCATTGCTGCTGTACTCACAACAAATTTTGAGGCATATAGATGTCCCCTTAATCCCCCAAACATCATCCAAGTTTGGGAGCACTGGAGGGCCCAGGCTGAAAAGGAGGTCCTATACCTGCCACCTGTTCTATGGCAGGCAGTAAGAACAGGGCTGCAATGCACAGCCAGCACTATGCTTTGTACCATGCTCAGGATTTGTAACCTGCACGAGATGCATAGGACATCATAATCTAGACCAAGTGCTTCTAGAATAAGCACTAAGGGGAGTGAGTCTGTACTCCATAGTGCTGTAGCACATGCATCTGGGGTCCACTTAACATCCCAATCCCACCCAGAAGGGAAGGAAAATGCTGAATAATTTACAATAGCAAATAAATAATAAGTAGAAATTTGTTGTTTATGCTTGAAAGCATTATAGTTTAATCATCAGAAGTTGATTCTTGGTGAATACTATTCCAACTGCTAGTTTATGCAGCCAATCAGTACAAATTGCTGTGTTCCCCAATGATAAAGCAGAAATACAGTAACCATTGTTGAAATCAGCAGTAGAATGTAAAATTCTGTTGATGCTGTAAGCAAAAAACATAAAATACATTGGACAAGCTGGATATTTGGTCCTAGAAAATCAGCATAAACTGTTCTTTTGTTTACTTGATGGGTGAATTAATACAATATTACAAAAGCATTTGGCCTCTTGTGATCTTGCGGAGAATAAAAGAAATGATTTACACAAGGAAACCTCTCTGTGATGTTCACAGTGTTCATTTAAAACCACCTTTCACTAAAAACCAAAAGAGCATTTAATCTGATTTACAAGAGCCTGCATCGGGATATTGCTCATGCATTCTGTATTTTTGTGATTTTGATGTTTTCAAAATGGTTTGTTAGCAGCTAGATTACCGTGAATGAAAATAGGGCAATTGGATAAAAGGAGCAACATTTGGTACAGCTCTAGTCATCTATGGGATCCATACAGTAGGTACCTGTTTAATAATATATTATTGATTGTGATTGGTTGCTGAATCTGGATAATCTTTGTAATCTTTGGGCAATCTTTGTAATGCTTCTGCTCCAAGGAGATGTTAGTCCTACTAAGGAATTTAGCTTTTTCTTGTCATGATAACTCTAGATCTGTTGCTAGAGCAAATGGGAAAACCCATACCCAAGGTTTCAGTAGTGGCCCACAACTTACCTTTATGGCTTTTCTGCTGAGTGTAAATAATCAAAAGTAAATTTTAGTTGACTGAAAGGATCAACTTGTTTTTCAAATATACCTTTTTGTTGCTCAGGTGGACTGCAGACATTATGTCTAAGATGGAGAGAACACTTTCAGCAAAATGTTTCAAATGTAATTTCAATAAAACGGAAAATGGTGATGTACTGTGCCAACATCAACTGGCAATAAATAATCGTAACTCTGAAAATGACTGTCATCTGTTCTCTGTAGTTCAGAATCTCAGCACACGAGTATATAAAGCAAAATTGATCCACAGGCACAGCCTTCCTTTTGAAGAGGTTAATGGCAAAACGTGGCACTAATGGACTATGCAATTAAGTCAAACTTCCATTGTAGCACAATGAACTAATGTGGAAAGCAGACTAATGGGAGGGAGTTATTCAATTTCATGCCAGCTAAGGCAGCCTTGTACCACTTGCTTTCTCAGTGATATCACTGCAAGAAAACTGCTTAACATTTTTGTCTGTAAAATGGCTTATCTGTATAAGAATGTATCACATAGAACAACACGTATTAAGTATACACTTTCATATAAATAAAGCCTTATATTTTTCTAATTTGCAATGGTGGAGTCGCATTTCTGCAAGCATGAATTTTCGCAGGTGTGCAGTGACAGGCTGATACTGTGAGAATTGGGAACTGGCTTTAAGATGAAAGAGAAAAGGTGGTTTAATGGAGAAAAAAAAGATAAAAATCGCTTGGACAGTGCCAAATGTTAGGAGAAAACCGCACCAGCACGGGGTAGCTGTGAGCGGGTGTTTCCTCTTCCAACAACATGGTTTATGTATAAAGATGCTACCCTGGTAATAAAAATGTGACATTGCATCATGTGTCACCATATATTATTTTATTTGAACTGATGAAGCATATCTTATCGGCCCTATGGCATGTATCATATCGGCCCTATTGCCATCCCACACCAGTTGCTTAGGAAGGATTCTGAAATCACTGCTCATTTCCTTATGTTTCCATATGCATACAGCCTGCTAATCAGTTATACTTTCATACTTTCTGAAGAGCTTAGCTCATTTGCATCTCCTTGATTTGGCAGCAACATACTGCATGTCATTTTTAAATCTCATGTTACAACAGCTATTTTAAGCATAAAATATGCATCTATTTTGATATACTTTCAGCAGTACTTGTCACTAAATGGCCCTAAAAATTTACCACCGTGTTGATAAATATTCTATTTGTTACCAGACCCAAAAACAGTCATATTGAGGAAAATGATTTTCACGAAGATTTCTCACAAAGCGGCATGGAGTGATAGTAGTGGGATTTCTGTTTTGATTCTGTAAACATTAAAATTACTTGCAAATGTTACAGGATTTGAGCATGAGAGCATTCTCTAAACTCTTCTAACAAACAAGAATATTTCTATTCACCTGTGTCAATGGATTGCCCTCTTCAGATATCATGTGAAGATCTGTGATTGCATTCAGCCACTTTACCGTTTAAATAAACTAACTAGAATCATGCAGTGTACTATGTTCTGGTTGTAAAGGTATGTTTTTAGATGTTTTTAGCAAAAACAGCTAAATCCTCAAATATTTTAATTTTCTGGAATGAAGTAATCATTTGGGAAACTGCCATAGAATACTGCCAATTCACTCAAATCACCACAATCCAACTAAGCTGCTTACACTTGAATTACCTGCGGAGAAGCGCAGAGAACTGATTTAATATGCTGCGTGTGGCTACATCTGCCGCCATAATCAGAGTGTTTAATGGTGCAAGCCAAACAAGTCATTTTTACGTTTTGACTGATTTGTATACATTTTGGTATTTGAATTATGCTACAATATCTGTTTTTATTGCTGCAAAATAAGAAAATGAAATAAACAAGACTAAGAGAAATCTAAGCTTAAAGCGATATTATTATTATGACACAGAGTATGACAGTTGGCTTATCAAGAGTTAAAATTTTGATGGGAAAATGTAACTTTCCATGCCAGTATGTAACTACATATTTCAGGTGAGTTAAAGCCATGCAAAATCTGTGCAAAAAGAGTACTAATACATACAATTAAAGAACCAGTAACAGCAATAAATGAAAACATAATTAAAATATAATGTAGTGTTGCCCTGCACTAGTAAAAATTGTGTTTTTCCTTCCGAAAGACTATTATAGGTTATATAAACAGCTGCTGTGTAGCCACAGGAGAAGCCATTCAAAGCCGAAAAAGAAGAAAAGCCACAGGTTTACACAGAAGATAGCAGATAAACTCTGTAGAATGCAGCCATTTAACCTGTGCCATTTAGCCCTATTTCAACTTGAATGGCTGCACCCCTGGATACAAAGCAGCTGTTTATATAAACTACAGTAGTCTTTCTCAAGCAGAAAATTTTTACCAGTGCTGGACAACACTACAATATAGTTGAATTGCTATAAAATACTTTCAATTTGGTGCTGCTGTTCCTTTAAACTTGTTGAAAGAGTCTCACATATTTCAGCTAATAAGAAGCCCCATGAAGGTTTGCAGTTGCAGCCTGTTTGTTTTAATGTCATAGACACTGGATTGAAGAATGTCATAGACACTGGATTGAAGAATGTCATAGACACTGCGCTGGAAATTACCAGCGTAATTTTTTACCATTATTTAAAGGGGTTGTTCACCTTCAGACAGTAGTGAGCCCCTGTCAGAAATTTTTTTTTTGTAATTCATCTTTATTATTTCAAATATTTAGTTTTGAAGCTACAGACCAAGATCAGTGCTGCTAAAACTCTCACTTCTCTGCTCTCTCCTTGGATGGATCGCTAACACCAACTTGTATTCTGCCCAAATAGGTAGTTGACTCAGAACTGGTAACTGTGCACAGGGCCGGAACTAGGGGTAGGCAGGCAGAAGAGGCAGCTGCCTAGGGCGCAACGATTGAGGGGAGCCAGGCAGGAGCCTCTCCTGCCTACCCCTAGTGCTACTTTGTCATTGCCTCCGCCGCTTGTCTTTAGCGGCGGAGGCAATGACCGATCTAATCGCCCCGCCCCCCCCCCCGCACCGCCTCCTGTGCTTTGGCGCGCATGCGCCGTTCGGGGGGGGGCGGGGAGGTGGGCCTAGGGCACCCGGTCGGCTTGGCCCGCCCCTGACTGTGCATGCCTTCCCTCTCGAGCTTCATTTGTATTAAATTGATACAATTAGTTGAATCTTGCCAGCTGATATTATCAAAGATATTCAAGTAAAGCAGAAGAGAGAAGGCATGCACAGAACAAGTTTAGTGTGAACTCTTTTTTATTTGGCTTCCTGCCGAGTCCTGGTCTGGGAAGTCCACTACAGAGAGAGAGCAGATCGGTGAGTTTTAGCAGCACTGATCCTGGTCTGTAGCTTCAAAACTAAACATTTTAAATAATAAAGGTGAATTACAAAAATGTTTTTTTTCTGATAGGGGTTGCTCAAGTTCGGACAATTGTCTGAACAAAAAAAACAAATAAAAACATACAAAAACAGTATATATCCAATCAGGATACATCTGTGTTTTATGCTCAGACTTTAGGAGAAGGGAGTCATTATCTTCAAAGTACCATATTGCAAAAGGGAAGAAAATGTCCTTCTGAGTAAAGTTAATGGTTGTTGTAACTGTTTGTCAGAACAGAAAGATGAGAGAATTCATTTTTGAAATGATCATAATTAATCTACATAACCTTTAGTTCCAGTTTAATTTAGTTCCTTTTTTCAGAATGTTATTGGGCTTTCTTTTTTCCAGCCTGTTCAGAGCACTCATAGACAATTTATTAGCTAGCATATTCGTTGTTAGCCAAGGTATATGTGCAGGTGGAACATCCTTTCCTTCATCAGTTCATATTGAGGTTTATGCCTAGGTTTTTATACATTTTGAAATAAACAACCCTTTGTGATCCACAATGGTTTTGGCCGCTTAGCTCATACAAATGTTTCAGATATATAAAAACCATAACATGTTAGTCTCTTAGCTATAACTGCAAAAATATTCAGAACAGCAAATTATCACATACCTCAAATCTCACCCTCATTGCTTTGGGACCAGCAAGTACATCCAACTCACACAGCTAAACAGTCACTAACAGTTGACCCCAGGCCATTGCTCCTCTTCACTAAAATACACACTGGCTGGGGTACTTGTGAGTGCCACCATCTTCATTCACTTTACAGGAGCCCAAAAATGTGCCACTTGCAGTCAAGGTAGTTTTAATCACTGTAATCCTCTCATGGAGACCTATTGTGATCCTGCATCTCCTGGCATCTCCTTTTATTAAGCAGAAAAAGCTCTTTATGGAAATCCTAGGGGATGTAAACTCTCCTTAAAACACCCCTTAATGCTTTAAAGGCGACATGTCACCCTAAAAAATAATTCCAAGTTACTTTCTATTGTGTTTGTCAAGCAAAATAAACTCCACTTACACTATATAAATGATTTTAATCTTAATTTTAAGCCTTGGAATACAAAATTGCAGAAAGCAGGCAGGCTCCATTTTGTGGACACTGTTATTAAGGCAAACTGTGCATCCTGCCAATATCTTGTTTCTGTGCCAGTATGGGGGGGACCTAATGCCCATGTCCATGCACTGGTTACACAATTAGATGGTGAGCAGGGAAAGGGAATGTGAGGAGAGCAGCAACATCTAAGAAGGTCTGAATTGAAAGTAAAAGTAACTGTCCCACCTCTATGCCTAACACATAGAGGCGGAGCAGGCAATATATGATTGATAGCTGGTTTAAAAACTGGAAATTCGGCTCTAAAAGTTACCAGGAGTGGTTTTTGTTTTGGAATTTTTAATCTGTCAGCAACTGATTATGAAAGTATGGTTGATCAACAGTGATCCCTTTTAAGAAAATACTCACTCACACTACAGGGGTAGATGTAGCAATGTTCATATATTTTTGTTTCCAGGAATCAAGCTTTTTAGTGCTTAAAATTGTGTTTTTTAGATTATTACTCTAAAACACAATTTTTAGCAAATTGTAAAATATTTATTTACTTCCTGGTTTAAAGGGTTTTCAGGTTTTTCTGCTTGTAATCACACAAAATTTCAATGTATTTGTGTCTTTATTTGCATTCATTACTTGTTTTTATTCGTTCCTGCATTTTATATTCAGATTTTTAAAGAAATAAGGGAACGCAAATCCAAATTTTAATATATCTGCCCCTATATCAAATTTTGAAATTAGAATTTATTACAGAAAAATCCACCATCTCTATTCATTCCTATGGGATTTTTAGGGGCGTGTTTATCAAATGGTGTACTCCAACTTTAACCCGTTGCTAAATACACTTTTAAAATTTCCATAGGAATGAAAAGATAGTGGGTGAATTTTCCTATGGTGGGCTTTAATATCACACTTTGATAAACCCGCCCCATGGAATGCTTCCTATGGAAATTAGAAGCAGTTACCAGCAAGAGAGTGCGTTCAAGGCATTTGCATTTAAATACCTTCCATATGCGTGCTCTTTCTGCATCTTAAACACTTTAAACAGTTATGCATGAACATCAGTAAGATAAAAGCAAGAAAAATAATCAGTTTCTCCATTTTTCATTATCTTACCCCCATATTCAGTAAACAGCAAGTCCTCATTCTTATTATGCTAAGGCATGCTTTCATTAGATGCTAGGATATGATTTCTGATTGAAAGAGAGGCCATGCATCCAGAATTAAGTGTAATCAGCATGCATGGCGGAATGCAAACCCTGCCTTTGATAGAAGCCAACATAAATTTTTATGCATGTATGCGTTTATTTTTATAGTGCTGCAAGGCTATGCAGCACTTCAACACAGTATAAAACACATCAGAAGATTTCAGAAATACAGTTTAATACAGATAAATAGATAAGTGCTGAAAAATGCTTGGCAGTACAGGTAAGATACCTACTATACAAAATGCTTGGGACTTGGGGATAAGGGGTCTTTCCATAATTTGGATCTACATACTTTGTCTGCTAAAAATCATTTCAACATTAAACAAACCCAATAGAATTGTTTTGCCTCCAATACGGGTTCATGCAGCTGAGTTACGATCAAGTACGAGATACTGTTTTATTATTACAGGGAAAAAGGAAATCAATGTTTGAATTATTTAATTAAAATGGCCTTCAGGTATTTTGGAGCTTTCTGGAAAATGGTCTTCCACATAACTGAACCCATACATAGAAAAGAGGTTTGTTTATCAAAGTATATACTTTGATAAACAAACCTCTTTTCTAGGTATGGGTTTCTATGGAGTGGAAGAGATGCATGGAAAGAAAAGAGGAAAAATGAAGTGTATAAAACTAGCGAGTGTTATCCATTACTGAGCTCTACTATGTTACATATTACATTGAAAAAATGGTTCCTTTGAATTATGGCCAAATTGTGGAGCCTTTAAAGAGTAAAGAATTCCAAGGCTGGAGTAGATTAGGGATAAACCCTTCATGAGGTCTCACTGCATCCCCTAGCTATCTCAAATAGGCGACTTAATTCCACAAATTACACTATAATCAGACATCAGTAAGACTGACACTGAATTGCTTTCAATTACAACATATGAATTTACTACTTCCAGATTTAGACATATATAGGAAAATTCTCTTGAGTTCACAGGGTCACTCACCCTGGAGTAAAGTTTTATTGTTTATTTATTGTTGCTTTAGGAATACAGCCGGACTACAATAGGGTTACATGCAAGGATTTCTAGTCCACCAAAATTTGGGTAATGTTCCATGAAGCAACATAAGTAACAATGTTTTTTTCTCTTTTAATATGTGTGGTTCCTTGATTGTCCTAAGCTAATGACCGAAGTGGATGAATAAGGGGAAGATCAGAATGAATCTATAGAACAGCAGAGCAATGTAAAGTTTTGAAAGCACGTACATGAACTGATGTGCCATTTAATGCCAAGCTACAAGGGAAGATTAATAAAGAAGAGAGCTGACTAGAGCTGTGTAGAATAATAAGCAGGAGATAGAAAAGTCTTTGGTGTAAAGCTGTGGTGTCTAAACTCATGCTGACTTTTCCTTCGCAAAAAGTCAGTATGTAAAACTGACTTTTGCTTTGACAAAAAATCAGTATGTAAAAGCTCATAATTTTATACATTTCAATTTACCTATTTTGCAGCTATTTTTAAGCTTTTTTTCAATACAGTAGTTTTACAAATGAAGGGCTGTGTAAAAAGCACCACAAAATTGGTTATTTCTGTACTGCTTTTTGCAGTAGTCTGATCTGGAGAGGATAGGCCTTTTGAAGAATTTTGGTTTTGCCTTGGCATATGAGGGATTATGGTTTTTAGTGCTGCAATAAAATGGCAGAATGTTCTAGTAATCATGCTGAGAAGGGAAAGGAATGCATCAGTGCTTAAACACTGGATAATGGTGGAAAGGTGCTCTGAATGTAGTAATCCAGAGTATCTAATAAGTGCGAAAAATTAACTGGAATAAAAGGTTTGGTGGATGGGGCTGGAATTATGATTTCCTCTGACATATTCAATATGAGATGATGGGCAGCTGTTAAGCAGACTGTTACCGTAAAGTGATACTGACACTAAAAAACTACCCTTCAAAATATGAATGTACGTAAAAATGTACCATTTTTCACTGATAGGGCTTCTTTTGTAAGTAATTGTTACTTGAAGTTCTTAAATTTGACTGTTTCACCAACCTGACTGTCCCTGCTCATCCTGTCAGTTATAGTTTCTAATGCTAACGGACTCATGCTGCACAAATATGGCAGCCCCCTCATAGAAGAACTTGGGGGATCACATTGGTAATATAAAAGCATCAGACAAATACATTTATGGCAAAATTATAAAGATTATGCAAAGACAATGTTATGTAAAAAGTTAAGTTAAAAGGGTTTCATTTCTGGTGTCGGTATCTCTTTAAATACCAGGAAGGTTATTAATACAATAAAATGGTTATATGTTCCTCAAATGTATTAATATTAAAAATATTTAATATTTAAAAATATTTTAATTGAGTATAGCCTGCCTGTTATTTTGGTTTCCCAGGTTGTCAAAGGATTTTTAGACAAGATTTTAACATTGACATTTTGTGCCACAGAAATACCTAGCTGAAGAAGCACTGAAATAACACCACAAATCTGCATAATTTAACCAAGTAAATTTTGGACATAAAAAGGGAATGCTAGATTTGGATCTTATGCAGAATACCTTCATTTGCAAGCTAAACAATGCAGTATTTAATAAAGCAAAATTTCTGATTTTGTCCAAGGAAACAAATACGGAGCATAAAAACATATTTTTCTTAATGATATTTTGTTTTCATATACTTTATACCACAATTTACCAATGTTTTTCCAAAAGTAAATTCAGAATAAAATATATTTGCATAGACAGACTATGCAGGACAGATAGCAATGTGACTACTGTTTCCAACGGGAATCCTGCCTGAACAAACACATCTGATAAACACTTTTTACATGTTCTCTTGGCTGCCTTTACACATTCCCATCTGTCAGCATCCAAGGTGTTTAACCATAAGTAAATTAGACCCTTCTGCAAGGTCACAGATGCCAGGCAGCACTTTCAGATCAGAGCTCACAGAAGAACAGAGGTGACAGACAACAGGTAATTAGAGGGCAGACAGTATAAATTGTTAATGCCTATCAAAAACATTAAAACTGTGCCTGCATTCATCTAGAATATTCATTAACTCTGTACTTAAAAGCAAACCTGTATCTCAAAGAAGAATAAATTAGAGGTTTTGCCTGCGGTGTGTTCCAAGACAATAGTTGGAAAATGTGTTTTCTCACAGTCTAACTTTCTACCTAAACTTTGTTAGAAGTTTTTTAATTTGCATATTTATGTAACTTTACCTATGTTTTGTGTCAGTCAGTGGGTAATTATAGCAGTGGAAGACAGACGGCAAGGAAAACAACCCTGGAAAATTGATGTCTAATCTTTGCCTGAACCACACACATTACCAGTTTGTTGTCAATGTCTAAGGGGTAAAGCGTGAGGGGTAAAGTGTGTGGTTGTGCGGCGTCCAGTAAGTTGTATGCGTCCAGGATGAAAAACCTCAGCTCATAGTTGGGGACAAATTTATCAACATTTCAGACAGAAAAGAAAGTTATTTAAAAAAGAGTTAGGGCTCTGGCACACGGGGAGATTAGTCGCCCGCGACAAAACTCCCTGTTCGCGGGTGACTAATCTCCCCGAGTTGCCGTCCCCTGCCATCCCACCGGCGAAAATGTAAGTCGCCGGTGGGATGGCACACGCGGCGGCGCGATTTCGCGCAAAACGACGAAGTTGCCTTGCAGAGGAAGGCAACTCGGGGAAATTAGTCGCCCGCGAACAGGGAGTTTTGTCGCGGGCGACTAATCTCCCCGTGTGCCAGAGCCCTTAAGGTTTTTAAACTCAAAATGTTATCAAACTGAAAAAATCTTATCTTATCTAATCTTTTTAGTTTATTAATGGGGTATTTCAAATTTTAAGTTAACTTTTAGTATGATATAATATGTTATAGAATGGCCAATAATTGTAAGCAACTTTTCAACTGGTCAACTTTTTTTCTTATAGTTTTTTTAAATATTATGTCTTCTTCTAACTTTATTCCAACTCTCAAATGGAGTCACTGACCCCAGCAGCCAAAAACTATTGATCTGTGAAGCTACAATTTTACTGTTATTGTCATTGTGTTTTTCTGTTCAGGTCCTCTCATATTCATAAACTAGTCTTTCATGCAAACCACTCCCTGGTTGCTAAGGTAATCTGAATCCTAGCAACCAGATAGCAGCTAAAATTCTAAACTGGAGAGTTGCTGAACAAAAAGTAAAATAATTAAGAAACCACAAATAATATAAAATTAAATATTATGAGATAAATTCATATTTTTTTTAACTTATAGAACATTTCGTAATGTCCACGATAATTTTGTTAAAATTCCACAACTTTCTTGCGGTTTGCGCTTCTATTGATTTGGCTGTTTTTTGATCGCTAATATCACTATGGTCGCTATTAGTACTCTTCTATTTTGTACATTTATTTATATTTTTTCTTTTCTGATCTTCGATCAGGTTTATTATGTTCATGTTTGATTTGTATTTTGGATATTTTGTTTATTTACATTGCCTTCCCTGCCCTAACATATGTATGTTAGGTTATACCCAATATTTGTGATTTCACATTTTTTCACATGCCTATTTATTGTTTTAATCATATATCTATATATTGTCTTAATCCATGCCCAACATACTGTAGGTATATTCAAACACTTTATAGGGAGGAGTAGTGTTGCACTCTTCATTCATTGTTATGGCTGGTTGCCATAGCAACGGCCATTCTAGTTCCCTATTTTGGTATAAAACCTCTTTTACAGGCTTATACAATGTTATACTTTATTATGCATTTCATATTTTATATTGTTAATAAGCTATTTGGAGGTGCAGAGATATGCGCCGTCTACTCTATGAGTCCCGCTTGGTTGTGGCGGGTTACCATAGCACATTGAGTGATCGTGCCCTATACTTCATGTTCCTGCCCTGTTGTGGCGGGATGCCATAGTAACTGCTGCCCTTTACACGGAGCAGTCGTGTCAAGATCTTACACAGTGTGGGCGTGTTACTCCTGCACTTCCGAGGTAGTGCTGTAGTTTGATTTCACCTGCATGACACTTGCCTAGTTGGGGGGGTTATAAAATATGAGTGGGGCTTACATTTGGGTTATTGGCTCCTGAGGAAGTGTGCCATTAGCATGTGAAACGCGTTGAGATATTGCTTTTATACTTCTGTACACTGTAAGTAGCCTGCATTTCAGCAGGGGATTTGTTATTAAACGTTTTTACACTATTTCCGATCTCCATTCTGCTTTTATATACATTGAGGATCGAGTTCCCACTACAATCAATGCCTGCTTTGGGTATCCTTTTGCTTCATTCCAATTATGTCTGTGAGCATATATATTGGATTATTTGAGCTGTTATTACACCTGGCTACACTTTTTGTCACAAAGCATTGGGTGTTTGTCCTATTTAGTAATTTAATTTTTTTTGCACTATATTTTGTTTTATTTTTTATGCGCTTCCATCAACTAGATCGTGCACGTACTTTTCGCAAAGCCTACGAATATTTCAGAATTTATTCAAGCTTTGGTATCGTGACTATCTTTTCACCAGGTTGGATCTGTCAAATGCCATTGATTCCTATGGAAGACTTCCAAAATCATACATTGAAGGTTTCAAAGCCAGAAAGGCTTTGGTTCTGTTTATGAACGTTCGGATCCAAAAATTCAGTGACTTTTGGAGGGCAATTACGATATTTTCGTACAACTAATAAAGGTATTTTCGTGACATTTTAGAACATCAGAAATTTACGCTGAAATTTTTAACTCAAAAGTAAACAACCCCTTTAAAACAGAAGAGATTTTACAGCTTATAGAGAAGATGTTTTTCTCTCGATGAACAAAACTCTATCACAATTAACTCTTTTGAGTTTTTACTTAAATATGCTGGTGAATGAAAATTATACCTGATCACCTGAACAAAAAGAGTTGTTTAAGTCCAAGGGTGATTTATCTCCCACCCAAATGACCTGCTCAAGGTCACAAGAAACTGAAAAATGTAATTGTAAAAACTAGGCAAAGAAGAAAAATAACTTTACTCATGAACAATGATCTGCATAATTCGCCTAGTTTAAATTTAAAAATGTAATTGTCATCCCTGCCTTGATTCATTGTTCCCATGGCATCTAATGTTTATAACAAAAAAGAAGCCAATACATTACTCAGTGCTGAAAGAACATATCGCAGGCTGATCTGTATTCAGAAAGGAGAATTCCTAAACTTCAAAGCACAGAATATCAATGTTCTGCAAAGAGAAACCATTAGGTCTGCTCTCACAGGTTAAAACATCCCTTCACAAAAACACAATAAGCATCAAGCAGGAGTTCACATAATGGCAGTGCCTGCTACTAGCAGACATCAACATTTTTCTTTTACATAAATGAAAATCTGTAACAACATAATAAGTGTAAATGAAATGAACAATCAGTCTTGAAGTACCCTCTTCAGCATTCAAATTGGAACTTCTATTCTCATAAAATATAACTACAGTTTTTTTTCTATTAATATTGTTATGCCATTGTGTGCAAATTGCTGCACTACTCAGCTAAATAAAGACTGCTTCATGCTTAAGAATGGTTCGGTGGCATGCACTGATCATAGGGTACAAAGCAGAGACAAGGAGATCCCCAACGAGACAGTATAACTAAAGGTGTTAAAGGTATTATACTCCAAATATAATTTTTTTGTGTAATATAAACAAAATGTATTTCTCTTGCATTCTCTTCACTGCTCAACATGATTATACGTACCACTGAAACAATGTAGCAATAATCAGCCATGATTTTTACACTGACTTGCACCAGGTCTTTTAATCATAGAACATGGAAGGCATTATGGGAGTCATTTGCTGGAAAGGACCTTCATTCTGCAATGTTGCTTAGAATAACATAAACTACATTTGATTTTATGAACCCCTTTTAAGTGACGAGAAGTGGCCAATGATCCTGCTTCGAGTACTGTATGAATATTTCTGTCTGTGTAGACACTTCTCAGTAACTACAGGATCTGCAATATGTGATTATATATCCCTCAGTCTCTTCAGGGCAACAGGTTCAGGGGACTGTAAGCCAACAATATATACAGCCAGTCACTTATAGAGATGGATACTTATCTGCCCCACTGATATCCAACAATTGTTTGAACACCCAGTATTACTGCCTTGACACTCAAGTTACTGCTAATACTCAAGTTAAAATATCCTCCCCATGTTTCAAATTTAGTACATAGAGAAAACTCTAAACATGAGAATGCACAAACATATACATAAAAAATGCATATCCAAGCAAACATGCAAGGGTAATATTTTTTTCTGTAAATATTTCTGTTTTCTGTAACTATAGTCAGGGAGAGAGAATGTTTTCAAAACCCTGGAAACAGAGCAAATAAATTAAACAGAAGCCGTGTCTAAAGCACCTTTCCAACATATGCCTGCTCCCAATTCAGTTCAGAGCAGCACATAATGGATACAATCAATGTTTCATAGGAACATAACGTATTTTGCCTTCGCTTGATTTCAGGAGCACCAGTTTAACTAATGTCTTCAGAAAGTGGGTACATGGCTACATTTGTTTAAAGATGTTTAGTTTGAACCTAGAAGAGAGTTCAGTACAGTATATTTTGTCTGCATTAAAAGTTTCCACTTGCTCAAAGCTTAAGAAAAGCATTTGGCTAAAAGTATTGATCATCTTCCAAGCAATATCCATTATATTAAATCCCTATTTACTTATTCACAAGATCAAGTCATATTGTTCTGTTGAGCGATGCAAGCAGAATATGTCTGTCTGGCAATGCTGCAACCCAAGGCCATTGCAGACTTTAAGATCAAAGTCTAAATATATATATATTAAGTCCAATAAGCAGCTATGTACATAACGTAAACATATTGTACATTATTACTTATGTACAATTACAATTGCCTTGAGGGTAGTTTTCCAGTTTCACCTTATTGAGTTAATGTATTAAAATTGTAACCAATGAATGAAAAAATAAAAAATGTTTGATTTTACATGCATGTTCAGAACCTGAAGCATTGCTTGTGATAGCAGATATAAAAGCTTTTCATAAATGCACAATTTAATGTAACGAAGAAAAGCAACATTCAGGTACCCTCTTCCTGGAAAAAAGTAACGGGGAACTAGTGTTCAGTAATACAAGAGTGGGGTGTAGATGATGGTTTAAAAATTACAGTATACACATGTATTTTTGTTTTTTAAATGTTTTGTGTTTGACCAACAGTAGGTAGGTTTGTATAAATTCCTACAAATTTATAGTATAAAGTCAACATATGACTACTGCCTAAGGCACACAAACACATTAAGGTTCATTTCATCTGAAGCTAATGAATGCATGCATAGGTATGAATATATTCATATTGCTGGCAACAGGAATGCATGCATATATTGTTTTGTAAGAATATGGTTTATAGCTGACAAATAGCTAATTGCCATCATCCACATTTAACAACAGAAATATGCACAATTTATTGCTAAGACGTTTGATTGTGGTTCACTCCAAAATCCACAATGCAATCTATACTGTCATTCATGGAATTTCTTGCTAACTTCTGCAATGGGAATCACAGGTGCAGATATACGAGAAACAGATGATCTGATTTGGAAATAAAGACAAACAGCTGAAAAGCCAGTTTTGGTCACACTATAATCCCAATGTCATGCTATGATATTGATTTATTCAGCATGGAAGGCACAGAAACCATACATGAAAACTGAAATGGGACTAAACTTAAGGCGGTTATGAAATGAAAGGCACAAAGTCTGCATCAGTTTAGTAACTAATCAGAATACAGTATATAGAATTCACAAGAAAACATCTGATTGGTTGCTAAGGGTTACAAGACCTGGTGCAATATTTGCTCCTTTTTTACTCCTTATTACATTACCCCAGCAGGACACTGAAGAAATCATCAGGGGTCATGCTAGCTATTCAAGTGACCAGACACAGGCATGCAACTAGAACTGGACCAGTCTGTATTATCTGTAGCATATATGGGGCATTGCTACATGATGTATAATGGAAGCACAGTCAGTGCAAGTGGTACAAGACTGAACAATAGTTAAAAATACTAATCTCTGTTTCATGTGGTTAATGAGATATAAGACAATAGGTGATGTACTGTAGTGCACATACCCCTGCCTTTTTAGCCTTATTGCACTCCTGCAAAATATTAAATAAACAATATATGATGACTATGTAGTTGAAGCGAACAGTAGGATGCCATTGGTCAAGTGTTTCTTAATTAAGGGGTTGTCTTTCTCTAATCCATATAATGAATATATCCTCATCCTTACTGAACTATAAATACTACTGCAAAAAGAGGCATAAGCCCTTTATTTACTTGCAAATTTGTATTTACTGCCATTATGCTTGCATTTCTCAGGTACAATTAAATATTTTATCCCTACAGAAAAATACTTAAAATTGATTGTATATATTTTCTACTTGGCATCTGAACATTTGAAACCCAGTGATATGCCATTAATAACCTTCTTGGGGCACAGACCAGCAGGGAAGTGACAGCTCAGCTAGAATAATGATAGCTTCCTTTACAATAGAGCTAGTTCTAAAAATAAAATGTTGATTTCTAGTTATAATTGAATCAACTGACACTTTAGGTACTTTTAAAGGGGTAGCTTACCTTCACAAAATACATTGTTTCAAATAGCTCGCTCTTTGTATTCCAATTGCTATCTTGTTTATTTTTAGCACTTTTTTTAACTTTATATTTTTAAAATGATTTTTCCTCCTTCCCCATCATATAGCAGCTCAGTAGCAGAAGCAGCTCAGCAAGCCCTATCCTGACTTTTATAACCATGGATTCTTCAGCATGGCTACAGGCAACTTCATATGTGGCCACAGTGTTAAAGTAAGGGTTAAAAGTAATGCTCAAGGTAAAATTAGATTATTATTATTTATAGCTGTAAATTTGTCATCAGCATTATTAATTTACCATGTAGTCACCAGAGCTTAACTGCAGCTACATTAGTGGCCTCAGAAAGACTTTTAATGTGAATCTAATATTTCATTTTTAAATGTAAAAAACAATAAAAAATGGAGAGCAATTAAAAAAGTCATTATTTGCGGTTTACTATTTCAAAATGCTAAGTGTTGGGAAAATAAATTACCAGTTTAATGGGATCTGCTGGCCAACATATCTTTTGTGGCAATTCTATTAGCAGTGAGAAATCGTAAAGGTCCAGTTATAACAGAACAAATATGTTTCGTGATGATAGCCCTGCAAGATAGAGGGTATCTACCAAATGAATCAGTACAATGGGCAAATGAGCTGTTTAGGAGAAGTAATGAATTCCCCTTTAATGGTGCTGTTCTCGATACTCTAAAGAAAAAATAAAATCTTAAATCCTTCTTATCCAAAGCCTATGAACATATGCTTAGTCAAACTGATTCATCTGTCAGGGAAACAGAATATTATGACTAAATCCATACATTCTATTTTCATCATTAAATATGTAATGCTGTAAGCAATACACAAGAAACTATTCACCCCAGCATTTATTGTGATATTGTCTATTATTATATTTCTAAACACAATTCATTATTTATTTTCTTATTCCTAAACTGAAAGAAAAACAAATAACATTGGCCTCATATAGTTCATATAGTCTTCCTGACTGCATGAACACAATGCCTGTTTGTAATTTCAACTTATTAAGAGAGTTATATTTCATTTATAATAGGAGTTAAATGGTGTTCAAAAAGCACAAAAAATATGCACATACACCAAAACAAAAATCAGCAAGGTTTTGTGTCAAACACAAGATTATAGATTATGTTATGTTCACTATATGGCCAAATGTACAGCCATATATGCCAAAATGTATGTGGACACACTAATTACTAGATTTGGCTATTTAAGCCATACTCATCATTCCCAGCATGTTTGGCAGTAGATCATACAATCACGTTCATTCCTACTTGCTGGCAACAATTTCATCAAGGCCTTTTCCTGTTTCAGCAGGATAATAATTCCTTACAAAAAGTAAGGTCAGTGAAGAATTGGTTTCAAAGATGATTGTTGAAGAACTTGACTACCTTCACAAGAATAAGACCAACCTCATATTAATACAATGAGATGCTGGACAGGCAGGTTACATACATAGTTACACAATTAATGGGGTCAACCCCCATTAAATGAACCCCAGCATAAATACACATGCCTATACCTACCTATCAATACACTTCTACCAATAAGGGCTGGAGCCCAAAACTGCACTGCTTACTCAAGGTGAGGCCTTACCAGAGATATATAAAGAGGCAAAATCTTATTTTCATACCTAGAATTAATGTCTTTTTTAATGCAGGACAGCATTTTATTCACTTTAATAGTCACTGCCTGGCATTGTCTGAAGTTTGTTATACACAAAAATCTCTAAATCTTTCTAGGGTGTTAGATGTCCACTTGCTTTTGGTTTTAGAGTGTATATTTAATATTTGTATTCTTGTTGTGTGTACATTTGCTTCTGTAATTATCAACAAAATGCCAGGTGACTTGGTATATATAATAATTAAATCTGTTTTGATAATGTTTAACAAGTTTTCACATTCCTCTATTTCTGGCTTAAAGTCGCTGTGAGTTATTAGTTATTTGTTATTCTATGGTCTCTTATTCAAGGATCAGCTCCAACATTTCATGGTGGACATATTTTAGAGGTATGAGGTATCAGGTATGAGATCTATTATTTGGAATGCCTTAGGTGTGGGGTTTCCTGATAAGGGATCCAGTTTGGATCTTCATACCTTAAATCTACTAAAGAACATTTAAATGTTAAATATATCCAATATAATTGTTTCTCCATCAGTATGGATGGAAACCATCAAGTACAAGGTACTCTATTGTACAGAGAAAAAAAGATATAATTAAAAAAAGTAGAAATATTTCCTTAAAATTAACTCTATGGGAGATGGGCTTCCCATAAATCAGATTTCTGGACAATGGGTTTCTGGATAAGGAATCCCATATTAATATCATTACAAGTCAGCGAATAAGAAGTGTTTTATGAAGATATGTGAGTCAGTGACTGTCTCATAGCTTAAGGCTGAATAGGATTGAGTGTTAGACAGAGGATATTTAGCAAGATACGGTATATACCATGCCTTCATCACCTTCTCTTTAATATCAGCAAGGCTTACATTAATACTTCCTTTTATATTTTTAGTTGTATTATTATAATAGGTCCGAAATTTGGGGATTTTTTTTGTTAATGTGAACTGTGTTCCCAGAAACCACCAGTGCAAGTGGATATTTTTAGTTAACAACGTCCTGTTCTAAAACTCTTTCCAAGCTTTCAATCATTTCAATACCATGATGCAATCCCATAAATCATATTTCTGGAAGATATTCTATACTAAATTAAACTTAATCAATTAAATGTCAGCTAGGACAACTTTTTTGGCTGCCATTCTTTATTCAAACTGAAGAATATCAATTTTCAATAAACATTCAAAGGATTTTACTTCCACTAATCTGGTTTTAGTATTATTTCTGCCTCAGTGCATTAAGGATTACAGCAGTATGTTGGTGCTTGTTAACTAAACTGTTTTTAAAACAACCCCACACAAGAAAATAAATGAAGCAGAGATTTTTGTTTTTTTTTTATATCAAAGTGGTTAACAGATATAGCAGTGCTGACAATCAAACAGGTTTTGATGAATATTTGTTAAACAGCTTCATGCCCATAGCAAGGCAAGCCTTCGATAAATATGAAGGAATAACAGAGCAAATGTTGTGCAATACATAGACACGTTTATTTTATATTACATATCATGTCAGTTGAGTGCATGAATGTGTGGTAGAGCTCTCTAAATGGACCAGGGGATCTTTCTTAGTTTTAAATTAGTATAGAAGAAAGACTGATGATTTGATCACTGAACAAAAATAGTCATTTGTGAGGACTCTCGGGTCCAGCCATTAGGGCAAATAGTAACCCTGCTATATTCACTTTTAGAAATTATTTAGCTGTAGAGCATTTACAAAAATGTAGAATTTGTCTTAAATATATTGTGTGGGGGATTTTTGAATATTAATCTCAGAATGAGAAGTTTTGACCTGGTACTGATAAAGTCAGCCTACCTGCCACTCTTTTCCTTGTACTGGTAAGAGATATAGGTCACATGCAGAACTGTGAGAATGTTTTGTTCCAAGGCATGTATGAAAAAAGGAACCCTTGCAGGACATCAGATGATGTAGGCTCTTCAGGTTCTAAACTTATATCACTTTGATGGAGAATGAATGGAGATTGAGTATGTTGTGTACCCAGCAGACTTAAGTCTAACGCAACTGGACCTGAGTTTTCTTGAAAATGTTTCTCCACTCCACCAATTCAAGTGGCTTCTTCAGTTCATGTGAGTGTTAGGAAATTCCTCTACATAGTTATTTAGTAAGGTGTTGGCTGAAACTCACAGGTGTAAAAAGTATGATCCAGTCACAATGGTACAGGTATGGACCTGCTATCCAGAATGTTCAGGACCTGGGGTTTTCCAGATAAGGGATCTTTCTGTTATTTGGATCTCCATAACTTAAGTCTGCTAAAAATTTATTAAAATATTGAATAAACCTAATAGGTTTCTTTTGCCTCCAATAAGGATTAATTATATTATAGTTGGGATCAGGTACAAGGTACTTAGAATTATTTGCTTATAATGGAGTCTATGGGAGATGGTCTTTCCATAATTCATAACTTTCTGGATAACGGGTTTCCAGATAAGGGATCCCATACCTGTACCATGATTCTCATTGAGGCAGTGTTAATCTATCAATGTGCAAGACTGGAAGTAAGTAAGGCTTTAAAATAAGTTAGACTTAATTATGCTAGCTACTGTATATTCATCATCATGACCTGGATGAATGAGAATCTTCATAGATGTAATGTCGTGCCCCCCTCCTTAGTTCAGCTGAGCAATACAATTAAATAATATCCATTGCTGCACAGATAAGAGGGTTTTTTTTTACCTTTTCCTCAAGGACACAGATTTAGTCTGGCAATCATCTTTAAAATACAAAAATTAATTTACAATTCCCCAAGCAGTTTATTTTAATTGTAACTGACATTGCAGCAATACATTTATATAGAGATCCACCCTACACAGCAGGAGACTCTATTTTGGGTCCCAACCATTTGGTTATGTATATTAGAGTGTAATGAGGAGATCAGATGCTATTTAAAGGCCAGTAAGGGATAGGTTATTATAATATAATAATAAAATATACAAATATTCAAGGTTTTCAATTTCTGTGCTAAATGTAAAATATATAGATAAAATACAAAGAGGTTTTTTTATGGAAAAGAAGCAATTCTGTGAGCCTTTAAGTCTTATACCTGTTTGAAGTGGTTTAACTGTGAAATTCTGACCTTGACATCTGCATCACTGCCTCACTAAACAAGCATGACTTTGCAGCCAGGGAATGAAATCTTTCAAGTAAGATACTGTAAATAACTAGTGATGTCAGAGCAAGTGAATAATGAGGTTGTTTTGTTGTATAAATTTATACAAAAACTGTTTGCTACTGTCAACTATGGCAGAGAAGTATGATTATAACAGTATTATAATACTGGAACATCATTTGTACTTCAAGCAGTAATATAATGTGCAATGATATAGAACATGTTGCTCGCCAACCCTTCAGATGTTGCTCCCAGTGGCCTCAAAGCAGGTGCTTATTTTTTGAATTCTTGTCTTGGAGGCAAGTTTTGGTTGCATAAAACCCAGTGTAATTGTAAAACAGAGCCTTCTATAGGCTTCAACCCAGGGGCTATCAAATAGCCAATTATAGCTCTCATTGGCACCTCCAGGAACTTTTTTTCATGTTTGTGTTGCTCTCCATTTGAATGTGGCTCATGAGTATAAAAGGTTAGGGATCCCTGATATAGAATGTATATGTTGTTTAGCTGTAGTTCCTAGCATCCTCTAACAACCATCAGCTACAATGTGTGGAAGATGTTAACTTTGCTTGCAGTTTGCTGTTCTTTTTACCCACTATGCAGCGCTATTTCCCAGAATGCTTGTGTAACTGCTGCCATCTGCAAATTAAGCACACTTTTCTAATGAGGAGGCTAATATCAATCTCCTGCACCAGAAATATCATTAGCGTGCAGAAGTCAGGTGCCCGTCTAGGTGCAATGTGCAAAGGGAAGCCTTAAAGCGGACCTGTCACCCTAAGAAATAAGTCCAAATTATTTTCTATATTGTTAGTTGAGCAAAATAAACTTTACTTACTCTATATAAATAATATAAATCTTGTTTCCTTCCGTCTTGGAATTACTCAATCAAAGCAAGCAGGCAGGCACCATTTTGTGGACACTGTTATTAAGGCAAGCTTTGTATCATGCCAAAATCTTGTTTATGTGATAGAATGGGGGGCCTGATGCCCAGGCCCATGCACTGGCTACACAGTTAGATAAGGAGGAGGGAGGGGAGAAGTGAGATGTGCAGTGACATCTAGGAAGGGCTGAATGGAAAGCTAAAGTTACTGTCTGCCCCGCCTCTATGCCTAAGGCATAGAGGCGGGGCAAGCAATATATGATTGACAGCTGGGGTTTTTAAATGCCTTTATAATGGGTTTGGATGTGTTAATATAAAAATTTATTTGGGTTTCATGTTTAATTTGAACAGGACTTTTATTATACAGATTTTCATGTCTGCGTGACAGGTCCACTTTAAGGTAAAAATTTATCATGGCTGAAATCTGGCAATGGAGCGGGGGGGGGGGGGTCAGGTGTTACATGCACAATGCCATAGAGGCAAATTTAGGACCAGTGCCTAGGGTGGCACCTAAATACAGCCCTGCTTGTACTCCACTTTGCACCTTATTCAGGAAAGTGGACACAATATACAGAAGTTTGTACTGGTGAAACTACCTTTGAGGTAAGCATCTGAATATATGCAATTTCTGCGGTCACTGATTTTTTTTCTAAAGTGCTAATTTATGAAGTTAAATAAACTCTTTTACAGAACTGAACAACAGAATGCCAAATATTTCCAGGGTAATCTACTTCATCATGTGTAAATAAACATGAATGTTTAGTTATTTTTAACTTTGACAGATAACCTAATTTATAAATCGTTAAATACAGTTATTTAAATTGAAATGGTACCAATGTTCCACCTACTTTCTACATGGCAAAAAACAAAAATGTCAAGTTGTATATATTCCTTAAAAATTATATATTCAGGGTAGTGGATGGGTCTAAACAGGTATAGATATAGGACCTGTTATCCAGAATGTTCGGGACCAACAGTATTCTGGATAAGGGGTCTTTCCATAATTTGGATCTCCATATCTTAAGTCTACTAAAAAATCAATAAAACATTAATTAAACCCAAAAGGATTATTTTGCATCCCATAAGGATCAATTATAATGCTCTGTTTTATTAATACAGAGAAAAAGGAAATCAATTTTAAAAATCTGAATTATTTGATTAAAATGGAGTCTATGGGAGACAGACTTTCCGTAATTCAGATCTTTCTGAATAATGGGTTTCCAGATAACGGATCCCATACATGTACAGAATTTTTTAATTCTGAATTGCTTGTGCACCCCACAATTGTTTGTAGGCATTTGTAAGCTTGTAGTCTTGGGTATATAGGGATTTCTTTTCTCAAGTTTTGAGTTTTTTGAGAAGATGGACAAAAGTCTTAGTTTATTATGTTCTTATTGTACTAGATCATTTTATAAGATGGGTTAGCTTAAAAAAATCTATTGTTTTTAGTGGCTCCTTGCAGAACAGTATACATCTACAACCCTAGTATGCAGCAAGAACCCATGGTGAAGAATTTTAATTTCTTAAATAAACTGATTATATTTCATTTGGGTAGATTTAAAGATCAATATAGACTGCAGAGGCACTACAAATGAATATGATGGATTTAAATTACATACATACAGTACTTATCCTGTAACTTCTTATAGTCTTAATAGAATTAAGCTTGTAAAAGATAAGAAAGGTCAACAAATGCAAAGCAAGCAAGACTCCATTACCTCTAAAGAGTATTTTTATGCAAACTGGAATTACTAAAATGCTGCCAAACACGGTTTAAGCCCTTGATAAAAGCTAAAAGGGATTAAAACAGTAATATAATATGATGAGATTTATCCTTATTCGCACTTTCTGCATTTCCAGTCTTCGGAGTGGTGTGCATGTATTTGCTGACAGTATGTAAAATGATATACACAGATTGTCTATCCAGTGAAAAGGAATACAAACAGCAATGACTTGCACCACTGCCCAAGGGTAGCTGTGCATGGAAGGCTCGCATGGGGATAAATATGTCAAATTTGTGGCGGAAATTATTTTTGTCATCTGTACGATCTGTGTTATTCTTGTTAACTAGGTTGTATTCTCTTTTGGCTATGTATGAGTTTGTCCTTCTTGGTTTGGTTTTTTTAGTGTTCATTGTTTTTGGATAGGATGTAATTTCGTAAACCAGTAGTACAGAATGTTGTGAGATAAGGTCCTAAGCGTGAAGTATTTTTTAAGCAGTTCAAACAAAAAAGTTCATATTTACATTTTCATATAAAAGCAATGTGCAATGTAATAAGAAAAAGTTGCATAATGTGGAAAGCAAAGGCACTGGTGCCTGACTTTGGCTACTTATCTGTAAAAATACTGCCACTACCCCTAACTTAATAACATATGTAAGAGGTCTCCTCATTGAAATTCCTTACAGAATTTCAGATCCTCCTTGTATTATCTAATACAGAAAGATTGCCATCTATTTTGATTTACAGATATTGCACTTTGCGCATGACCTTGTCTGAAAATGATGTGCCAGTCTGTCTGTATTTCATTCTAGCAAACACAGTTAGATACATATTTTGTAACTGCCCAGTCTCTCTCTACTTTGCTCCATTATATCACAGGGTAGACAACTAATGCCCAGCTTCTCTTCTTATAGACTAAATCCCAAACTGTTTGGATAATTATTGCCCAGTTCAAAACAACTTAGCATCTAGGAAAAATCTGTCTCTGGTTATGCATGCAATACATGGATGCAGAAGTACTTGCTGTTGAGGGAAATCGAAATTTCTGTCTGCATCTAATGTCTTACTCCAAAACTTTTAAACTAGGCTACACTGTAACTAGAAGGAATATTGATCAAGCAACATCTTCCTTTACCCCCACATCCCTCTGCAAAACTACTACTTTGATATTAATACTGACATTAAGAACTGGATGTGCCACTGGGATTTTGTCTTTTGAATGTCCCATGTTAAAGAAGTGCAATTACTCTTGTAAGGCTAAAGGTATCTCAAGCATTCAGCATTTGGCAGAGTGATACAGAGTTCTATTACATGAGTGATGGAAGAAATGACCCTATTGTATTGAAGTGGCAGTGTGACTAAGTACAAAGGAAATATACTGATTATTTATTCTCTAGATATGAGAAAATGGATTCATCCATATCTTTATTTGTTAGAAACCATGGCAATGTTTTACAGCATTCTATAACATTGACATAAACATGTACATTTGTATGACTTTCTCTGCCCTAGATTTGAACTACATAAGGGTTGCACATTGCTGGTTGGCACTGGCCCAGGGGTCAGCAGGTGGCATCCTAGGTGGGAAGAACATCATCTGGGTCAGGGCATTAATTTATGGGTATAGCTATATGCTCAGTTGCAAAACAATATATAACCAAAAGCCATTTTATTCCTCAGCCCCTTTTAGCTCTTAACCATGTTACTTGTATGTCATAATAATATGTTGGAAACAAAATTTGTACCTAGCACACGTTAAAGAAATTATCAGTTAAATATAATTAGACACAAATCCTAGTATACGTGTGACATGGTTTAACATACAGATGCACGTGCATGCAAACAGCATTGAATCTTGGGAATAACTTACTTACAGTATAACGCATACTATTTGTACTGATGTCAGAGCTATGTCATATTAACAAATGACTCTGCATTGTGTTTGTGACATGAAACTGAATTTCTGGTCTCTCTGATGCCCAAGGGCTAGTTAAATTATTAGCGTTGCCTGAATGTCAATACAGAGCATATGTGTACATGTTATGGAAGTGATTATAAATGTGGAACCGGGCCCAGGATCTCTTGAGAGTCTTGATATATGTCACATTGTGTAGCCTCTGACATGCTTTATCACCATGTTAAAGACACCTAACATGGTCAAAACCGTTCTTCCTCTCTCAGCCAAAGATCAATATTCTCTTAATAAGATCTTCCAAAATAAATATTTAAATTCCAGTTGCTTATTATAATTAGAATGTCATGAGGCACAGTGCCCCATACCCTGCTAAGAGTCATACATAAATAAAGAGAACTCCTACACGAGACAGGCAAAAATCAGCAGGTTCATCTTACTGAGGAGTTTGTTGTGTCAATGGCTCTTTATCTTCTCACCTGGCTGGTGGGACTCCCAAGGAGAGCAGTGAGTCAAGTTCTACTGTTTGTAATATTAATTTTTAATTCTAAATACTGTCTGGCCACACTTTGTTCTCTAGCGGGAAGCCCTGGGGGCTGAGAATTTCAATCACATCAGTGTGTACTTAAAATTTAAATAGAGATTAAAAATGACTCTTTTTGACCTTGTCTCAAGCACTCATCTTAGACAGAAGATTGTTTCTGACTCACTGCATAGTCCTCAGCTTCCGCTATATCTGTGTATCTGGAGTCAGAATGCAGGACTGTTTGCTATGGCAGCAAATTGCCTTTGTGTGTGTGTGGAAAGAACATGAGTGAAACACTCCCACACAAACAACAGTTGTTGTCAAACGTTTTCAGATGAAAACTGTCAGTAGGGATTGTGTCTTTTCCAGGACTCAACTTAAAACTGTATTTGCATGTGCCTCTTTAGGTGAAAGTCTGTTGTGCCTATTGCCACAGCCTGCTGTGGGAACCCGGGAATTACCTCCAAGTTCCAGATGGCCGTAGCTCCAAGGTTCCCACT
The DNA here is from genome assembly GCF_000004195.4 of Xenopus tropicalis. Taxonomy (NCBI): domain Eukaryota; kingdom Metazoa; phylum Chordata; class Amphibia; order Anura; family Pipidae; genus Xenopus; species Xenopus tropicalis. The sequence continues at coordinate 71,542,018 of NC_030680.2, forward strand.
TGTACATGATTCAGCAGAAGAAACATGATGGACACGATGGTTTATGGCACAACTATACAGATGCATGTTTGGATGTCAATACTTTTAACCAAGACAGCAGATATTCACCCCAAATCTCACCCTTACTCAGAGAAAATACCCATCCTCTTCAATTTTTATCCTAGCTGGGCTTCAGTCTAAAAGTCCTGTCACTGAGCAAGAGAGTTTAAGAAAATACTTTTATATAGGCCGAAGAGTTCATTAAGGTTGAAAGACCCTGACATAAGCTGATATATTTCTGGCCAAATGTATCAATCAATTTCTATTTAATTGAATTATTTTAGGGTTTTAATTTGGCAGCCTATCAATTCTCCATCTCTTCAATCTTGAGTTTCAAATGCTCTCTGATTACATATGGTTTATAACCATCATACTAGGAAGCTGATTATAGGGGAGGCTAGATTTGTTATTGTTGTTATTATGATATAGTGCTATTATTTATCTTTCTATGCAAATCCTCTACTATTCATCTTTTTGTTTGTCAATGCAAGTTTGAATGCCAAGCAAGGAAAGATGTAGATAAAATAGTAAAATAAATTAATAGAGGTCTGCACCCAAAAACTATTTTTGCAAAGGCAAAAAAAAATTTAATCCTTCATTTAAAAAGATGAAGGCAAATGTCTTAATTTAGCTACTACCTATATCACATACTATATCAGTTTATTCTAAGGAAAACTTGTTATAAACCTTTATTTCTATATGCAACTTATACTTAACATTACATTGGCTGATTGGCTGCTGGGGGTGGGGGGGGGGGGGGGGGAGGGAGGTGATATCAATCCACCTTGCAGTGCAGCAGTAAAGTGTGACTGAATAGTTAGAGCACAGGTAACATGGCTAAGGGCACCTGGGAAATTACGAATATGTCTAGGCTCCAGTCAAATTTCAAAATTAAATATAAAAATGGATTTCAATGTAGGATTCTGTTAGAGGAGTGCTATTAACTAATGCATTTTGTAATAAAACATGTTTCCCAGGATAGTGATTGACCCCTTTCTGTAAAACCCAGCCTGTACCTTTATGTTATCAACTATACCCTCATGTTATCATCTGAGCTACTGCCCAAAGACTATCTGTGTCTGACTGTATCCAGAGAGGTTAGCATTAGAAACATTTTATTACTAGACATGTTGTTTAAACTATTTTATAACACAATTATTAGGCAAAGGTCCCAAGAACAATGCTATCATGTGTTTTAGCTGTAATTTGTACAGATACATTGTATGCATTAATCCCATCCCTTGACTGTTACATAAACATAATCTAGACAGAAATGAAAAAAAAAAACCTGTGCTATTAAGTAACAGAGATGTGATATGTTTTATGCACTCTGCTAGTAAATTAGGGCCAGAGTTTATCAAGGGCAGCCAACTACTGGGGCCTATATTCACTGTTAATCTAATAAAGGCAAACTCTCCTCATGTAGCTCATTGTTAATTTTATCCTTGGATCTTTTGCTGCCATCAACAATAAAGCAATGAAAGCCTTTTTAAAGACATGAGATGATCTGCCATCACAAAGGCACTGGTAAGAGTGTTCCATTCCTTTGCTGCTTACACAGTGATGGACTCTACATTTCTGAACATGAAATACCTCTTCAGTTATTAAAATGATTGCCTGCCGGTATAATCTTTTTAGGACATGAGTGCAATAATATACTTTTATGAACTGGTGCCCTAAATTGAACTGTCTACCAAAGATAAAGTCTTGCCTTGGATTTGATAAGCATTTGTCCCTTGGCCTGTATTACACCAATTCTAGATACTGCAGCACAATATTATACCTGCAAAACTAGCATCAAAAGTGTCTGTTTTCTGATAAAACCTAGGCACAAAACTAAAGCTCACACATTACTAATAAAAAGTAACACATACAGGGATTGGGGTAAACCAAATCAAATGTTACCAAGCTGGCAGGAACTATTGGCTTCAGTGTAAGATGATTTTTAAGTAAACATTGTCACTGGAAGGCTTAAATTTCTGTTCTGATGAAACTAATTTATGATAGTGGTGATTGAAAATAATGCCTAAAACAACACCGAAGCTGTCAAGAATGTTGCTCTTTGGTCTGCTCTGAAAATTAGATTTTTTTTCTGTCAAGTAATTCATGCAGTCATGTTACTTACTGCTCCGCACTAAACTACAGAGTATATAGTCACCTGACTGTTCTGACACTGCAGTTCTGTTTGATGGAAAACATCTTCCGGGCATCAAGACTCTTAATAGCATTATATATATATGTAGATTGTAAGCTCTTTTGGGCAGGGCCCTCTTCACCTGTTGTATCGGTTATTGTACAGCGCTGCGGAATATGTTGGCGCTTTATAAATAAATGTTAATAATAACAATACAGAGTTTTACGTTTGCTGATAAAATGGTAATAAAACTAAACTAAACTCTCATATTGTGATGTACACCAACAATCACATTCTAGTTAGAAATAGTAGAATAGTGCGAAAAGAAACTGAGTTTTTATTTCATTTATGTTTTTCTTAAATTCAGATCATTTAGAGCAACAAAATAACATTTACATTCGCAGAAGTGGAATTTGTGAGAAATCGCTGCTACTTGTTGGGCACTAGGTGGCGCTGCAGAACAGCGTATGACTCACCTGACCCGTGCTGCTGCCGCAGGATGGCTGCTTTTCCAGGAGCGGGGGAAGCTGAGGAAGATGCTGCAGTGGAGAGAGATGGGGCCAGATTCTCTGCCGGGGGCACGGCACGTTTGTTGCCGGGTTCTGGGGTGGCTCTGCTGCTGGGGTTGTTCCTACGGGGCCCGCTGCTCTGAATGTGCGATACTGCCTCGGCTGCCTGCATATCTGGCGGCGAGAAGCGGGAAATGACCCGGAGCATGGCCTGGGCTTTGTGTTCCTGAGTCTCATCATCCCCAAAATCTGACACCCGGCACTCGTACACCCCCTCGTCCTGCTTCTTCACGTTGGACAGCCTCAGTCGGTGGGAAATGTCATTGCCTTGCACTCGAACAGTCTGAAATAAGACAGACACGACTGAATACACTCCTCTACCCTCATTCATGCAGGTCTCCTGTGCTGCAAGGCTTCTCCCGGCAGCGCAAGGGTTATATTAAAGATAAAAAGCCTGAGTATATGAGTTAAGTTCAGCCTGCGGCCCTCTTGCTGGTTTGGAATTAAAACAAAACCAATAGTCTCAATAGTCACCATATGGTATTGATCAGCAACAACTAGAGGGCCAAGTAGTTTGGACATCTTCTATATAGGACTGAGCTTTCATACATGCCAACTGGGAAGGCCAACAAATACCTTATTGGACCAACTGACAGCATTGACTCTCTTCCTCTGTGTGTGGGTCTTTCTCATAGAGATCAGAAACACCTACAACACTCCATTCCCATCATGGGGCCCCCACATGGACTGGCTTGGATAAACATTGGCAGGCTTCCCTTTTAACAACACACTGCTACTTACAGAGCACTTTTCACTGATCAATTATCCCTCCTGGATGTGGAGATTTAAAATGACAATTATTGTATTTTTTTATCTCCCCCCCACCCCTTCCTTGCTCTAAAATCTGATGGAATCCCAATGAATTCATATTGTGCATTAGATTACAACCATGACCTTCCGGCTAAAATTTAAGCTGTCTGTTTTTGATGTTAGTTTGATTGATCACGCAAGGAGCTTTCTATAATTTAGAAACTACAGCGATGATTGGTATGTTGATTATAGGGATGATTGGCCTGTGGGCCTTAATAATGGAATTAGCGCTGCATTCTGCATTGTTTATTTATTCCTTAACGTTCCCCACTGAAATAATAAAACAGGTCATCTCCCTCCAAGGCCTGATCGTTATGGTTGAGTACTTGCAGCAAATCGAATAAGCAGCAGTAACCGTTCCTAAGCAATAAATACAGGGTAAAGCCTTAGTATAGCAGCTCCAGTAATGTCCAACATGGTTCCATGACCATTTCCTATGAGCTTTAGCTGTCGAGACTATCATTCATTTTCTACAGCAAAATCTAATCCTTCCACATGATTGCACTAGGGTCCTGGGATAGTGGAGAATCAGAATGTGTACCAGGGGAATTATTTTACTCTAGTAAACATTGTCCAGCTTTTGTCCAGCTACATCCCTTCCCCTGGTATCCCTGAGCAACAGCTTTATACTACAGTTGCGGGATCATGGTTATCACATCCCCTAGGAATATCTGAGCCTTTATTGATGTGCTAATTATATTTATTTCACATACATCAGTAATGTGCCTCTCATTCAGGGGTCACCTTATTAGTGCTATGGCCCAACTCCACCAGAGCAGCAGCAGCTGTCACACAACACACTGAACTTGTGCTCCTTGGTGGTGTAAATAAGGCAACAATTAGGGGGTACAGTGGGTACTCTCCCCCAGAGCAGACTACATCAGATTTTTGGGGGTTTACAACCCCTATGCTGTCAGACATTCAAATGGGCCCACTTAACACATTTACAGATATTATAATAAATACTGGTAAAGTCCATTCTCCTGTAGTTCCAGAAGTATTGAAAATATGAAATAAACCATCATGCTCAAATTTAAACCTAACTGGCCTTAATGCTGGACAATATACATCTGACTTTGAAAATGGATCCCAGAGCACACAGGTTTGGAAAGCACATTCTTTAAAGGGAAATGGTGGTTTCTGGGGCAGCTATGCTTGGGAGCTGGTGACTAGCAGTGCTGACGATGGGATGATGAACGTCATACTGCTATGTATGCTCCTCGACTTGTGAGACAGTTTGTCAATGATCCCTTTTCATTACCAACAACCAACTCAGACCCAGCAAACTACCCTTGAGATTTGCACCAACTGGAGTCTGATCTTATTAAAAGCCTGACATCCCAATAGCCACAAACTAGCAGCATTTGTGGTATTTGCAGGTCATCTCCAATATTAATAATAAGCCTGTTTTATAAAAAAGAAAACCCTAAAATGTACATGCCCGGTCAATGCTGATTTTGCATGCCCAGCAAACACTCTAACAAAGCATAGATTTCGCTATGCCCCGTCTATTTCCCATCGATCTGAAATTCAGAGGATGAGATGCTGGAGCGATCATGACATTTGTACAACTTACAAAGATCACAGTGCTTGTTCTCTGTCTCCCCTTCTTATTAATGAGAACCTGCCTCATGTCCCTCAGCCCAACATGTGCTGCGCTATGGTCTTGCCTGACTCTCAATGCCATAAATCTCTGGCAGCCCTGTATGGATCTCTCATTTCACACATGAGGGAAATCCACCGATAGAATTATGTTCAAACGTCATGTTTTATCACCCCATCCTCTAGGTTTTCCTCGCCTCTGCTGCTACCAGCAGAGCCTTACTTTGCGCCAATGTATGTGGGGATACGCCTGTATGTACCAGAGAGAGTTATCTCCCACTTATTCTATATCACTAAATGGAATAGGAGACATACATCATCTGCCAACACCCACCACTGGCTTCTGTGTCTGGGAAAAAGAAATGATATATATTTGAATAGGTGGGTGGGGATTGACACTTCGTAAATGGTGGTGCATTTATCTAGACATCTTAAGAAGATATCAATATTTATCATACGGTCATCTGATAGTCAAAATTGTGTATCAAAGATTATAAATCTATAGAAAAACAAATATTCACCTATTGTCTTGTAAAGTGATTTCTCAATCCCTCCACCTCATTATTGCATCTTTATAGATATAGCTATATGCATTTATTACATCTCCACACTCTCTACTACTGTGTATAAGGCCAGTTACCATTAACTGCATGCACTTCTTATTTTGTATACGCACACCACGGAATTCCCAATAATATACATAAATTAAATCGACTGTTGCTGCTGTGACATTTTCATACGTTTTAAATTAAGTAAAATTAATTGCTTTTAACAAAGCAAATGAATCTATAGCAGGCAAAGGCAGTATTCGAACATAATGCCAATAACAATTAATGTGATGTATTTTTGACATAGTCTTTCCGTTATGAAGTCTTGAAGGCCTGTTCAAACGTTTTTCTTGGGCTGCACTAGGGATCCCAGGGTAGCTGCCTGGGAGTTGTAGTTTAAAAACAAATTCACAAGTGGAGGCTAGAAAAGAGGGGACACCCATTATAGATGATAAGATCAGGTGGCTGGTCACTTTTCAGCATTTCAAGTTAAAAGAAAATACTGGGGATGTATATATGTTGGCTTAATTTTGTATTATTGGGGTGACACACACATGCAATGCTCTCATTCAGGCACCACACCCCCAAGAAGACCATTTTTGTTGAAAAGAAGCACTTACACTGATTTTAGTGGCATCCTTGCTCGTTGTGACCTGCAAAGCAACACACAAGATCTGTCACATTTTGAAGCTGTCAATAAACACATCACTGCTAATAATTGTTGCCATACAGTATTTTGATGCAGGGTCCCAGCATGCTAGAACATCAGGGCTGGTAAGACTAGAGCTTTCCTGTGTCTGCTGTATGTTTTATGGTCTTTCCTCCCACACAATGTAATTTGTTTTCTCCTCTCTTTACATTCTGGCATAATCTTCGGATCCCCACTACAAGAGCACATCATTAATAATATCAACTAGTGCTGTATTCTCTGTGCCAAGGGTAGCAAATTGTGTAAATATGAAGGTTGGAGCCACTAAAACGAATTTGTTTGATAATAAGAGAGAAACGAAGAGAGGAAAGGGGAGGGGGTGAGGGGATGGAGGTAGGGAGAAGGGGGTGGCAGTGAGCTAAGAGAGTTAAGGAAAGACACACAAAAGGATAGGGAAGAGAGCAGGAGAAAATGAATTATACTGCGTGTGCCTGAGAGAGAGGTGTAGACTGAGAAAAAGAGGTAAACAATCACAGCAAAGGATGAAATATATTCTAGAGGGAGGGGGTGTGAAAGGGAGAAGAAGAAAGAAACGGAAAGGAAAATTGAGAAGAGGGAGAAATGGCATGAATATGTCTCTGAGAGATGAGTTGGGCAAGAAAGTAATTAACAGACAGGCTAAATATGTGCTTAGTTTTATGAAACTGGGTAGAGAGAAATGCATGAGAGAGAAAGGAAACACACAGGGGATGGGAGAAAGCAGGGGTTTGGGGGAGACAAGTGTGTGAGAGAGACATGTGAGTTGGGGAGATGGTAACTGTGAGGGGAGACCAGTATATGGGTAAGAATTGTGTGTATAAGAGAGGGAGATCAAGAGAGAAAGAGGGAGAGAGAGAGACAATATGAGCAGAGTTTGCAAGTGTGACAGAAGCTTTATTACAAATTAAAAGCCTTGGGGGTATATTTCAAGTTTAGTAGTGCTCTAACAAATAAAGGTTATATACCGATTAGAGGTTATGTGGCAAGTTGCCAATATTGCTAAATGGATTATGTTGTTCAATCCGGTCTGAATCATATCGACGAGAATGATTGAAATAGCGAAGAATAACATTCCTAATAAATATAGCCAATTCACTACCCTAATTCCTAATATGTTTTTGGATTGCGGTGTAGCCTGGTTACTCTACCAGCCAATATATTTCTTCTACATTACAGCAGTGCAGGGGTTATAGTATATATAGGTAGTTTTCTCTTTTGTGTGGGGGCTGTACCTTGCGAACTGGATCTCTCATTGTTTTTAGTGTCTTGTGAGATCTAGTCTATATTGCTGTTCATCTAGATTTGTTGTAATGGGTTGGGATGGTGGGGGTGATGGTGGGGAGGAGAATATATGAGGAGGTGGGTACACTGGTCAGGGTTAGTGGGGGATCTATCAGGTTTTTGTTTTTGCTGCACACAGTACATAAGTGAATGGAAAATAGGCATTACCTTATTCCTGTTCCCAGGGGCACTGATGGCTAATTCTTGTGCCATTTCCCTGGTTGCTTCTTTAAGGTACCACCACTGGATTTCCAATGAGAAAGATGTTGATCCGCTGGCCCGAAAAGCACAAGGCATCTCAATATCCTCACCCTCCCTTATAGTCACATCTTTGGGGACTTCAGTGAATGTGGCTGAGAGCAAAGATAGAATTACAGGGGGTGGTTAACAGGAGAGATTAATAGACAAGATCAGACTGCTCCAGTGTAATCTGATCTGGTTTTACTCATGGGTATTGGAGCAGTTTGTTAAATGAGACTCCGGTGGTTCACAAAGTGAAGCAATAAAGTATATTTCATTGCCACTGTCTCCTGTCCGTAGAAAACAGTTTCTACCTGGGCTAACCTGTGATGGCATCGGCTCCTAGCAGACTGATGGAGCCATCGGGATAATGATACATTTTAACAACTTACACAGAACAGTGTTATACCTGACGCTGTAACTGAGAATACGCTGTATAACTATACACTTTCATATAGACCTTAAAGACACATCTCTTTCCTATTAGGATCGCGTATGCAAGCATGTCTAGTAAGCCTCATTTAAAACCTACTCTGCAGAGGTTGCATTGTTGCCAGTTAGAATATTGCTCCAAACTCTAGTTGGAAATGCAAATGATCCCTACCCTACACCTGCAGGCTAACCTTGACCCCCAAATGGTGAAAGGAAGAGCTCCCACACCCCACACACTGTTAAGCACCGATTCCCAGGGGGCCCCTAACTCAGTCTGTCGAGTTAAACATATTAACTAGCTAGACAATGCCCCAAGCCCGTATCTTTCACAAGGCAACAGTAAAGAAAAAAAGATTTACTCACCATTAACACTAAATAACAGGGGTGTGTTCAGCATCAGGTAACACAGGGCACTAAACAATCCTTGTTTTTCCATCTCATACATGTTAATATGATCAGGACGAAGGAAAAAAGGAATATTAAAAAAAAACTTATGTCACAGGCACAAAACTAGGAGATTTCCAATTCCATGGTGATTCTGCAGATGATACAGAAGTTTAGTGTAAAAGAAAAATAGTCCAGTGTCAAGATATAACCTCCCTTCAAAATACTGAGACCACTCCAGATGACCCCCTTCGGAAAGCACTTATAACATCCACATAGAGGCTGATCAGCTCCTGGATCGGCTATTATTTCGCCCTGTGCTCTCCAGACAAGATAGCGACCGTATTCAACTTCCTCTCGCAGGGTAAGATTTCTTGTTATCCAGAAGCAATGAGACCAAGGTGTTCCTTCCAAGCCCCATCCCAAGAATAAGCCTGGTTGTACAGAAGACTTACTGAGTCAACGAGGAGTCTTCCTGTCACTCCAGATCACTGAAGCAATCGATTGTTGCTGTTTGTGACCTGGATTTTTCTTCTTACATTGGATATGAGTTTAACCAAGAGGTGGTTTGACTCAATCTGTTCTGCCTTCTAACCCTTCTCCTGTCTGTATTCTCGCTGAGAAGGAGTGATCTGTAACTAGACCAAGGACATTTCGTTTTACTCCACAATCCATAAGAACGATCATCCAGCAAGAACAAATGTCACCATCCCATGGTCCAACTTAATTACGGACAATGATCAATGTGCATGGTTATCTGGTGAACAGCTTCCAAAACACATAGATTCTAGAACCATTTAGACCATTTTAGTGTCTTCAAATAAGAGATGAAGTTTAAAACAGCGACCACTTTAGCCAAAAATGCTCATCAATGCAGCAATTCATGTCCTCTCTCTCTCTCCACTCCACTGAAAGCAGAGGGAGGGGGGAAGTAAGAGGATACGTCTGTTTAACCCATGCCGTGCTGGGGAGGGAGATGCTTCACTGGCACTCACTGTTCAACAGTACCCTTCATTTCCCACCCCAGGGGTTGACAGGCTTGAAAGCAAAGCCCTCTGCTGTGGCTTCATAGGGAAAATGGAAAGACTGTTGTGTTTACAGGAAGGAGGAAGGCTTTAAGGGGTGATAAATCAATGCAGGGGGAGAATGCACTTGTCGCAACAATAGGGGTATTAAAAAGCCTTATTCAAGACAAGTGAACCCAGCAAATTGCTCTGTGAGGGGGAAACAAAGAAAACCATACAGGATGCCTGTCAGCTGATGAACTCAACCCAAATGCATTTTATTCAGGGATTGCTGCACTTTAGGAAATGAGACGTAATTAAAATAATTATGTATTTTCCGTTCCCAGGCTGCATCTAGTTAACTGTTTACTGCAGACTGGCAGCGGCGGCTCCCCAAATGTAATGTCACAGGACTGTACATGGTCTGCACAGTTAAATGTGCTTCTTGGAAAGCTCCATTCACTAGAGGGACAGGGCAGCTTATTGGGCAGTAGCCTAATTCCGCTGTATATTGTGTAGCTGGCTCACAATAATCCTGATCCCAATACTTCCCATTGCAAGGACATCTGCTCTTCTCAGTGGGCTTCTCTCCGCTGGGATCTAACACTACTATACAATGCATCAGTTCAGCACCATACTCTCTGAACAGCTCCCTTACTGCCTATAATCAAAATATAAATAAACTTCAAGCCACAGGCTGCAATTTCTCCAGATAGAAAACAGAGTTCAACCTACCTGTAAGATTAACAGAGACAGTGACTATGTCCATGCCCCGCAACAGCAAGATACTGAGTTTCTATAAGCCTGCTCCATCTATCGCTATGATTTCATTTGCTCAAGTGAATCTCTTGCACACAAAGTAATCGGACTATATAATACAATAACAACATTGTGACAAAATAAATAAAACTCAGGTAAAAAAAGAATAATTGATGGAGATGATGGTGATAATGCCAGCAAGCACACAAGGAGACGATACCCCCCAAATATTCCAGCAGCAGACAGCATAGATTGCTCACCTCTCTGTTCTGCCATGCAGTGTGAGGGAAAATACAGGCAGCACAGCACTGGTGTCTGACAGAGAAAATCCAAGAGATGCAGGGGAAGTGAGTAGCAGGGAATACCATTATATCAGGTGCAGATAGCTCACAAACCTGCTTCTGTCTTCTATCATTCTGGGAGAAGACATTGTCCAGACACTGTTCCCTTTTCTCTTCTGGAAAGTTAGATTAGCAATCAGGACAATAGTCAGTATCTCCCCCCTACTGATGCAGCCAGATGGAACAGGCTTGTTGTTCCTCTGTATGGGTACGACGTGTTAACCTATTCAGTTGTGGATTCCACATTATATTCTGTTGTGTTATGATGTGTCATGCACTATGTACAGGGAGGATAGAATATGTCTAATTTTACTTTGCTGTCTCAAATGATTGTCTTTTTTTAGATACTATGGCGATTCCCATTGCCCATGCATGCACTGCAGAGCTTCATTATGAGTTATGCAGCTCTGCCTCCCAAACAGCAGCTCTGCGAGTGGGCACATTCAAGCAGGCTCTCACTGGGAGGGGACCTGCTGCCTTTAGGTTTCCAGTAAGTCTGCCCCCTCCTGAAAGCAGGCAGCATCAGGAGGGACCCACACACCGGTGGGGAGGGCAGTGATAGAGACAGAACAGACAGTGGAGAGAGAGAGAGAGACAGTGGTATGAAAATAAAGGAAAGAAATACAACTGGTATACAAAATGTTCTTATCTGTGCAAGCAGCACTGGTCTTGTCAGCATATATAAAGCTTCCCTCTAATCTAACCCATTTTATATAAACTCTAGATTTTGGAGAAAGGGTCCATCTCAGGATTTGTATATCTTTATTTAATTTACAGGAGCTGAAGAAGATATTGATATGAGACTGGTTTCTGTAAATTCTAGTTAGCTTTCACTATAGCAATTTGAATGCAGTACCAAACTGCAGAGATGCCTCTTGGCCATGGGGACCCTTTGGAAGCAAGTTGCAAAAGAGTTCAATATAAAGACTGTGGCACAATGCTTGCAGGTGATTATGGCTTTGTCTGAGTGAGGGACAAAATTAATCTAAATGCCAACAATGACTACAGAGGGAAAATACACATAAAGTGCATCCAGCCAATTGCAGAAAACCAACTCAATTGTAAATGCTGTGTCTACATTAGGTATACCTTGCCTCTGGCCATCCAGATGTTTGTTCTTCAGTCAGGCAGGAACTGAAGTGAAGAATTAGAGATTGTTGCCAGCAACAGATTTGGGGCTTGCTGGAGTACATCCTATGTGTGAACAAAACTTCATGAACAGCATTTTTTTTCATAACCCTATTCTAAGGAATCCAGTAGGCTATTTACCATGCAAAAGCAGAAAAAAATGAAGGGAAGGCAATCTATAAACACGGATAACATAAAGGTACCATTTTAATATCTATGGATTTGTCTAATTTGTAAGACTGTAGTTGCCACTTATGACACAATTTAATGATCATACATCAGATTTTTATTTAAAGCCCCCCAATACTTAAAAACAATGTGTTTGACTGCCTTAGCATTCATATTAAAAGTAGCACAAAAGGCATTCTCTGCATTTTGTTAGTGATCGTTGACCTTTTCTTCAAAGTTTCAACCCTAGGGATGTTTTAATATCTTCTCTAGTTTTCATTAACTCTATCCTTCTTGGCAAAAGTATCCACCATCTTTAGAGATTCCTGTTCATATAGGAATCATTTATATAACCCATGTAATCATGAATAAATGGATAATAGTCATTGTTTGCAAAGATGCATATTTTTCAAAATGGTAGATATGATGGTGCCACCAATGGCACAGCTTAGTAGCTTGTTAACACTCATTATTAAAGTAAAATATAATTCTTAGTGAGAAACATTTCTAATAACTCATAGATAAAGTTCACCTTTTTATTGGGGATCTCACTTAAAGACAAATACCTGCACACACATTCTGTCCCCTTATTGTGTAGTATTATCTTGCTTTGCGTTTCTTCTAGTGGTTGGGGTAATGTTGATCCCAGCCCCCACTACCAAGCACCAGGTGTACATTAACAAGACCAAGGGGCACATTTACTAACCCACGAACGGGCCAAATGCGTCCAATTGGGTTTTTTTCGTAATGACCGGTATTTTGCGATTTTTTCGGAAAATTATCGCGACTTTTTCGTTACCAATGCGATTTTTGCGAAAAAACGCGAGTTTTTCGTAGCCATTCCGAAAGATGCGATTTTTTGTAGCGTTAAAACTTGCGCAAAAAGTTGCGAATTTTTCGTAGTGTTAAAACTTGCGCGAAACGTCGCGCCTTTTAAGTTTTAACGCTACGAAAAAAGCACAACTTTTCGCGCAAGTTTTAACGCTACGAAAAAATCGCAACTTTCGGAATGGCTACGAAAAACTCGCGTTTTTTCGCGCAAATCGTATTGGTAACGAAAAAGTCGCGATAATTTCCGAAAAGTCGTAAAGGCGCCGAAAAAATCGCAAAAAATACGAAAAAGTCGCAAAATGTTCGTTTTCCAATCGGAATTCTTCCAATTCGGTCGGAATTCGTGTCTTAGTAAATCAGCCCCCAAGAGTGCACAGGTCAGATTTTGCAGTTTATGATTTAAAGGAATCATTGCATCAAATTGAATTGTGTTTACCCACCAGCCAACCCTAAAGAGACTGTACCTGTGTGCAGTCATACCCCTTCTGCTAGTGCTACCATGCATCATGGAATTTGTAGTCAAAGAGATGCAAAGGCAGTGGTAATAGCTCATTGTCTTTTGAAGCCGCTACTGCTTCTTTCAGTGTGAGTAAAGATAGAACAGTGCATTATGTGTTTAAGTACAAGGCAGTGCTTCTACTGCTGCCCACTTTTCAGTGAATTCCTTTTTTTATGCATCCTGAGAATTATCTTTCTTCAGATACCAGTGCTGGAAGACTACCATATGAGACAAGAACATTTTGAGTGACATAATGACAGAAAGAAAGCACTAAAATGCCATGTTTGTCTGCTTGTTCTATCTTTTTAGTGAGGACCCAATGGTTCTTCTTGACATTTGTAGGATTAGGATTGATGCAACATCAACAGCAAAACAGACCCATGGTATCTGCAGTTTGTTTGCATAGGCTAACACAGAAATTATACAACTAGAGGCTATTTTATTTTTATTGATAAAATGGTAGTAGCAAGAGCTTTTTGCCTATTGGAGCTTCAGCTTCTGTCCTCATACTACATATTAAATAGCAGGTTCATCCTTTTCTTCACAATAGTTATGTACTTTTTAAATAAAGTAATATATATTTAGTTACAGAAAAGGCCTAGCACTCAGAAGCATATGGAAATAAAACATAATTATTCTACAGGGTTATAATTCACATTTCCCAATATTATTATTTTTTTTTCTACTTTTATTTTTAAATATTTTTAATGATTGATTTTTGGTTGATTTCTAGTCCCATTTACTTTCAGATAGGCATACATGTATTTTTGAAGCCAGTTTATAATACATTTCAATTGTGGCAAGGAATGCCTTGTCATCTGCACCCTCATACAAATCAAAAGCTCATTCAAAATCTGTTTATTGTTTTTGTACATATTTGTATATGGTGATCATATGCCCTCTAAGACCTTTTACTGTCATGGTTAAGCCCTAACTTTAAATAACCATTTCTATATTTAATAAGTAAAAAAATATCCAGTTGTGTGTTCATTGTATGGGTGCCTAATCTAAAGCTCAGCTAAGGGCAGATTTGCATACTACCATTGCATATACAGCCATTTAGTCACCCAAATTGGCTACCCAAACTCTAATCTCTACCCACTACACATTCATTTGCGTGTTTACTGGGGAAGGGGGTGACATGGTTGCCTCTGATTCTGTTCTTACTACTTTGTGGCAAAAGTTTCCTGAAGGTCCCTACAGAATTGTTTCCACCCCAGAGATAGGGATGAAAGAACCTGAGTGGCCTGCACAGAGCCTGACTTCCGTGCAACTGAACAAAACTGAAATACCAACCGTGATCCAGGTCTGATCACTCCCCATCCTCACTAATGTTCCTGTACCTGAACAGAAGAAAATTCCCCAACATTGTTTCAAAATCTAGGAAAAACCTTCGCTGATGATTAGAGGCTATTATAGGAAGAACCAATGTTATCGCAGTCGGCTATTCTTTATATAAGCACTGGCGTTACAATAATTATAATGTATTAGCTTAGCTAATGGCAAGGTAAATACTTATGAGTTCTATTTACTTGCCACAGGGATATTAAAGAGCCTTTTCATATTAATTCCAAAATACAACACTTAAAGGCCAATTTATTATTATAATGAAAATGTAACTGAGCATTAATAATTTATTTTCCGTACTGGGATGATTTTTCACAAATCCACACAACACAATTTTAACTGTGCGTTTTGGTTTGCTTTAAAAAATGCAGAATAAACACAGACATTATCATTATGTTCAAACACACATGAAGCATATTCTGGCATGATAGTTTAATGTACAGGGTTCAGTTCTGCCTAAGGCTGGTTTTTGCATGTATGTTGAGTTGCATGTATGTTGAGTTTATTTTTGCACATTAAATTTAGGTCTTATTTAGGACATTAGGTTAAGGTCCAGACCAGATTATCAGCCTATATTCTATGACGACTGACCTTGCTCCCGCTAGTATATAATTTCTTAATTATGTATATGTATATTGACAATTTTATTGATCAAACCAATAAAGGCAATTCAAGAAAATAATAATGTCCTAATATACATTCTGGATAACAGGTCCTATACCTGTACATTAAACTTTTTTTTTTTATCAACATACATGCAAAAGCAAGAAGCAACTTCAGTCTGATTTAAACCGTAGCATTGAAAATTAAGGTTGGATTGGACTTTCCCCATTATTTTATACCACCTCAGTCCTGGTATAACCCATTAAAGTCAAAGTGGCATAATAATGTAAAAGCTGTGTTAAAAGTGGCAACTCAAGCTTTTCCACCAACATTTTAAACTCAGCTAAACATTTGAAAATTATTATGCAACTTAATAAATATTTAGGATTTTACTCATTGCACCATTATATTAATGAGCTGGTGTTTAGAGTATTTCACTGCCTTTTATAACAAACCTTTATTAATGTGTCCTGTAGAGTGAAAGATTTTGGTAAATTTTCTCTCCTGTGAGGCAGAATAATTAAATGACTGTACTACTGTAGTTATGGGTAGGGGAATTAAGCGCAAGGTCACTTGCTGATATATATATCAATTCCGGTGCTCCAGTGTGTTATTCTGCACCAAGCCTGGCCCTTTATCTAGACACCAAGTAACACTTACTTATCGCTTGATTGTTTTGGTATTGTTTCAAAGCCCAGCATTTCCTGAATTGTCTTAACTGACCCTCTGATTTGACCCAGCTTAACCCTTACTCTTTTGTTGCTGTTATCCTGATCCTCAGCCTGTTTTCTTGTTCTGATCCTTGCTGCATGCCTTGGCCCAGATTGTTCGACTGTGCTCATGTCTTCTCCCTGGATACTGTGATTTGGTTACTTAAGTGGCTACTAGACAAGGTTACAATCATGTAATTTCCACTCTAGGTTTTGACATTAAGGTAAAAAAGCACATACATGTTTGTGTGTGAATACTTGTGTGTGTGTCTGGACATACTTGTGTTTCTGTTTTTTTCTGTGTATGTGTTTCTGTGTGTTTCTGTGTATTTGGATGTTTATATATATGTTTGCACAAACACATGTTTGTGTTTGTCTCCGTGTGTCTTTGTGTACATCAGTATGGTTAGGTTAAGGGTGTAGTTCAGTTTTAAGTTAACTTTTAGTATGGACATTCTGTAAATTTCAAGTTGTGAGCAACTTTTTAATAGTCTTCATATTTGTAGTTTTTGAATCAGTGGCTGCCTTATTTTGCCTATATCTATTTCAAATGCAAGTTGTTGACTAAAAACTGAAAAATGTATTTTAATAACTAAAATAAATAACTACATTAATAAAGCTTTATTAAAATTTCAAACTGGAAAGCTACTGAACAAAATGTTACATTAAAAAAAGTTGAAATTGTTTCAGAATATCTCTGTCAACTAGTGATGGGTGAAATGTTTCGCCAGGCATGGATTCGTGGCAAATTTCCGCGCTTCGTCATTGGCGGATGGTTTCGCGAAACGGGTGAAAAAATTTGCTGCGGAAAAATTCGCTGTGCGTCCAAAAATTGTTGCGGGTGTCAAAAGAATTGTCGTGTGTCAAAATAAATAGTTGCGGCGTCAAAATAAATAGTCGCGGGCATCAAAAGAATAGTCATGGACGACAATTTTTTTATGCCGTTTCGCGCATCATTTGAAACGGGACAGAGTCGCTCATCACTACTGTCAACTTCATACAAAAACTTAATTTAAAAAGGAAATTTGTTTTTTGTAACCATTTGTATGCTATTTTTTTTAATTTACCAAGCAAGTGTCCAAAGGTTAAACAGGTTAACAAAAACCGTTAAATGCAAGAGGGTAGAGTCTTGCACTTGGGCATAGATAAGAACAGGACACAGGAGATATATAAACCATGCATGTATGTATCACATGACAGCTCCCACTTATCCCACATATGGGATTAGAGTGCTCAACCACATAACCAAACCTTCTGTGGTGCCACAAATACCTCCCCCATCTTGTCAAGGGCAAAAAAGTCCCAACTGACCTTCCCCATCCTTTTCATATACCCTAATGCCCTCTTCACTTTTATCTCTATTATTTGCCAATTCTGTGCCTTTTCTGTGGTTTCTTTCAGCCCCGGAAGCCTTCTGTCCACTGCCTTCTGATTGTGAATTCCAGTTACAGATACTACCATCTAGTCTGGCTTGACTGGGTAAAGTGGAAACAAACACAACTGAATATGAAGCTAACGTGGTTAGTAGAAAGTGGGATAGTTAAATATATTAGGTAGACTAAGGGGCACATTTACTAATCCACGAACGTCTGAAAAGCGTCCGAATGCGTTTTTTTTCATAATGATCGGTATTTTGCGACTTTTTCGCGAATTGTCACGAATTTTTCGAGCGCTCAATAAAGTCGCAAACAATTTCGCGAAAGTCGTAATGGCTATGCAAAAGTTGCGACAATTCACGAAAGTCATATTGCTATGCAAAAGTTGCGACAATTCACAAAAGTCATAATGGCTATGCAAAATTCGCAATAATTCGCGCAAGTCGTAACGGCTACATAAAAGTCGCGACGGTGACGAAAAAAATCGCAAAAAATACGAAAAAGTCGCAAAATGTTCGTTTCCAATCCGATTTTTTGCCATTCGGGATTCGGATTTGTGGATTAGTAAATCAGCCCCTAAGTATAATGGAATGGGGAATAAAGAAACATAATAAAGAAAAGGTAAAATGGGCAAAAGGGGAAAGCAGTAGAGATTCAACTGTGATAGGAAAACATGGGAAAGAAGAAGAAAATAAAAAAGTGGGTGAGAGACAGGATAAGAGAAATATGGAAGCAAATAAATAAAAGTACAACTGTTGTAAATATCCCACTGAATTGATTTTACTGGGCCAGATTCCAGTTGCATAAAAAGACTCATTTACATGCAAAGTGGACATTTATAAAAGACTTGTGCCCATACACACTCTGTGCACCTATAACTACTTGCAGGGAGCATCAAAGCTTTAATTTGAGTTCCAAGGTTTTACCAACAAGTTGAGACACTAAACACCGTTAACATGTGGCAAGCAAAAACCTCGAGCAAATACCACTCTATTGTTATTATTGCCATCTGAAAATGTTTGCTGCAACTTGCAGGTGACTCACAAAATGCAATCTCTTACAAACATATTGGCACATGCAATTGTGATGGACGTAACTTTGTGTTTAGTGCATTCATGCTGAAATTCTGAGGAACAATGCTGCATTGTGGGTAAAAAACATGGCAGTTTATCAGAAAATTGCACTTTGCCCCATGCACTGTGCTCATAATTAAGCCTTATACACAGCTAGCATGTTGAAGGTGCTAGAATCTGACTGTGGGCTCTTAAATGTTTTGTAACTCTGGTTCATGATGTGGGCTCTTTATTCTTTTTTACAGCACAGTGTAGAGGTTTTTTGTTAGCTTGATGAAAAATACATTTGATATGAGTCCATTATGGCAGGAATGCCTCATAGTGAGTATTAGGTGTACAGTACACTTATAGGCAAGAGTAAGCAAATACAGCTTTCATTCTACCTTCTGATAGCAGAGCAAAATACCTGATCCCCTTTCTCATCTGATGCCAAATTCATGCAATATTTCATCCCCGTGCTGCAAGGTGTACAGTCCCGTCTCTGGTTTATCTGCCAGGAAACACATCAATCTAGCTTGCACACTTTTGGACTGGCATAAAAAGGATATACTAACCATATCTAATAAAAAAGAGGAAATTTGCTGGAGAACAATGCGCTTGAGTCTGAGAAACCCAGGTTAAAGTGAGAGACATGAATTATTTCTAAAAT
Organism: Xenopus tropicalis; assembly: GCF_000004195.4. Taxonomy (NCBI): domain Eukaryota; kingdom Metazoa; phylum Chordata; class Amphibia; order Anura; family Pipidae; genus Xenopus; species Xenopus tropicalis. The sequence goes on from NC_030680.2 coordinate 71,561,233, forward strand.
CAAAATACACATAAAAGGGCATAAACATGGCTCAGAAAATATAGATCTCCTCTATTCTGCTGACATTGAGATGGATGAAAATGAAAAGAAGGGTAGCAGGTTAATGCAAAAGGTAAGTGCACTTAAATTCATGCTATAAGAGGCTATGTGAGCCATAATTTAATTAATCACATTAGAGTCATGTAAGAGGAAGACAAAAATGTCCCTTTCTCACACAGATGTGGCTTTAACTCATATTAAATTACTTGTGATGTGTACGTGGTCTTGGATGGATAAATGAAATTTGCTGTGTATGTGTATGCTGACAAGTACAAGCAGAAAACAAACATGCAGGCAATATAGAGCCTGGTGTATTGCAATGCTAGCTACATTAATCCAGAATAATTCATAACATGTAATGTATGTTGCTTTTTCCTGGTTATGAGACTGCTAATTGTTACATTGCAACTCTATATGTGTATTAAGTGTGCAAGGTTGTTTATAATATCAGTGTTTGTTCTAATCTATACACAGTGGTGTAACACACTAGTGTTTTAACTGATATGACTGGTAAAGTATCTCAAATGTACAAAATGTACAGCAATAAGTGATGAATGATTAAAATTTGCCAGGTTTCACAGAAAAAAATGCCTATAGACTCTAATGTATTGTGCACTGGAAAAATTGTTGCAGAAAAAAGCCACTGGGGGTAATTTATAAACACTGGGCAAAATTGCACCTGGGCAGTAGCTCATAGCAACCAATCAGTGATTATCTCTTTTCAGCCAGCTGCAAGATAAACAATGACAACAAACATTTGCTTGGTTGCAACGGGTTACTGCCCAGGAGCAAATTTGCCCAGTGTTTATAAATAAGTCCTACTGTGAAAAAACTCTCATTGACTTTAATGCGTTTGACAAATTGCTGTTCTCTAAATTTTATGGTGAAAGTCATCACTAACAATAATAAAAAGAATTACAAATGTCTTATTATTAGTTTAATTATCATTCCACATAACCTTATCCTTATATACTATATATAAAAAAATGATTGTAAATAATGCAAATAGATGAAAGATAGTTTACGTAAATCTATGGTATGAATCAGCTCCAATACCAACACTTACCAAATTTACATCAGTATACTAACCCACAGAAACCAATCAGAAATTAATTCTGAACTGCATTCTAGAGGTAGAACTGTAAATAACTGACAATGTCTAATTGGTTGCTGAGCTAGTTCCCAATTTCAAAGTGATATAATGTTTGTTTCATATTGTTTGTTTCATATTTGATTCATGCATTGATTGGCTTCATTTGTGCTCATCTCTAATTTTTTTCACAAAATAAGCTGAAATTAGAGTCTAGTTTTGTAATTACAGTGTGGTTCATCATCATTATGGTTTCTCATTTTTCCTGTATTAAAACACATACATTAAAATGAAAGACAAGCCAATGCTATATTCTTCAGCGTTCACTCTAAAACAAGCAATATGGAAGCCCTGCATATATTTTTATGCATATATGAATGCCTTTAAATTCAACAGCAGAGTATTCCCCCTGCTTTACCAAGTCCTGCTTATTTACATTTTGATTGAAAATATACAAAGCCTACTGCACCATACAATGAATATGATTGTAGATGTGATTATCTGAGAATAATACCACATGCTGCATTACTCTGCAGAGGACTATGGCTTCGTGTTGAGAGGAGGCCTCAGGGCTCAGAATTAACAGGGTTCCTAGTTCCCAGGTGGGTCAAGATAAATTGGATGTCCAGAGACTCACAAACCAGTCCTGAGGCACAACATAAAAATGAAATAGTACAGTCTCCTGAGAACATGTTGGTTGGATCAGTGAAGTCAAGAGACCTATTGCATGAATTAGTTTTATATGTATTAGAGGGTGGGGGTAAAGCCTGTTAATGGGAGAAGGACTTCCTTGTGGTAATCCATTGTTTTTTAGCTGGTGCTTTGTTTGGCTTTGAATGAGATTTCAGCTTCATTAAGACACGTTGAAGAAGAAATAAATATATAAAGAGAGAGAACATACACAGCTTATATATATATATATATATATATATATATATATATTCTATATCATCTGTTTTCTATATTCCTCTTCCCATAATAGAAGCAGTTAATCCATGAATCTGTAGACAAAACTCATACCTTTTTTCACCTGCAACTTTATTTGAGAGCTGAGATTTTCATCCTGGTTCAGAAATGATTAAGTCTGATGTTGAATGTTTATCCCTGTAGAAAAGATCATCAATGTGTTCTATTTTCTTTCAATCTTGAAAAACTTTAACAAAGGGGCTTGTGACCCACTGTGCTCCTCATCTATCAAAGCTCATAGAGATTTGTGATGGCTGGCTGTGTGATTGTTTTCCCAAAGCTTTGTTTTTCTCTTGTAGACTCATTACTTCTGTCAAAATTAAGCAAGTTTCTGTCTCGAAATAGTGGCATGGTAGACATGTTTTTATTTCTTTCCCTCTTTATGCTGCTTAAAGGAAACACTACACATATATTTAATATATATTTTTTCATTTTGGTAGCGCAAACATTATATATTGTTGGTTGATATGTAATAGAAAATATGCAGAATGCACTAATATTTTCCTCTGCATGATCAAGGTTTTCCTTTTGTGCAAATGTAACATATGTTTTGTGAACTAACAAAAATGTTTTTTGTAGTTTGTACCAATGATAAGTGTTTATAATGAAACCTCATATGTTTATAATGAAACCTCAGATTATTGTTAGGGTTGGCATGGGTCAACCCATGCATCACTTGTTTTTTACATTTTTTACTGACCTTTATAACAGTAATACAACATGTTTTTTTTTTTTTTTAAAAGGAATTTATTTTTTTTTTAAAAAGGATTTTCCAGTACAGGTCTGCATGTGAAAATGATAAAGGCTACAGGCTACAGGAGTAGCCGAAACGTCAGTTCTTCACTATTCTTCAATAAATGATTGAATTTTGTGATAAGTCCTGTGTGGAGTGGCCCATCTTTTGATCGATTATATATATATATATAGATTATTTTCATTATTCATCTACCTAATTATGCTGCTCTGCTGTATAATAAAGCCACCCACCCTCCTTTCGCATTGACCATACACACATAAGGGAGAATGTAACAAGTAATCAGTAATAGAAAAAGATTTACTATGCAAAAATGTATACCTCTGCGCAAACTTAATATAGCTTTTGCGAACCAGGAGACTGTTTAGCTACGACTTCAGACAGTGGCGAAAGATTGCAAATTTATTGTTGGCACAAATGTGTAGCGAAAGTAATAAAAATTAAAAAGTTGTTATGTTTGTTCCAAAAATTACATCACCTTCAGCATGCTTTAAAAATTTGGCAATGCACAATAAAAATGTGCAATGCAATTACAGTCTAATAAAGACTATTGCATTGTTAAAGGCCAATTTCTATTCTTATTTGTGCAATTTTGTTCTGTTTATGACTTTTATTACATTCCCCCGATAGTGTGTCCTTGTTGTTCTCATTCTGTAAACCATTACTGACAATGGGCAGATTCAAGGAGGATAGGAAAAGGACTTATGTATACAAAAGTTGGCAGGAAAGGACTGGTTACAGGAAAGGACATTTTGCTGAAGACATTGCATAGGAAAGTAACTGGACTGGACATAATTTCAAATATTAATAATGGGTAACATATTAGTTCTTACAAAGCGTGCATGATTTATACAGTGAGGGCTAATTAAATGCCAATTTTCCATCTGTCAGTACCTCATTCATTTGCTTCTAAATACTGTAGTTCTGCTACTGGAGGGATCAGGAGAACAAAATAAAGGAGCAGTATATGCAACGGTCTGGCATCTAGTTATCAGACAAAATCTCAAAACTCCCTATTGAGTTGTGAGGTGGTGATTAGTGGTGGACGAAATGTTTTGGCAGGCATGGATTCACAGCGAATTTCCGCTTTTCACCATTGGCGAATTCTTTCACGAAATGGCTGAAAATATTTGCCACGCATCCAAAAATTGTTGCCCGTGTAAAAAGAATTGTCGCGGCATCAAAAGGATTGTTGGGGGCATCAAAAGAATTGTCGCGAGCGACAATTTATTTTGATGCGCAATATTTTCGCCATTTCGCGAATCTTTTAAAAGATTCTTGAATTTTTCAGCGAAGCGAAACGGGACAGATTCACTCATCACTAGTGCTTTATGACTGCTGGTAACCCCATCACCCAGAGATTCTGAAAATCTAAAAACATGAACTAAACCATACAATTATTAAGTAAATATTTACTAGTAAACTGTAAAATCGAAATATAGTTGTATATCTTCATACAGAATATTCACATGCATAGTCTCATCTTATCTCAATATAAAGCCTTTTTAAAGCCATACAGCAATATAAATTGAAACAAGAGGGCTCCTAGCAAAGTAGTGCATAGTGGATGGTGCAAATACCAATGCTCACTACCTTGACTGTTTTTTTGAACATCCTCAATTACAGCCACCAGTAACAGTACACACTGAATAACAAAAACTGGCAAAAAGAAAAGAAACTGTACAAGTCAGTTAGACAATATATACATACATAGTCTTTCTTTGTTAATATACTTGCTACTTATGTTGCAATTCTTATATAACATATACTGTATAATATATAAGACTGGAAGTCTTTTCCTGGGGTATATCTACCTGCAGGGTTATATAAATTTATAATACAATTACTCTAATTATGTGATGTTTTAGTTATAGAAGTTATAGAAGGACCTACTCCTTATCCAATGAGTTTTATTATTTATTTTACATGGTTCTTTATGTATTATCCTTCCTATTCTGCCTTTTTCCAGACCACAACTGATATCTCCTTGTCAGAGTAACTTATGCTGTAAATGCTGCTCAGCATACATGAAGGTACATAGTACCCATCCACATGGCATGGGTACTTAACCACTAGTTACTAATTAAAAACATTACATATACTGTAAAGCTAGCAAGGTTTGCACAAACTCATAGCTTGGGTAGAGCCTGCACACCAAGTCCCACAGCCTTCAATTAAATATTTATTACAGATTCACTTTTAATGTTCTATTTTGTTATATTTTTTCAGGCCCTCTAGAATTCATGTACTATTTTGATTTCAAAACTTCTAGTAAGGTCTGAGAGCATAAATAAATAAATAAAATATAAAAAGAGGAATTTCCCATGAACAATCCCTTTAAAGGACATATAAGAACCATAATTGACAATATTCTCATGTCATAAGCCTGTTGTGATGCTTATCACGCTTAGCTCTCTGCAACTAAAGACAATACCACCAAACACTCCCCTCCTTGACATGTGGGAGCCCTGGGTACTTGATTCACATGCTCTGTACTTGAGTGGTGCACACTGGAAGACCAAGAAAAGAGGACCATGGCAGTGGGACCCAGGAGGTAAATTGGATTTATTGAGGTGGTTCCATCTTATACAATGAGAGGGCTTAAAATATCCCAACCTGACTAAGAGTTTTAGGGGCTATAGCCCTAAAGCCAGTAATTATTTTCTTTCTTTGTCTAATCATAAAATACAAATTTAACATAAATGAAGATAGTTATCAGTATTATAAAATGAATCCTAGCTGAATACAAATAAGATTCCATATGACAACATGCTGTTAAAAATCTAGCCTTTTAGCGACAGGAAAACTGCATGACTTTTCATAGTTATTTTTGTCATGAATTTGTGTCATTTACCAACCTTGTGTTTGGCATAACTCTGCTTTGCTGTCATGATGACCTTGTTGATAAGGTCTTATAATTATCTACAGGTATTTTCTGAATTCATTTTATTCTGGTTACACTCTTAGTGAAAGCAAACAATAATACCCCGTACTCCAGTGTTAACCATTCCTTAGATAGAAAAGCAGCAGTTTAGCCTGGTGGCAGCCATCTAATAGTGCCCAAAGTTCCCCTGGCCACCTCCCAGTGACTTGAAACACCTGATGCTTTTCAAAACTTTCCTTGACAGAGATAGTACGGGCACTTTTTAGCATCAAAACACCATTCTAGTCAGTGTTTTTAGGCTTTATCAGGCAGATGAATACCTACTGATATGCCATAATACTTATAGTGGACTTCTGATGTTCGTTCTGTGTTTTAGTGACGTTTTATTTGTTTTGCATGATTGCATGATGAATACTTTCCCTTCATTATTTACTGGCAGATCATTCACTAATGCCTTCCTTGTGTAGCATGGTGGCTTAAGGCTTATCATTTCTGCCTTGCAAGACTGAATTTCCTGTGAACCTGGGAACTATGTGCAAGGTGTTTGTATTGTATTGTGTTCTCCCAACATTCATGTGGTTTTCCTCCCACACTTCAAAATCTGACTCGACCCTATGGGGGCCATTTAATAACCCTTTGATTCACCCCCCCCCCCCCTCCGATTTGGATTTTTAGTGCTAAAAGTCACAGAAAAAAAGTTGCAACTTTACCGAGATTTGCTATCAAAATGTCAAAATGGCTAACAATCCGAATCTGAGATTTGCCAGCTAAAACTTGCTGAGATCATGTTGAAGTCAATCGCAGATGTCCCTTCCCTGGAGGATTCTTCTTTTGCATCAAAACTTTTTTTGACACTATATTCGAATTAAAAAAAAAAGATGAGGAATGTTAGAGTTTTAGTAAATCTAACTGTCCCTAATGCATCTGAATATTGTTGGAACCTCAAACTGTAAGCTGCACAGGGGAAGGAAATGATCACCAATATCTGTACAGGGCTATGGAATATGTTGTATCTAAGGGATAATGTTAAGTCATACATTAATATGCCATCAATTAAAGAGAATTATACCAGGAATACCTTTGCTAATTGCCCATATTGTTTGCGATAGAACATTTTCCCATGCGTACTTTTGGCCCTGTGTGAGGACTGTACTCAAGGATGTTATAATACAAAATCTACTATTGTGTCAAACTGTGTACAGCCAGCCAGTACTTGTCTACTTTTATATTTTGTCCATTGTCCATTTTATGAATATTTGGTGCAGTTCGACAGTGTATTAGTTAAATGTTGTATTTCAGCAGTACTGTCACACTGTGTGGCATGATGGCTCCTGCTACAGAAGGAATGGCTCTCTCAGTGCCTTTACCTTTTCTCTCAGCACTTCTCACAGTAAGTAAGCTGAAATTTCAAGTAACAGATCAATATTATGCTGAGATGGGAAGAGACTGGTCCCTCTCTGTTAAAATCTTTGAATTCATGAATGAAATACTATTGAGCCAGGAAGAACTGTAGGGATTATACACCAGCAATAAATAATATTACAAAAAGACCAACCTTTCTTTCTATTTTGTGTGCTAACGTTTGATTGTGTAACTGTACAGGGATGGGATCTGTTATCCGGAAACCTATTTACATAGACTCGATTTGAATAAAAAAATGTACTTTTCAAAAATCCATTATCCTTTTTTCTGAGATAATAAAACAGTACCTTGTACTTGATTGTAACTAAGATATATTTAATCCTATCAGAGGCAAAATAATCATATTAGGTTTATTTAATGTTTAAATGTATCTTTAAACATAAAGTATGGTTAACCAAATTACAGAAAGATCCTGTATCTGGTAAACCCATGGTGTGGAGCATTCTGAAGACCAGGTTCCATACCTATATTATATACTAATCTTTTTAAGGTTACTCTCTATGTGCAAGGGAATTTATCATATGGGTGAACTTTAGAATAATACCTGCATGGGGAGAACCTCTTCCTATTTGTGTTTCAGGCAGTAATGTACATTTATTTTTCTTTGTAATTGTTATACCTGTGGCCTAGCATCTGTACGTAATTGCTTAAAAAATGTAGATATGAACAACACCTAATGTTAATTAGTTTAAACTTTGAACCCCCCTTCTATTCCCTATCTGACTTTTGACAGCAGGCAGATGAGAAGATGCCATAGAGGTGTGAATCCCTAAGACATACAATTTTGTACATACCTGGGGTAGACATAATAAATAAAAGCCAACTTCTTTGTTCACAATATGCTTAGTCTAAGCACTGCTGTGTCTCTAAATCCCTTACTAATCATATCCCATTGCCAGTAAATATTGATATATTTAATCACTGCATGCTTTAGTAAGTCTATTGTATCTCAAGGGGAAATATTACTTTGACATTGATGTCACTGATGAAGCGGTGGAGGAAGGTATGGGGTGTAGCAATATGTATGGGGATAAACAAAGGTGTTAGGGGTAGACATATTGCACACAGGATTTGAATACAAGGGCTGTATAATTAATTTACACATTCTTGGTAGTTCCTGACTACTTCAAAGTATTATCAGAGACTCCAAGTCAAGTAGTATTTCAAAGTGGAATTGTTTATACAGTTGTTTTTAAACTTGTTGTGAGCCAATCAGAACCAGCCCCCATTTTGGTCAATGGGATAGAAACAGTATAACCAGAGAGCTGGATTGCTGATTTTTCATGAGTTAGGTTAGGGAGAAGTCCTGAAGGCTAATCCCTATAGAACAGATCCTGTGGGCATATTTAAAAGGAACTCTGTATCATTTGCTGTCTCTGGGCTGGATAATCGAAATAAATTAGCTTCATCTCTGGAAAAGAACCGTGGCTGTTTTTACCTGGTTGTGGTAAATATTGGAATATCCAGTATATTTGTAATAATATACTACATCTACACGATACACAACATTGAGAAGGACAGGGAAATGGTGGTGTAAGAATCAGAGAATATAGGACAGACATCTTAAAAGATAAAACTAACCTAGTTAATGTAATGTAAAGCTATTGTTCTGAAGATTTGGGCTCCATAGTGATCTTTTCATTGTAACTTGTATGTTGTAAATGACAGGCAAACTAGGAGAGTTTCAGGGGATACCAATATGTTGCCACATATGCCTCCTTTGTACGTAGTTCTGACCACAGGCAGCACTATATACAGTGAGTGCAAAGAGCTGCACCTCAAGGCACAATAAGGAGATAATATGCACCTTGCCCCACCATGATTAAAGAACATTTTTTGATTGCACATGTAGAAGTGGTCTATGTTAGGAGCGACTGTGTTGCAATGATCACACTTCTGTTCTGGTGGGAACTACCCTGTCCTACTTTATGCCTTGCTGCAGACACTTTTAGAGGAATAAATAAAAAATGAAGGAGTAGAAAAAAAAACAATATCTGCAATAAGATGTTTTAAGTTTGGCAAATTTGGAAAAAACATTTTACTGACCCGTCTGACAGCAGAAAAAAAGTTTTTTTTTAAATAGATTATACCAATGTATATTATATATTCAAAATTCTTACTGGAGAAGCTGTTATTTTGTAACAACCAAAAATACACTATGTGAAATTAAAATTCACTATGTAATAACTACCTAACAAACAATATTACATAGCACTTTTTTGTTCTTCCAAAAATGCCCCTTAGCCTCAGGCATACAACTTAGATTGTAATCTCAGCAGGATATGTACTCATTGTGCTTGGGAAATTGGTACAAGGGAAGCTGTCATCTCGATATGCAGTAGACATACTTGTGTGATTTTTTCGAATGTGATGCTCAGGAATTTAATCTTGATTGTGATTGTGTAACAGGAAGATGTTTCAGTTGTGAATATGGAGCTTTTTTACAGTCAGATTGTTACCTTTAATAGATGGAGAGACTGCAGTGATCAGGTAAAAACAATGTGTATATTGGAAAGGTTTGGGGCTGGTCTAATTACAAAATACTGTGCTATTAATTGTAAAATGATTTGATTGCATTATGTTTAAAGTATGTAGAGATTATATAAATAGCAAGAGATATTCTACTCCAGACATATGAGGAAGGATACTATGTAGTTAGCACAGGTGACAGCTTTGCCAACATACCCTTTGAAAATCAATATAAAACAAGCTTTAGAGGCACTAAGGTTTCTGAAATGATTTGATTTATGAAAAGTAGGGTTTTATGGTTCATAAAATCTGGAACAGCTTCAGGTTACTACTTAATTATACAGAGAACACATCTGATAGCCTCTGAATTAATATAACATGTCTGAACATTTGGATTCTCAGGTCCTAAATGCATTGGACAGCGCTCTCCTTGTATATCAAATAATTAACACAACCAAACCACTTTAAATTTGCAACAAAACCCTGAAATTGAGTTTTTTTCCCCAGATTTTTTAGTAATAAAAGGTTCCAAAAAAGTCACAATTTTTTAGAGATTTACTATGCATCAAACCTGCAACAATTCTGAACCTGACAATATGCCATCTAAAACTTGTTGAGATTATGTAGACGTCTGAGATGTCCCTTCCCTGGAAGATCTTTCTTTGCTTTCTTTCGATTTTTGAGATAATTGGAAAAAAGTTGCAGTTATAATGTGAAAAGTCAAAAAATTCGAAGTTTTATGACTTTTTCCTGCACATGCTTTTTCAGTTCAGATTTTTTCATACAAATTATTTTTGTGTTTATTCAAAATTTTAAAAAGAAAAAAATTAGAAAGGTTAGAGTTTTAGTAAATTGGTTTGAATTTCATACCTATATCTGCAAATGTATTTTCTCTGCCTCAGATAAACTTTATGTGCCCACCTTTGTCACAGTTAGAAAAGTCAAAAATTGGTGTTTTTTCACTATCCACTATCCGTAACATTCCAGAAGAGTGTATTATAACTCCTTATGCCCAAACCTGGTGCCTTGAAGAGTATTTTTAATGTAGGGTCAATTTATAACAGAAAATCCCACCAAAATGCTCTCATCATATCACAAAATGACTGCTGTAACACTATTAATTGCCCTTTCCCTTTAGAGACTTTTAGAGACTCCTCCTTGGCCATTCCACTGGCTTCTGCTACCTTTCAGGATAAAAATTCAAGCTGACCCTGACATTTAAAGAAGTTCACAACTCTGCTTCACCCTACACCTCTGAAGTATTCACCAAGTGCTCATTACACTTTCCTAGGGATCTGCTCCTCTACACCTCACCCAGTACCTTTATACATAAATGCATGCATTCAAGGCTTTCTTAAAGCTCCACATTTTCTCTGGCATTCCCACCCCTCCCATAATCATCTTTCTCCTAATCTCTCTGCCTTTAAAGGAGAAGGAAAGCCTAAGTCACTTGGGGGTGTCAAAATGTTAGGCACCCCCAAGTGACTTTAATGGGTTACCTTGTACCCTGGGCTGGTGCCCCTGTTAGGAGAAAAACGCACCAGCCCGGGGTACCTGCAGCGCTTTCTTATTCCACGTTGGCGCTTGCGCATTAGAGTGAAAAGTCTAACTTTAACAACAAAGTCGGCTTTTCACTCTAATGCACATGCGCCGGCCCAGGGATTTTGCCGCGGAAGAAGGAAGCTCTCACTACAGGTACCCCGGGCTGGTGCTGTTTTCTCCTAACAGGGGCACCAGCCCGGGGTACAAGGTAAGCGATTAAAGTCACTTGGAGGTGCCTAACATTTTGGCACCCCCAAGTGACTTAGCCTTTCCTTCTCCTTTAAATAATCTCTTCTTTCTTTAGAGAAGCTTTTTCATCAGTAAAAATGATATGCCACTGCCACCTACTAAGGGCAATGCAATGCTACTTTGCTTAATCTGATTTGCCCATTACACCTTGTGTTTTCCACTCCCTTTTCTTTTTCTCCTATTAGAAATTCCACTTGGGGTAGAACTACATAGGAGATTTTGTTAGATGTAGTCAGTTGGACAGATCTCATCCTACGAGTTAGATGTAGTTGCACAGCTAAAAATAATGAAGCTAATAATAAAATCAGATCTATAAACTACATGAAAGTTTTGCCCTCCAACATGACAAGACTGCCAGAAGGGAATGCTGCATGCTGTGTTTCCATCTGACATCTCAACGATATACATTGACTGCCGGATGTAGATTCATGAAAACAAGAAACCATTTGACTTTATCAGATCAGATATTGTAAGTTCCCACAAATCTCTTTTCCTTAATGTTTCATAGATCAGATAAAGTCTGACCCGCATAAATATTCCTTATTGTTGTACCTTTAAGGTTACTGCTATTGCTTTTATAATCTTATTTAAAACATCATATGGTTAGATTTGCATTGAAGCTGTTTTTGTACTAACACTGATACTAATGTATCACTCACCTTTAAAAGCATTTTAACTTTCTATCACCAAATGTTTCATTTCTTTTTTCCCCAGCTTTTTTAAATAGCTGTTGATGGTAACAGATAAACTATATAATAATCAAATAGAACTTTTACGTGTAGCAGACAAAGAGCTGGACTGTTGCTTATTGATCCTTCTACCTGTTTATCAGCTCTGGATACAATTTACTGGCTATCAACCTAGGTATGTACCAAGCTCTGCATCTGTACCAAATGGAGAGCTAGGAGAAATATACAGTGGAACCCTGTCTTGGTGTAGCAACCTTGGTGTAGCAATTGTCTAAATCTTGTTGTTAATCAGGGAAGGCATGAAAATCCAATTTATCAAGGACCCTATTGCCAATGGATTCTGACCTCTTTTAGTGGGTCTGCACAAAACTCCCAATTTAATTATTTAACCGATCAGCCCAAAATGGACTACAACTTGGATGGATAATCTCACTAAATTAGCTGATTTGCCCAAATATACCTAGATGTATACTCTACAGAACATGGACTGATTCTGCCTATTAATTAATACACGGTGCTATGTTTCATTAGGAGCCCATCATGGGAATTAAAAATAAATGGAAATGCCAAAAAAAATGTCACTAGATGCTGTGTTAGTGCTCTAGATTTAACCATGCTAAGGCTGAAGTACTGGGTGGAAGTAGAGACAGAAAGAATTCTATTTAATGGAAATTCCCTTAATGGGAAATCTATTTAGCTGTTCAAAGCAAGATTTATAATTATTATTTTAAGTCTAGACTTCTGTATCAGAGAGGTGAGACTGTATATTATTATCACTTGAATGAACATGTGCTAAAAGTTCCAATTTATTTTTTCACCTTGCATGTCACTTTAAAAGCATCGATGCATACTTATTAACATAATGCATATCACAGGGCAGATGACCCTTCACCCACAATAACACAAAATGAAACCTTTTTCAAAAATGCCATCACAATTATTGAAAAAGTGTGATAATGATAATAACACTTGCTCTTTTTCTTTCACACTGCTTAAATCAATAATGCACATGTGAACTGTGTTGGCTGTTTGCGTGTCTATGTGTGTGTGTATATATCGACATACAGGTATGGGATACATTATCCAGAAACCTGTTATCCAGAAAGTTCCAAATTATGGAAAGGATATTTCCATTAAATGCAAATAATTCTAGATTTTATAGTATTTAATAGAGTAGAAAATAGGGGGGATTGATCAGTGATATTCCTTGGTCCCTTGGTCATTAGTACTTTAATATATTTCATATATCTTCAAAAACAGGGGTTGTATTACAAAGTTGATGATGATGATTCGAAAATTGCCCAGCCAAATTTATTTTGGTTACAGTAGTTGTTTCGTTAATTTGGCCAGATCCGTTGCACTTCCATTGTCCTTATATTTTACGTAGCCTTGGAGTGCTCCCACAAGCCTCCTATTTGTATATTTCTGTACTTTAGCAGAGTTATTCTGGAGGACGAATGGGCACACCTGCAGGCCTAGATTTATGGTAAGGCAAAAATTTAGGGGTTGCATGCCACCCAGCCACACCTAAACTTTTCTCACATATGGAGCACTGGGAACAGGACGAGCAGAAAACTTCAACGCGTCCTGTCCCCAGTGCTTAGTATATGAGGGTTGGGTACTGCTATTGCTGGTAACTGGAATATGTGGGTTCTGGTGCGATGTTTACAGCTGGTCAGTCTCTATGATCTTCCAAGTGTAAGAAAGAACAAAACCCTTAGAATTATTGGCAACCACCTTTGTAAGCCATAAAGAACCACAAAGTGTGGTTTTTGAACCACAAAGGCGGCTTTCAGAGGGAATCAATCACATGATATACCAGATTGGCCATTATATGGAACAATCCAGTCCTGGTTCCAATCACAGTTTATACTGATGGGCCATTGGGGTGTCCTATGGTGAGAATTCCCTGTTAATTATCTGGGAAGAAGGGTGAATGCAGACTGGCTGCAAATAACATGAAACAGAAATAAATACCGTAAATGTTGCAATTCCTGTACTATTTGCCTCACTTTTAAGTTGAGAAAGAAGAAGAGAACATTTTCTTTTTCAAAATAAAAAAAGTTTTATCACAAGAGGTTTATACAGACACAATATGGGGTTTACAATTGATTGCATTGATCAATTCCCACTCATTTGTATGCTTGTAGCTAATTTAGTCTGATCATTTGCACTTTCATTGTACTTATTTAAATGACATGAAGGCACATTTATCAAACTCAAATTTTGTGTATTGGTACACAAATGAAAATGTAAAAAAAAAAAACTAACAAAACCTCTAAAACCACAAAGCAAAGAAAGGTTAGCCAACTGAAAAAGGACAGCTGCCAATAACATGACCTCAACAGCTTTTAGATGGCGGATCTTTTCTTTAGGATTAGGAGTTTTAGAGCAAAAAAAAAATTACATAGCTTTTAGATGGTGAAGTTTTGTATAAGTGTTTTTCGTGGTTTTGATGCATAGTAAATAGGCATAAAATAGACCCCTACATTTATATACAGGCAGTTTTATGTGATATTTTTATTAGAGACCTGCAATATTAAAGGGTACAGTTCCCCTTTGGGTTCCAAATAAAGGTATGAAGTCGGAATCAATATGCTTACATATTAAACCTTTTGATTGATTTGCAGAACATTTCAGTAGGTCAGATATTTTTGTTTCCTTGCAGGTAGTTAAAACATTTAAAACATTCTGTTGTGCTCATGTTCATGCTGTCCCTAGCTGTCATCTAGTGACGGCCAGCTAAGGCAATCTTAACACCTGGGCATCTCAGCACAATAAACTTAATAGCTCACTAGAGCAAAGCAAACAACTTGTCTTTTTTCAAAATGTCAGTGATTTAACATCAGTTCTAGCGACTTTATCTTATTTTCCCTTCTCTCATGATGGGAAATCATCTATGATCAAACAAAAGTCAGAGTTTTTGTTTCCCAAAAGAAGCCGTCAAAGGTCAAATATGCAAAGAGTTCAAAGGGACAGCATTGCTTTCAGTATACACAATTTTATTCCTATTTGCTGGTTTCAGAACGGTCTCAAAGCAATTTTAGATAGAGAGGCATAAATACAGCCTGGAGCTGTTGATTGGTTATGTTTTGGCATAATGAGATTGAAAGTCATCTCGATATACTGTGGCTTCCAGGGTGCTTGTGAAAAGGGTCCTCTAACTGCAAAAGAATTCACATTAGTTAACTCGAGAGGTCAGGAACTATTGAACATCAATCATTACACTTTTCCTCTTTGCTTCTGTGGGAGATTATGATGAAAATGATAGCTTTCATTTCCAATATACACTAGAAATTCTGTTATTATGATAAAGATACATCCATAAACTGAACACAGTGAAGCAAGGTAAGGAATAATAAAATGTGTCTTTTTTTCTCTACTGATAAGACGCTAAACATGAAATCTGATCACCTATTTCTTCAATGTACAGAATTAAATCAATGATTTTCTAAAACACTTTTGCTTTGTGTACGGATAAATAAAAACTATTTAATGGCTTTGTTTCTAAAACAATTCTTAGCCAGTATTGGCCAAGACATAGAGGGCCAAGAGCAATCCAATAATTGATGAATATAACTAAGATCAGTTACAGGCCTTTCCCCACCTCAGTAAAGTAAAGGAAATATGAAAAAACAATGTTTCATATATGAAATGAGATATCAGCTAATTGTATCCTGTACATGTATGATCATTATTTCTTTAACTCTTTCTGTGCTAGGAAACGTTTATCTTGTTGCACCCCATATTAGCAACACATGGGATAGCTAGGATTAAACTAGGAATCCGAGTCTGTTCTCCTAGTGTACCCAGCCTCTTTAAATAGCAAATAAAGCTCTACTTACAGATATACAATGTCATGGTTGTAATGCATAACCAGCAGTTCCATTTAAGCTGTAAATCAATACTAAAATAAATATTTCAATCACTGCTTACCCCTTTGTTTTCATGAGAAATAATATGTTTGACATGGCTAAGTGTCTATATTCTCTTTTTAGGTTATTTAATATGCTTGTGACTCCTGGAAACAGAAAGATGTTTAAGTGGGTATCTATGGACATTTGTTATGGTGTCAAAGGTATTAAAGGTAATAGTGCACGTACTTTAGAAAAACACACATCTCTTTATCTCTATACAGTATAGGAGCTCTTTGTGCACTTTAGAAAGCTGACAAAACCAAGACTACTATAAAAAGGAGAATAGCCAACCACATGAAAACTAGCAGATTTGCCACTGGAAAAAGTCATATACTGTACATTTTGGGGTACACTTTCTGATGCACAAACATCCATTATGAGTCTGAGATTCATGGCTACATACAGAGAAACTCTTTCTAATGGTGGAACTTAAGCAATAAATCTTAAAGCTTAAATCATCACCATATTTCAAAACCATCATAAAGAAATACTGTTATATATTAACCAATTTATTAGATTTACATAAAACCAATTATTCTTATTTTAGAAGAGACCCTAGACATGATCTATGGCTGTTTGCACCTTGTGTATGATCCAGGATGGCCTACATGTATCTATGCTTGGAGTTTTCATGAGGACACTGACTCTTAAAGTTATTCAATTTCTTAACTGGTTATTGGCTGATCATTTCTTGTAGCATGATCTTCTGTACATTGTAGTAAAATTTGTAGCAAAGACCATACAATATATGTACCTTGCTGAAGGATTGACCCCTAAATTTTCTATTACTGGAGTGTATGACTGAGAATGGGGTTTTAAATGTGAAACCTGGCAATGGAGCCAGCTCTATATGAACCATGTGGTGTCAGTTTCTTGGAGATCTAGTGATATTTGGCAACTTCACATGAATGACTACCTATGCATGACTATGTATGTTGCTAGCCCTCTGATGCCACTTTGGGGGTGCTTAAACACTGAGATGCAGTACAGAGCAATGTTTCCAGCCAGTCATAGATTAACACCTGGGACTCTCTATGGTAGGATTATACAATGATGGCTCATTTTCAGTACTGATGTGATCCTAGCTCAAGCTATTACCATTATCAGCCTTGGTGAGCTTTTAGATATTTTCCTTTGGATATTACATTGTTAGACTCTATAGAGGGCCCATTAGGTATATTCATTTATCTGCCATAACCATTTTCATGAATACAAACATAGATATTCTGGTACAAAGTAACATATACACACACACACACACACATATATTATTTAGGGATGAATAAAACGATGCCAGCTTTGATATGTGTTTGATCCAAGAGTACATTCAACTTCAAGCATGTCTTAACTGAAATGCACTGAAGTTGAACATATTAGCATGGAACAGCTTCCCTAGCAGGGTTTACAAAAGGAGCTGCCATGCAGAGACGAGAATATACATACATTTATGATGGCAGTAAAAGTAAACAGAATTTCAGTATGAAACTTTATCCTTCCTTGTTTGTCCATGTTTACAGCCTCTGCCATAGCTATCACAACAAGAAATGCATGCAGACTAGTTTTCAGAGACCCAATATTTATTCACAATTGGAAAAAGCATCTTTGCAAACTATGAGAAATGACACAGACATTGAGATTTTCATTCAAGCCAACTGCAGGATATTTGAGAAAGACATGATTGAACCATTGATTTGTCTGCTGCTATAAACATAAGGTACAATGTTTGGTTTAAAAATTGTTTTGAATGGTAATAGAGCTTGTGTGTAATATATTCTGACATAAAATCAGGGACCAGGGAAATTGCTTTTGGGTTAAAAACTGATATTTACAGTATCTGGAAATTTCAATGTATGTAAATGTATGCCTGATGTTCTCTTTTCTGTCAGATTGCAGGTCATTAGGTTTGACAAAGGTCACAATTGGGCGGATTGTTAAGATGATTCTGAAATGTTTCTTTAGGATGCCTGGTTTATATTCACCTTTCTTCTTAAAGTAAATAAATACAACCACTTAAATAAGAACAACAATTTGCATTTTGGACTATAATATTCATCATTGGACATTGGCTAAGAATTTATATTGTGCATAACACATTTGCAAGAGCAGATTTAAATGACATGTTTTTTTGATGCAAATACAGTAAGTAAGTTTCTTACTAGTAATGAGTGAATCTGTCCTGTTTCACTGAAAAAATTCACGAAAGGGCAAAAAATGTGCAATACGGAAAAATGACGGAAAAACGTCCAAAAAAAACTTCATATCTTGAAAAAATTCTCCAGTGGTGTCTTATCGATTGAAATTTGGCATCTTCTTTTATCTATGTGCGATACTGTGTTCTCACAGTGTTATACTGTGTCAAATGACTGCTGTACAATGACATCTTATATATAAATTGAACATTAGTTTACTAATCTACCACACAGTGCAAGTTATTGGCATAATATTAGGGATGATTAGAGATGTACTGAATCCACAATTTTATGATTTGAGTAAATACTTAATCCACTGCAAAAGGTTGCTAGGGTTCGAATTCAGTTTATTAAGATACTCAGATTCAGCCAAATTCAAATCCTGCAAAAAAACTTGGATATTCTAGCCAAAATGCAATTTTTCCTAGTGTAACTGATTCATTTTTGCCAGATACTGTGTACAGGGTTCTGTTGTGCCTAAGGGTGCTGCCCCTTTCATTTCATGCACAATACAAGGTACAATGGCATTAGGTACAAAGTATAAAGCTTTATGTATGATGTTTTAGCTTGCCCAGGTCTACCCTTATTTTAGCACCAAAAGCTAAACCATCAAATAGTCAATACGCAAAAATGATCCATAGCTGAGTATGAGTATGATTGGACTTTCCCTTGACCTAATAATTAGTGATAGGCGAAATGTTTCGCCAGGCATGGATTTGCGGCGAATTTCCGTGTTTCACCATTGGCGGATTGTTTCGCGAAACGGATGAAAAAATTTGCTGCGGAAAAATTTGCCGCGGGCGACAAAAGAATAGCCGCGCAACAAAAGCATAGCCGCGTGACAAAACAATAGTCGTGGGTGACAATTTTTCTTTGACACGCAACATTTTCGCCGTTTCACAAATCTTTTGAAAAATTTGCACATTTTTCAGCGAAGCAAAACGGGACAGATTTGCTCATCACTACTAATAATGTCTTAATGTCTTACATTTTGAAAATCGTTGATATTGGTAATACTGCTGTGTGCAAAACATGATATAATGCTTGCAGTGTAGGAGATTCCCTCTATTATTTGCATTTCGAATATACAGTTGTGGTTGATGTAGTAAAGTAAAACCAAACCAAACAGATTTGCTGTCTATTGTATTTATTTGGTATGTTGGTGCTATATTTTCTTCTTCTTCTTCCTAATCAACAATTCTTCATCATCAACAAACTTATTAAATAGAATTTACATACAACAGATTAGCCGGTATTCAGTGCCTCATCACTGTGTGAGCATGGATTGAATGAGTAACAATGCAAAGGGTTCTTAATAATTGAGACTTTGGTAAAAAGCACATTTTCTCTCAAATGTGATTTTACGAACCTGATACAGTTGTATATTTTTTTAAAGGTATGTAAACCCTAGGAATGAGCATTCTGGTAAAAACACATTTTTCTTTTACCAAAAATGCTCAGCTTTTGGAGCAGCTTGGAATTTCTAGCCCAGTTTAATAATAAGCACTTTAGGAAGTTGGGATGTATGCACTTCATTAGGGAAAGTTGAGTAGAGGCCAGCATCCAGATCTCCTTGGCATGGGATGTTCATGCTGCTGTAATGCCAAAAAGAGGGTGTTTGGAAAAAGTGTCATGAAATACCTGATCCCTATGAATAAAACCCTGAAACTAGAAGTATGCCTTTAAAGGCAATGGTATTCTGTGACATTTGGCAGTTGGATTTAATTTGTTTCTACTTTTTAAATTATAGGACCCTTTTGTGTTCTGCAGCTTTCAGTTTGACCTTTCTATTTGGCTTAAAAGGGACTAATCAAAATGCAAATGATGCAACGCACATACAAACATGAAATAAATATTAGTTATTAGTAGTTATGTATGATGTATGGGCTGCCATTTGTCCAAAGCACATGTTATCTACATACATTCTATATACAAAAAACAATCCCCAGTACACAGAATTCATGTGTGGACATATACTGTACACTGGTAAAAATATATACAAAAGATATATTTCTAGTGAAGAATGAGAACAAAAATCAATTTTGTGCACAAAAGGATATTTTATAGAAAAGATTCTATAGCACAGAATTCATTCTGTCAACAAAATGAATACTCGGTTCCACACAACTGATAAAATATCTATTCTGTGAAACAATACTGTCAATCAAATTCCTGAACCAATAAAAACAAGCATATTCATTATCCAATAATATGCAGGTTTCAATTTACCGGTCTTCCCACTGTTTTAATTTGTCTATAAGTGTTGACTGGGGACGGTGCAGCCATGTGGGGCAGAACTAGCAGTCTTTTATCTTGTTAAATAAATCCTACAAACAAATCTTTCTTTGTGTGTGTGTGTGTGTGGGGGGGGGGGGGGGGGCAAGGTCAGCACTTTATAGAAACAATTCACACAGTGGGAAGAAAGACCTATAGATCTATGGACTTCAATTAAAACTTGCATGCTATTGGATATTGAATATATGTGATTCTTATTGTTTCAGTAATTTGACTGACAGCATTGTTTCACAAAATGGATATTTTATTAGTTTTGCGGAACTGAGTATTCATTTTGTTGATAGAATGAATTCTGTGCTATAGAATCATCCTTTTTGTCACAAGCATTTATTTTGTCATGAAAATCTAGCTTGGTATATGCTATTCAGTTACACCATTATATATTTTGTCAAAGCTTTGTTTTACATAATTCATTCTGTAAGAAAACTGCTTCTGCTGTATGGATGTTATACATTTGTGAGACAGAATGCTTGCTAAAATTTAAAGAATGGAGTTTGTAATATAATAATATTCTTTTGTGCATAAAATTGATTTTATTCTCAGAAATATGTCTTTTTTATATTTGTTACCAGTGTATATGGCCACACATTCATTCTGTGTACTGGCGATTGTTCTTTGTATACAGAATGTATTTTTGTAGACAAAATGTACTTTGGACAAACGGCTCCCCATACAGATGGATACTCTGTACAGGAACATTTTTCCCCAGATGCCAGAAACGGGGCCTGCTCCACTGAAACTGAGACTTATGTGAGTTGAAGAAACTCAGTATACCAGAAATACATTCACATCATCCTCACATATTGCAATAACCTGCCTGAAATGATCTTGAAGATCTCAAATGCAATCCATGCACTGCCAAGTGTAACCAACCGAGTGCAAGCTTCACTCTTGATGAACAATAATGTTTAATAATGATTATCATTCTGGTGGAGTCCTAATCTAGCCTTCTGATCCATTCACTACAAACAATCACCTTAGGAATATGTCTATTTACTGTTCATCCTCTGTCTTTTATTTATGATGTTCTTTACATCCACAACACTTATAGACTGGTACAAACATTAGTTCAACCACAATCAGTTCTTGCACTAAGCATCCGTAATATAACTGAACAATATTAAGACCTAAAACTCAAATCTGGCATCTGACTGTATACATGGTATTTATGTAATGTTATAGCTATTCAGTGAAGACATTCTGACAAAAATGTTCACTCTGCAGTCATATGAGTATAGATGAGAACATTTTTATTAGCTGAAAATGCCTTTCCTGTCATTCATATCTTTATCAGCTTTGGAGCATGTATATCCTTTGCAAACAAATCTAAGGTGTTTCAATGTATGGGATGCTAGGTATTCTACTTCTGGCTGTAAGGTTGTTTTATACTATCAGAGTGTATAATTTCCTTCACACTATGGCTTAGTTGAAGAATACTGATTTTATTCTTTCCCCTGCAGTCATATCAATGCTTGTTCCCATATCCTGCTCTTATTTTGCTTAGCCAGAGGTCAGCTTATATGGAGGCATGTATAATCCTATCAGAGACGTTATCAAGACAGTAATCTCCTTTACACAATGCTTTCAGAATTAATGCCTGCAAGCTTTATCTCCAAAGATGTATTTCCCTACTAATTGCTTTAGCAGGGGTGCTAGTCCAACAATAAGTTTATTCCAATTAGACCACATAAGAAATAAGTGCAGATCTGAAACTGCATGAACATGGATTCTTTATGCTTTCCTGATAAGCACACAACATGTGTCTGCATGCTTCAGTAC
The DNA here is from genome assembly GCF_000004195.4 of Xenopus tropicalis. Lineage (NCBI taxonomy): Eukaryota > Metazoa > Chordata > Amphibia > Anura > Pipidae > Xenopus > Xenopus tropicalis. Next base: position 71,583,517 of record NC_030680.2, read on the forward strand.
AAGCAACAGATTGCTATCATCTTGTGCTGGTACATAATCAGACTGAAGATCTAGGCCTAAAATTAGACACATTCCTTGCAAAGTTAAAATGGCCTTGATCTGTTAATCAGTGTCTCGGCACAAGCAAATTAAGGGGAGCTTGCTGTTGCCTCTCCTTAGTAAACTCTGCATTGTTTGACTTTATAGTGCTCCTTTTTTATGGCTGTTATAGAAAGTGGATTTTGTAAAACTTTTTTCTATCTCAGTATCTCTTAGCATCCTTAAAGGAATACTACCACAGAAAAATGTTTTTTTTTTTTTACATTTCAGTTAATAGAGCTTCTCCAGCAGAATTCTATACTGAAATCCTTTTTTAAAAGAGGAAACAGGGTTTTTTATATTTCATTTTAAAATCTGACATGGGGCTAGCCATATCCTTACCATCCCAGGTGCCCATAGTCTTGTGACTTGCTCTGATAACCTTTAGTCTTTCTGTACTACTGCGCTGCAAGTTGGAGAGATATCACCCCCTCCCTCCCCCTCCAGTAGCCGATCAGCAGAACAAAGTTTAGGTAACAAGATAGCAGCTCCCTGACTCCTCTGCTGAAGGAATCAGCTGCCTGGCCTGATAGTGCCTCCATGGGCTAATAGCACTGCTGGTAATGTCCTAAATTTTTTGGGATGGGTGAACAGGCAAAACTGCCTACACTGCCTGCCAATAATTTAGGGTGACTTCAGGCATTTCTCTGCCAGTTAAAATACATTGTGGAAAAACAACCCATTAGTTTTAATTACCTTGTACAGTAAAAGATACATAGATAGATATATCTACAAAGTATGCACTTGTAAATAATGATACATTGACTTCTATGAAGAATAATTCCAGATCCTAAATACATTAAACAGTGAGGGGCAGAAGTAGTGGCACCCAAAATACATTCAATACAGTGAGAGACATAAGGTAGTTGCACCATAAAATACATTAAATACAGTGAGAAGCAGTAGGGACTTTAGCCCCAAATACATTAAATACAACAAGGGGCAATGATTTCTGACAACCCAGGCCACCTTACCCTTCCAAAAAGCAGGTTTGCTGAATTCTGGAGAATATTTCAGCATTGTAGACATCACTACATGCTGGACACATAGTTAAGCACTGGCGACTTGAGTCTTAGTGACAGTACATTGAAGAAGAGAAACAGTAGCTTATCTAAAAGCAGTTCTAATGTGTAGTGTTGGCTCCTTCTGAAAGCTCAGAATCAGGATGCACTGAGATGGCTGCCAACATACCAATATTACAGCTAAAAAATATACACATTTGTTGGTTCAAGAATAAAAGTTTAAATGGTAGAGTGAATTATTTGTAAACAGTGTAATTTATAAATAAAAAGTTTACCATAATAATCATGACAGAATACCTTTAAGGAGCCAGCACTTTTGGGAATTTTACAAAAGCTCTAGGTTCTATGTAAGTGAAAACCTCAAAAATGATGCATGTCTTGTTTGTAGAATCAAAAATTCAAAACACAGCAAGTATTGGATAGAATTAATCATTGTAAAATAGGGTTAACAAACCTTTCAGCATAAAACATACCAACTAACATTTTATACAGTGTAATTGGTATATGTTAGCCTAAAAGGAAAATGTTATGTTAACATTTGCAGTTTAATGTGCCAGACAGGAGATTTTCTATTTAAATGCTTGACAAAGAGCCTTTACAACTACTTCTCAAGGTTCCTCTCTAGCTGCAGCTGTAATAGTCCACTTTAGTGACACCCACTTAAGGCTTAGGTAATGGCCAATGTCCATTGCTGGCCTATGGCAAGTGCTACACATCAGCTAAACTATTGCAAAATAACATATGGTGGTGCAGCATAATCCTGAAGATTTATCCATGACATTGTTGGTGCTGTTATACTTACATAGTCACATAGAGTTGAAAAAAGACCAGAGTCCATCTAGTTCAGCCCTATCAAGTGAACTCAGCACACACAAACCCATACTGACCTATCTATACTCACATACATAAACCATATATACCAACTTAAATACTAACTGTACATTTTAGTATCACTAAAGCCTTGGATACAATGCGTGTTCAAGAAATCATCCACATCCCTCTTAAAGGCATTAACAAAATCTGCCATCACAACATCACTAGGAAGGGCATTCCACAACCTCACTGCCCTCACTGTGAAAAACCACCTACGCTGCTTTAAATGGAAGTTCCTTTCCTCTAATCTAAAGGGGTGGCCTCTGGTGCCATGATCTTTTTATGGGAAAAAAGAACATCCCCTATCTGTCTATAATCCCCTCTAATCTACCAACCTTGACAGTCAAACCTTGTAGTTTAAATCTTCCATCCCCTTTACAAGATTAGTTTTTTGCACTCTGTCCAGCTCATTCATATCCTTCTTAAGGACTGGAGCCCAAAACTGCACTGCATACTCAAGGTGAAGCCTTACCAGGGACCTATAAAGAGGAAAGATTATGTTTTAATGCCCTTTTTATGCAAGACAGCACTTTATTTGCTTTAGTAGCCACTGCATGACACTGGCTGGAATAAGACAAGTTGGTATCTACAAAAATCCCCAGATCCTTTAAGGATCCACCAAAACACTACCATTTAGGGACATTTTTATTATACTTTGTAAAAAACGGCAAGAAAATTTGCCACACATCGCCAGGCTTCGCCGTGTAAAAACGGTGTAATTTTTACGCATTTTTTCTTCCACCGGAACTTATGGAAAATAACGGAGTAATATCCGGCTTTCAGACGGCAATCTTTTCCATTTATTTTACACAGCTTTTTTCGGTGAATTCATTTTACACAGCTTAATAAATACACCCCTTAGTGTATAACTTGCATAACTTTGCACTTTTCAAATTTGAACCTTATTTTCCATTTTGCTTCCCAGTTTTCCAGTTTTGTCAAATCGCTCTGCAAAGTGGCAGCATCCTGTGATAATAGGGGTCCCTTCCGTTCTTGCTTCATTTTTTTACTAATTACATAAAAAATAATTTTGGATTACTTTTACTCCTAGCTGCAATACCCCTTTCCATCTCTATTTTAGCTTGCCTAATAGCTTTTTTGCATGCTTTATTTGTTTCCTTTTACCTGATGAAAGTTTCTGCTGTCCCAGCTAACTTGAATGCTTTAAAAGCACATTTTTTCTTACCAGCCTCGACACTAGCACTTTTATCCATACCAGATGAGTTCATTATTATTAGATATCACCAGGTCCAAAAGAGAACCATAGTAGGTTCTTGAACTGCCTGAAATAAAAAGTTATCAGCATATTTACAAACCTACTAGCTTTTTCTGACTTGGCCACCCCATTACTCCAGTCAATGTCCAGATAATTAAAGTCCCCCATAATAACAATTTGACCTAGTTGTGAAGCCTCCTCCATTTGCAATAGTAGCTGGGCCTCATCCTCCTTACTTATACAGGGTGGTTTATAGTACACACCATTGATAATTTTCTTTGTAACCTGCTGATTTTCTTTGTATTTGATTTGCTTAATTTTCTTGAAATCTGAAATTTTTACCCAAAGGGATTCCACACCCTCTTCATTACTGCCACTGGTAATTTCTTTAGCCCATGGCTTTAAATCTGGCTTTACATAAAGACAAACCCCTCCACCCTTTTTAATATACATAAAGACAAACTCCTCCAACCTTTTTAATCCACATAAGACAAACCCCTCCACCATTTTTAATCCCTCTGTCCTTCCTAAAAAGGATGTAACCATTTAAATTCACGGCCCAGTCGCATGTTTCATCCCTCCAGGTCTCAGTGATACCAATAATATCATAATTGTCAGTGCATGCAATAGACTCCAGCTCTCCTAATTTCCCTGAGAAGCTCCATGCATTTGCCAGCATGCAGCAGAGGTTACTACTTTTCCCTCTGATATTTACATTATGCAATGGAGAGTTAGATCTAAGATTACTATTAGGTAACAGAGGAATCTCCTTAGTTGGTAAACTCTATGCCCCCCTCACTCCTCCCCCTAACCTCTTGCTTAATGCACTGCCAGGTCTACAATAGCTTTCCTATGAAACTGTAGCTCACGCACCCCCCCTTTGCCTAGTTTAAACACTCCTCCAGCCACTTAGCCATTGTTTCCCCCAGCACAGCGGCGCCCCTTCCATTAAGGTGCAGTCCATCATGGCGATATAGATTGTACCCCAAAGAAAAGTCAGCCCAGTGCTCAAGAAACCCAAATCCTTCCTTCCTACACCAAGACTTTAGCCACACATTTAGGTCCCTAAGCTCCCGCTGTCTCCCTAAACTTTCACATGGCACAGGCAAAACTTCAGAAAAAAATGACTTTGGAGGACCTTTTCTTAATCTTAGGGCCTAAATCCCTGAACTCACTCTTTAAGGTCCTCCACCTACCATTAATTTTGTTATTAGTAACAATATGTACCAAAATCCACCCAATAATTTGTCAACCCGACAACCCAGCAACATGTCAACCCATCATGGAAGATTACATATCAGGATGCCTACATCTACCTAAAGCCTCCAAATACTGATCTTTTTCTCTTGCAGTAGTTGGCCCCTATTGTTACATTAGACAGGGCCACAAAGGGGGACTGGTATAAAGATAAACATGCAATAGTTTGCATGTAGTGGACCAATTATCCACTGTACAAAATGGTTAGATATAAAATGAAGCACCATATAAATAAGTGAATGCACCTTTGGGCATGCTGAAAAAACAATACATTTTCCTGTTCTTGGCAAGTCTAATCTATTTAGAAAAAATGGAAGTTAATGTTTGATTGGTAACATTTACTTCCATCTAGTGTCAGGGGACAGGTCCCAGAAATGTAAAAAAAAGTTGTGGTGTGATTGAATCATGCATTTTGCATCACTTCATTCTGATTTCAGAGGCTGTGCTGCGTGTGGCTCCAGTTCTACCGGGTACTCTCTACGAGGACGAAAAGTGGAGGGGGGAGGCAGAGGGTGCACTGCACAGCAGTTAAAAAAGGTACACTACTTTTAAACTGTAGTTTTGTGGGGGGGGCAAAATGAATACCCTGCCTAGGACCCCATTTAGTACTAATCCAGTTCTGTTGACAATCATTTTCCCCCAAAACATCAAAAACTGCTTCACCAGTTATTCCCTTGTATAAATAGCAGAAGTTAAGAAAAGAAGTCTCAAAAATTAAGTAGGTGTTAATATAATTTAACTTGCTTGAGAATGTCATTAAGTAGCTATTATTTAAAAAAGAATTTACAGTTTTATCCACATGACAAATATAGTTTTTTCCATTAAAGCAATGAAGTTGTGATTCAAATGTAAATAATAATACGCGTTGTTTTAAACAAAGTTACAGTAAATCTAACTTGAACATCTTTTGTTGCCTTGTTCATGATAACTATGGTGACTGATCATTCCTACGATTACTTTGTGTGTATTGAAACACAATATTCTTTTATATACTGTACGCCTCTGCTCTGGGAATTATTTGTTTAATTCCTTTGTCAAATACTCTTGATCTCAGGAAAGATCTAGCAAAAATATGTTTTATTCTAATTATTTTAATGCATAAGGCCCTGGTAGTACATCCCACTATGTGCAGCCTTATACATAAGCTCCATGATCTTTTTCCATTTTTACCTTTTGGAAACAAGGTTGCCTGGTTTCTTCTAGTAACTTAAAGGGGAAGGAAAGGCTAAGTCACTTGGGGGTGCTAAAATGTTAAGCACCCCCAAGTGACTTGAATCGCCTTGAATGAAGGTGATAATAATGATGGGTGGTATGTGATGCAATATACAGAAGACAATTTTTATGGAATATATGCTGCCTGGCAAACAAAAGATGAGATCTAAGAAAAACAGTATATAAACCTGTGGAACAGATGGTCAATATTTAGTTTAGAAATTTACTTATTAAGTGAAAATTTGGCTGTGCTTAAAACAATCATTTTGAGAAAATTAGCTTGGCAAACATACCAATAGCACTATGCAGTATGTGGTCCTGGTTATTGGGTGTGCCAAGAGCTTTTTTGAAGAAGTAATATAAGAACTGATATGGCATGTTGCATTAACAGTTCTCTGTATTCAAACAATTCTTAATTATGTCAAACACATTTTTACAAAATATTAAATAATTGCAGTCTTAAATACCTGTACACCCAAGTTTCTTTATTCACTCAGTACTTGCCTGTGATTATACTCAAAGTAAATGCAAAAACACAAAAGCTTCAATTTAACAAAACTACAGGATTTCACATGCAGTTTTGAGCCAACTATATTGTAGAAAAACATAATAAAACCATAGTTCAATAAATGTCATGTCTTGTTTCACTGTAGATTGCTTGTTCCTTTGACACCTAGAGAAAAAACACAGTAATCCTCTTTTTTAAAAGTGAATTGAAGTCTTGTCAGCTTTAGCCCACATAATTGTATTCCGTGTTGTGAGGAACATTTCTGTCTTCATAGAAGGTTTCACATAATATGGATCCCGTTAACACTCAGCGGTAGTTTCAACTGTACGAAAGTTTTGGTCCTCAGGGGTCGAGTGAAGGGGAGAGAACCAAAAAGCAGTGATGAACACGTTGACAGCTGTGATAACTAGTATTAGCCCGGTCACAATGTTATTCAGCAGGTGAACTCTAAAAGAAAAAAAGTGAAGTTAGATCCATGATCAAAGGCATCTTACATATTGTACAGGGAATATTCTTAGTATATTTAATTGCAGCTGAAACATAAAACCCAGAGGTACTTTATTTCTCTCAGTTTAAATCATAGTAAGTCTAATTGTGTCTCTTTTTAGCAGTTTACTCACCCAGAAATAAATAGGGTTATTCTACATGCTTTGTATCTATTGTTCTAGCGGTCTATGAGAAAAAAATCTCATTGGCATTGGAGAGGATGGCTCTGAACTGGCATGTATGGAGCTAGCTGACTCTTAGATCACCCTGGGGGGCAAATGCCCTACTACCGGTTTGAGTAGGAGTGTGGATAGAAATGTGAGGAAGGAAAAGCAGGTGTTTGTGAAGAGATTGGACTGGAGATTGGAACAAGAAACAATTGTTGGAATGTTATCATTTTTATCAGGAAGAAATATTTTAGAAACCATAATGTATAATGTTACTTGTGCAATACTGCAATACTGTGTGTTTATTGCTTTGCTTTATTGCTATGTATATAAATGGTACATATTAAATGGTTGAATCTTTTTAAAGGGATACTGTCATGATTTTTATGGAATACTTTTTATTTCTAAATTACGCTGTTTACATAGGAAATATTTCACTCTACCATTTAAAATGTTATTCTTGAACCAAAAAATATTGTGAGGCGCTCTGCCGGACCGGCGCGTTCTCCTACCTTAGGTCGCGCCGGCCGGCAGACGCGCTCTAGTAGGGGCCCGCACTTCCGGGTTCGGCAGGGACGGCACGGCGTTACTGCACATGCGCGATGACGCGCGTACATGCGCAGTCGCGCGCCTTGAAGCATTAGGCGCCATCTTTGTGCAGGTTTTCTAGGTTTCCGGTTCCTTTGGTTTTGGCGCCAAATTCGGCTATTTAAACCCCTTCCTTCTTGCATTTTGTTTGTTATTTCCGGATTTGACCTTTGCCTGTACCCTGACCACGATACTTGCTACCTGCCTCGACCTTTTGCCTGTACCCCGATTACGAATATTGCTGCCAGCCCCGACTTGTGCCTGTACCCCGACTACGTTCTGCCTTTGCCTTGCCTGTACCTCGTATCTCGTCTGAACTCTGAAAGTTTGCAGGACCCCAGCTTGGACCGCAGCAGAAAGTCCGGGGCCCCAAAAGGGCGTCGGTGAAGACCGGAAAGAGCTGGGAGTTCCTGTTATACTGTAGGAGTCAGATTTTGCATACAGCGGTCGCACACTGGTTCCCTTCTAACTTGAACGTTACAAATATATTGTTTTTGTTGTAATATTGGTGTGTAGGCAGCCATCTTAGTGCCTGAGTCTGAACTTTCAGAAGGATCCAGCGCTACACATTAGAACTGCTTTCGGGTAACCTATTGTTTTTCCTACTCCCATGTAACTGGAGGAGTCCCAAGCCTGACTTGGATTTCTTACTATTGAGTACTATTCTGTTCTACTGGGAGCTGCTGTCTTGCTACCTTCCCATTATTCTGCTGATCAGCTGCTGGGGGGAAAGGGAGGTGGGTGATATCACTCCAACTTGCAGCGCAGCAGTAAAGTGTGACTAAAGTTTATCAGAGCACAAGTCACATGGCTGTGGCACCCTGGGAAATGAAGAATATGGCTAGCCCCATGTGAAATTTCAAAATTAAATATAAAAAAATCTGTGTTTTTGAGAAAGAAACACAAATTTCAATGCAAAATTGTTGACGCTTTATTGTCTAATGAGTTTTGAAAAAAACATGTTTTCCCATGACAGTATTCCTTTAAAAGAGAAGGAAAGGCTAAGTCAATTGGGGGTGCCAAAATGTTAGGTATCCTCCAATGACTTTGATTGCTTACCTTTTACCCCGGGCTGATGCTCCTGTGAGAAGAAAACCATACCAGCCCGGGGTATCTGCAAGCGGGTATTTACCCCAGGTACTAGCCTGGTGTTAAAGGTAAGCCACTGGGGGGTGCATAACATTTAGGTACCCCCCCAGATTTTACCTTTTCTTCTCGTTTAAGTCTGTAATATTTGAAAATTTGCTTTCGTATTTTCGAGCCTAGAATTTCCTTCTTTAACCGCCTCTTGGCAACCCCACTCCCTATCACATTCTAGTTATTAACGCCTGAAATTTCATAACCCCAATAAGTAAAACATTAGCAAAAAAGTTTAAAATCTCATTGGGAAACAGCAGATCGCCCTCTGATACAGGAGAGAAATAGTCTTGATAATTATTTTTCTGAATTATTTCCTGGGTATAAAATACAGTAGTTAAAGGCTGGCAATTATTCTCAGTCTGATATTTTATTTAAGATATAATTGTCTTTGCTTTGGTTTAAGACCTTTATACACAAATATTTTATCACTTTATGTTATATCGCTTTCTAGTTTGACTACAAATAATAATGAAAAAGACTTGTTTCTGTGTAGCAAATCTTCTGACAGACTAATCTTTTCTTTGGCACACTTTGCATCCCTTGTAAGAGAGTATACTAAATATTTCTAAGCATCTCTAAATCTGGTGCCTTTTAATGTTTGCCAGTATCCAGCAACCTGCTGGGAGCATTGGGAGCTTGATTTTAGCTTAATTTTGTGTTAACAAAGTGACCAGATCCACTTGTTGACTAAAATGTAATTTAATTTATTCTTGATAAAATGTTTCATGTTAATTTTTGCTGTTCTTCAAAGTTTATTTTACAAGCAAAAAAGAATCCCACTTGACAAAATAAATACAGTAAAGAACGCTGTACAGGCATGGGGAATAATTTGGAATTAGGTGCATGAATGGTCTCTTCATAATTTGAAGCACTACTATATCACTTTATGTAAAATAAGACAGTAAGTTTGCCTAGGAGCAGTAACCCATAGCAACCAATATGCAGGTAGAATTTACCGGTCACCTGTTTAAAAGCAAAAATCGAATTGGTTGCTACTGGTTACTACTCACGGGCAAACTTAGTGCCTTTTATTATGTATAGGGGTTAAACATTAAAATACAATAGTACTGTTTTACCTTTATTTTTATGCTAGCTTAGTTATTATTGAGTACTCTGTGCTGTCTCATTATTACAAAAAAAAACAAATCAATCAGTTTATTATATAACGATGCCCCTAAGCAAATATTGGGAATGATATTTAAATTTGCAAAGGGCTGAAGATTATAAGTGTAACAGATATAATTTCTCTACACATGTATAGGATAATCCAGCATATAAATAGGACTGCATATGGCAAGAAATATTTTATTTGCATAAGTAGGAATGGTACCTTGACCTGTGGTAGGAATGGTACCTTGACCCCTGGTAGGATTGGTACCTTGATCCCTGGTAGAAATGGTACCTTGACCCCTGGTTGGAATGGTACCTTGACCCCTGGTAGGAATTGTACCTTGACCCCTGGTTGGAATGGTACCTTGACCCCTGGTTGGAATGGTACCTTGACCCCTGGTAGGAATTGTACCTTGAACCCTGGTTGGAATGGTACCTTGACCCGTGGTAGGAATGGTACCTTGACCCCTGGTAGGAATGGTACCTTGAACCCTGGTAGGAATGGTACCTTGACCCCTGGTAGGAATTGTACCTTGAACCCTGGTTGGAATGGTACCTTGACCCTTGGTAGGAATGGTACCTTGACCCCTGGTTGGAATGGTACCTTGACCCTTGGTAGGAATGGTACCTTGACCCCTGGTTGGAATGGTACCTTGACCCTTGGTAGGAATGGTACCTTGACCCCTGGTTGGAATGGTACCTTGACCTTTGGTAGGAATGGTACCTTGACTCCTGGTAGGAATGGTACCTTGACCCCTTTTTGCATATCTGACTGTGAATGGTACACATGCCATGTAAGGGATGCCATGTATGCAAGATGTTTGCCTCTTTGTGGACAATCCTGCCTTGGTTTATTCGGTGTTCCAGGAGCTCATGTCAGTGGAAGGTGCAAGTAAAACCCTGTACTTTGCTGTAACTGCATTTTGCGAATTTTTCGCCATTTCACAAATTTTTCCAGCAGTTTCTCAAATTTTTTGGTGAAGTGAAGCAAGACAGATTCATTCATCACTGCTTATTTTGAAAGATTTAAGAGTTGTCAGTCATGAAAGAAAGCTGTTATTTTACTTGCTTCACTGCCAGCAAAAACCTACAGGCTCCTGAAGATTATCATGTCTCCTACTAAGGCCACTGAATTAACATATTAGAGAATTACAGAGACCCTCTGTCAGCATAATAAACCCTAGTCCATCATTATTACTAAGCAATGAATCACAAAATGGGGGAAAGCCTTGCAAATTATATTCTGAATTTAAAGTGACTATCTGCCTCATGTGCATTTTGTACATTTCTGAATCAGGCCTTGAGAGATATGTTTGCATGTGGCCTGCATGATGAGTTCTACCTGCATAAACTGCTAAAGGAAAATAATCTAACTTTCCAGCCTGCTTGTGACATTGCCTTTGCTATAGAGTTAACCAGAAATGACTCTTAGCAATTAAAAGACCAAAACAGTTATTTACTTACAAATGTTCATAAAAAAAATACAATTCCAAAATCCACCAATGGTTCACAGATCCTGCACTGTCAGTCACAGGTGAAAAAAGCATTTCAGGAACAGATCAACAGAACTACAGATATAAATCTGAATCCTGTAGAAACTGTTGGATTAGTTTAACACCCATTAAAGTAATAAAGAGGGTGACTTGTATATAGCCAATAATAAACATGGGGGAGATTATGGTATTAAGATGGAAACTGATGGTCATCCATTAAACATGTTGCTTAATACTGTTTAAGTGAAATTACATTGTGGAACTTACCTTTATATCTTAAGTTATGTGCTTAAATATATTCTAACACCAATCACATATAAAAGACAATTATACTGACCTTAGAGTTTGTGAAGGGTGACAGGCCCACACTTTTGGGACAAAATTGTTTAAAACATATAAAGCTAAAATGAAGTAAATTCAGTTCCAAAGCCCATTTTTCTTGAGCATTGCCATATGCAGCAGTTGGGCTGCCCCAGTCATAGTGGTTTCCAAAAAAGGGTGACTACAAGGTTACTGTCAGACACTACTGTATGTAGAACGAGAACTCTACTCACTACCAGATGCAGAGGACTTGTTTGCTACTCTTACTGGAGGCAAGCACTTTAGTAAAACTGATTTATTAGATGCCTATAAACATAAAACTGGACCCTGATTCAAAGCCATCAATGCACATAAGGGTACTTACCATATGGAATACCAAAAACAGAGTCTTCAAGGAATAGATCATGTGTTCTGTTTATTGATGACATTTTAGCTGAAGGTTTATCTGTTGCAGAACTATTAGCACTGTGAAATGTGAAAATGCAGCACTTGACTTTTTGACTGGTGCAGTCAAAATGTACCATTGTTCAACTGTCAAACAAGGGCAGTGAACATTTAATATATGGTATTTTATGGATAGCTGATTTTACCAAAACAAAGCAAACCTTTAGTATGTTACATGAATCTAATCTTATATCTTGTGATGTACACAATTCAGATACTAGGCACCTAAAAGTATAGGTGATAGAACAGGTAGATTGCAGAGGGGGGAAATAAAGTATATACATTGGATAAAGCAGAAATTTACTGGATGTTTTATAGCATTGATCCCAATGTTTTTAACCAGAACTGTAACCATTTATTAACTTTAATGAGAACCTCATTAGTATTAGGGTGAAATGTCTGTTTTTTATTAGGATTTGTTAAAAGTTTGTTATCATAATCATAATGTTGGTATATAGAGCCAGGTCTATCTCTGATGCAATAGCCATTTATTATTATTTTGGTGGTTTGAGTAACAAAATGAATAATTCTTCTGTAATGTTTATTGCTATGCTATGAATGTTGGGAATAGTAGTTCTTATTTAAGCTTCTGTAAAAGGTTAAAAGAAGTGGTTATAGAAGACTCTCATAAGTAGGGGATGATTCTGTATAAATAACCCATAAAATACTCCCTATATAGGGCAGCTTACAGCAGTCTTTTCCCTGTTGCTTTTACGTTTGCAGGCTGCAGTTTGTGCATGTATTTATTATTCAATTTCAATTTAGTATTTTGACAGTTTGAAATGTCCTGCACCCTATCATGAAGAATGTCTCTAATTCTATCAAACATCATGGTTTTGTCTATGAAATGCTTCCCTGAGAGCAAACCACAGCTGCACATTTTGGGTTGTGGGCTGGAGATTTTACCGATCAAGAACATTGATTTTGTGGTCACTTAATAATTTCTTTAAGAATTTTGACCATTGCTTAACATAACTGGATAATTGTCAAACTGAATTATCCATCTGGAACACAGCTTAAGCTTCCTACCATAGTATGAATAATACCAATAATACCTTTTCCCAGGATTCCTGCTGTGTTTTTTAAATAGCTGTTTCTAAATTGTTTTCTAAAAGCCATTACCTAAATTAGAAGAACAGGTATTGTCTGTCATATCTGTTCTACATTTTAGCAAGTAAACCCCAGAACACAACTTTTGAATGTATCCATTGTTATGGTTTTCCATACATGGAAGAAAATAAGAGTTTTGTCACCTTGGCCCTTCACAATGATGAAACTATTGTTACCTTTTTTAAAAGAACTGAAGCACCAGGCACCAATTGACACCATCTAAACACGTACAGACATTTTACATTAATATTCACACAACAGAATGTTGACAGCAAGATTATATAGAAGCAGTTTTTATATTGTTTGTCTATATATGTGATTTTTTTTTAAAGCAAACTGTAGTTTTATTGAAAAACTAAATTACATTTCTTTCTGTATGCATTGGAGAACTTGGGACAATAGCATTTGAATGTGTATGGTTTGGGGGCTTTGAGAGTAATTTACAAATACAAGGGCTAAATGAAAAGGTCAAAAATGAATTCAGCTTACAACGCACAATACTGCTTTTATCCCAGAATTCTAGTGCAATAGCAGCTACCCATAAAATACAACACGCAAACTAATATCCATGTTGGTAAATAGAAATTTGCTCTGGTAGCATGGTATAGGATGCATGTGAATAGGGCATCTAATGAGACGCAGCAGGTCCCATGGAAACTACTGAACTGGGTGTAGTGGTCCCTGCAATAAGGCCTTGGAATTTGAGGGGGCTTAGCATGCCCATTAGGATAATGGGTGGATAGAGAGGGTAGATTCTAAAACTAGTAGTGATCAGGGGTGATTTAGAGTGGCGAACAGGTGATTTTGACCAAATTTTGCTGCATGTTCCTTACTTAGATTAATAGAATAAGAGGGAAATCGATAAGTTACATCTCTTCTTCTTGTACCTTTCCATTAATTATTTTGTACAGTGAAATAAGGATTGCATATACTTTGTAATTTTGAAGGAGATAGGTAATTATTTTTGACGAAAGCCTTTTTTTTAAAAGTACTGACTTTCTAGTAAAACTTCCGGTAAAGCAATATGTATGCTATAAACTGATACTTACACATTTTCCCACAGCATTACTACAGTTGTCTCATTAAGTACTGGAGCAAGAGATTCTTTTTTATACCTCAACATCATCACAAGACTAGAAATCTATCCATATGTCATAAAATAAGTTAAAAACACAGGAAAAACAGCTAGTGCCCTGGCTGGAATTGAACCAAGGACTTCAGCTCTGCAAAAACAGCATGGTGTCTCTATGTCAGCCAAGTGTGGATTTTTAACTATCTCTATAATTCATTCAAAAAGTGTGAGGGGGGAAGTAAAATTGCCACCATAAGGCTAATTACTAATGGCATTTTGAGCATAGAAAATATATTGCTTGGAATATGCCTCTCCACCAGTTATCAATTCTATTATTAATTTATAAAAACCTGTGTCACTCTTCATGCCAAAAATTCTTTCATTTCCAGTTGACTTCAATGTAGTTTTTGATACATACCATAACCATGATGCAAGAAAAATAACAGATAAAGAGCAATAGAATATATATATTGTTTAGCTTAATAAATATGCCCCTATGAAACTTGTGTGCTTTGTTTCCACTTTAGTTTATACATTCAGATTGGAAAAATATTTCATCTTCATCAGTTTCCAATGTGCAGGACTGTCAGCTCTTTAATCCCGTCAACATTGTTCTCTGATGGCTGCAAGGGGCTTGTAATTGACCTATAGACTATCTTGTAGCAGGCTGACAAAGCTAATCATTGCAGTCTGGTTCGAGAGGAATATCGATTGATTAAGATTTTAGATTCATTTAAATATGCAAATTGTGTTCATTAGTTTCTCAGCTGTATTAATTACATGTAAATTAGATGACCAGATTGTTACCCTGAATTAAGCATTCTGAGGAGGCTAATAATGATGTTTAACAACTCGGTGTTTCATGTAGCAGCTGCTTGTTGCTTTTAACCCCCTTCCATTTGGAGTCAGAGGTGAGTTATTTAAAGAAAAATAAAAAATTAAAAGGTTTGTTATACTCCTTTTATGCACCTGCTATGTTGTGTCTAGCACAATATCTTTACATAAAACTTTAAGGCGCATACAGTATAAAGAGTCTTGCTCATTGTTCCCTGAAGGACAACCACTGCTTCTAACTATTAACATTTTATACACCGCATAGCAAACAAGTTGGTTTTATTAAAAGAAATATCTATACCAAGGCTTGCTTGCTAACAATCTGAAGGATCACAGTCAATTTACTGTGAGTCACTAGATTCAGTCTGAACAACTGTAGAGTGCTTGTATGTGTGTCAGAGGACAATGCACAAAACATGTTTCTAAAGTACTGAACACACTGTACAGTCTAGAGAATTAAAAAGAATGTTAGCTATAACACAAAGGCCATGGCTGTAAGGTTGCTGTGACTATTCACATGCTGTACCTTTTTCCTCAGGTCTGAAATTAGAATCACTTACTTGCAGCAGACATCTGGTATTTAAGAGAGTTTTAATTGGTTCTTCCCACAAACCTCAATTTGATCAAATTAAAACATTAGAAATAGAGCAAGTCTAGGGCGTCTGTATGTAGTCAAGAAAGCAAGAGCCCAGCAGAGGAAAATATTTACAATTAAAGGGGTTTAGTAACAGGAATACCTGTATTCAAAACAAACAAAAATGCATGAAAAATGAATGTGTGTGCATGCTTTAAACATTGAAGAGGCAGTAAGAATAAGAAGCAATACATTTCTAGGCTACACCATCCTGAACATATCAATTATGTAAAACAGTAATATTCTGTAGAGTGTGGTGTCCTTTTTGGGACCCATTATGAGAGAAAGTGTTTGTAGTTAAGCATTCATGCCTTAATCTCACTCTGAGTAGACTTCGGGTTGGGGCTACCATCCATCTTGATTCAGCTTTTATAGGGAGTAAGCCCCCCAATGTGAAAAACACTGCTGTAAAAGGATGTACATGTATGCCTTAAGAAAGACAACTGACATATCACTTGATTAATGGAAACAATACATTAAGAAGGGTTTTGGAAGTCACTTCCAAATTATCCCAAGCACATACAAGGGCTCATTGTATGCCTGAAATGGGATTTTGTATGCTAAAAATGTCACTGCATTTTGTATTTTGCTATGCTGGACTGAATATATATTGCACTTGGACGCATTGTGTCCCGCCTGTTATTTTATGGAAGACTATAAATTATATATATATATCAACACTGAATTCAAAGTGAAAAAAATTCTTCATTATAGCATAAATATCAGTATTATAGCATGAAAAGTCAATGTGACGTTTCTCAAGGCTTTACTGAAATGTCACAATGGCTGTCCATGCTATATTAAACACATTATTACTTTTTTACTTTGAACTCAGTGTTGTGCCTGCAGGTACCAACATCTGGAAACCTGTTCTTAATGACATTATATAGGGGCTCCTTTACGCTACTAAGTGCTGTGCTACGTACCTTGTACCCATTTTTTAATTCACTGCAAGGCACAGAGGCATAGGCACTAGCGCACAAATGTAACAAGTTCTTAGTGCACAGTACTTTAAGGGTTACTGTAGCACATACACATACTGTAGCACTTCATATATTGGGGGCTATGTTTCTAAACAGAAATACATATTTAAAATGTTACACATGACAGATCACAGAGTTCTATTTCATTAAATACTTACAGTATTGCTGTAAATAGTTACAGTAGCTATAAGAACACTAGTTAAATGACATGTAAGACATATGATCATGCTGTACAAAATACACTTAAAATAATGGTAGAATATAGGCGCTCAAAGAGCACTATGCAGTGAATATGCTTACACAATGAATCTTCTTTTAATTATCCTGAGCTCTCTGCAAATCTAGGATACCATCTGTCCTAATGTTAGCTTTTTGATGGCATGATAGGCTTTTTCCTTCATCTATAGTTTGCCAAAATACCACAGCATAAGTTAATGAATAAATAAACAATTACTAAGAAACTGTCAGGGCCGATCCATCAGAACCTTTTTTAGTAGGAACCAAAATGTAATTGGTTGTTAGGAAAAAAGACAAAAATAAATGTTGAATTTTGTTGGTGTTCTATAATGTACGAATACACTGTACATGAATAGATCTGTTTCTGACTTTTTTAATACATAGAAGGCAATTTATGAAAGTCATTTATGGAAATCAGATGGAAAAGTTTTAGTAAATGTGCCCCTTAGTGTATACTCAAGTATATCGCTATTTGTCATTCTTTCTATTCATGTCCCTTGGTGGGGAAATATTTTGTTATTGTCAAAGTCCTATAGGTCAGGAGTTAATTACTAAAATAATGTATGATAATTATAGTGATTCCATAGGGTCACATTTCAAAGACAAACTGAGAACTTGATAATATTATAGAACAGAAGCAGTATAGTCATAAAGCTGATTTAAAAGTGGAAAATAATGTTATGTCTTGTTTTTTTTTTTTTAGCTATAAAATTGACAGGGTTGGTGTGGGATGTTTCTCAGCCAATTGAAATATGCTGGCAGAGAAATCACCTGGTGTGGCAAAATGTGGTGCTAAATGATTAGCACACAACACCTGGGTTGAGTCCAAGTTACAGACGACTAGCTCCATCTAATTCTAGTTATGGTCTTTTTTTGAATGTTTGATAAATAAATACATCCCATTAATGGAATAATTTTGTCACAGGCAGATCAGCTCTGGTTTTCTAAAATGAACAGGTGCTTTGCAATTCTGTCTTAGCTCCAGTTTACTGTATATTGTTGTCAGTCAGTTCATTATTCTTGTCACAAATGACTTCTGATTGATAGTTTAATTGACTGCTGGTACTTGTAATTGGCTAATTAGGCTGGTATGAGGGTGTAATTAGATTTTCTATTTATAGGTAATTGTGGCATTGCTGCATCCTGTTGACCAGGAAATAAAACCACTGAATTAAATTGCAATTGGAGGAAGGTTGCAATTAATCTAAGCCTGAATATATAGATATAAGTAATTTGTGTCTAGATCAAGCATGCTTATTAGGACTCCTTTTGGCCAGAGAATAGCTGGAGGCAGTATAAGTGAGATTAAAAAAAAAAGCAGATCATGAACCTCTAAAAGGATTCCAGAATTTGTATATTTACAAGAGATTGTTCCCTTTAGGCACTTTTTAATTTCAAGTTTGCTTGGACCTGTATTTCTTTATTATTTATTAAATGTTTCCACATGTATACTTTTAAATAGGTTTTAATTAAGGTAAGGACTACATTTTGCATAAGGTAAAATCACTGTAAAACTGTGTTCGCCTTTGACAGTAAAACATCAGGCATGATCTCCAGTTTTTTCCTTATCTATTCCTCCCTGTCAGAGCTGAGCCTTCTCTAGTTTTAAAGACTGACAGTCTTAGAGAAATACTTGAGTTTAAGGTTAAGAATAAAAGTTAGGTGTCAAGGGATTTATGTTCTTAAACAATAGCAGAATTTTGGACCAGAAATGCAGATAGAGTGGCAAATTGTGGTACTACAGTGTAAATGGGGATCCCATTCTCAGCCTAAATACTATAGGATTGTTAGGAAAACTAGTAGGAAAGGGTTAATATGGGATAAGATACTTAAAAACATTAAAAGTCAGAATATTATGAGATTATGCCAGCATGATTTTATGCATAATAGATCTTAGACTAATTTAATTGCCTTTTATGAAGAGGTGAGCAGAAACCTAGACTCTGGGAGGGCAGTGGATGTGATCTACTTAGACTTTACTAAAGCTTTTGATACAGTACCACACAGAAGGCAATAATTATTCTTCAACCTGCAGAAAAGTTTCTAAAACAGCTTTACTCTAGATGTACCTAGATGTAAACTTTTACTTTTGGATTGTAGAGAAAGACTACAATTCCACAAGGCACAGTGAAAAATGGGGCAATGAAACCTTTAAATTCTAAAGCCCTGAATTATATAAGAAGTAGCCGAGCCATTTTAAGTATGTTACAGAAAAACATTAAAATGAATTGTGTTGTTTAATATACCTATACATGTTCACTATAAATACAATTTATTTATAATAAAAACACCAGAAACAATGACCAAAAGTTCAAATTCAAGCCTAAAAATAATAATAATAATAATAATAATGCCATCGCTTCTTCTGCATATATATATATATATATATATATATATATATATATATATAAAGTTCATGTTACTTTAGATATATGTTTTTCACTTTTCACAAGAAATCCCGGTGTTGCTGGTCTTTTTTACACTATATATATATATATAAATAAGAAAAAGAAGCGACACTCGGATAATTGCAAAAAAAGTGTATTAAAAAAAGGATCACATATGCATATGTGATCCTTTTTTTAATACACATTTTTGCAATGATCTGAGTGCCGCTTCTTTTTCTAATATATCTATGATAAAGGGATGATACGGTGTCCTGAGGTTGCTGAGCACTGGAATATGCGCTATAGGAGGAGTGCGGTAGCGTCTTTGGAATAAGGTATATATATATACTTTTTTCTTAGCGTTAAGGAGAATAGTATTTGGAAAGCATTCTGTATTCAGGTAATTGTCTCCATCTATGCTCAAGCCCAAGATAAGGCAAAACATTGCAGCTTTCGTTGACAGGAATATATATAGAAGAGGCAAACATTTAGCAGCACACAACCTAAGAGCATAAAGGGGATGCTATACTTAGTCTCTCTATCTAATGCAAGTGACTTGTCAATCAAATTCCTGAAATATACTGTTGCTCTATTAGCTAAAAAGCTTTACATGACCTGAGACTTGGAACATTTTACATTACGCTAACCAGCAAGTAAAATGATTTATAATATGGAACTCAAGTGACATTGTGCCATTACTGCACAGAGTACTCCTTACAAGACCAACAAAACCAGAACACATTAGGAAAGTGCTTTGAGTTCAGGACAGAATTTTTGAAAACTCTAAACAATAAAAAAATTCTCTTCACAAAAAAGAAAAGTAGTTTGGAATTTTATTTTTGGCCTATCATATCTTTGGTTGTGTATAAGTGAGCATTTACTTAATAACAATTTTTTTGTCTTAGTTGTATATTTTCCTTTAAACAGACAGCTACAAGCACAGAATTCTTTTTCTGCATATTTGCATTTAATTAATATATGAAATGAAACAGAACTGTTATATCATTTGCGTTGTTTGGGATGTCACTTAATTCCTTAGAGATAGTACTAACAGCACCCCATGTGGTTACATATAATCTCTGCAGGTGTGGTGCAGGTGTGGTGTAACAGTACAAACACACACAAACTGTATCTTTGTAACCACATATCCCAGTCCCCTTGGCCAGTGATTAAGCTGCTAAAGGCCAAGCCCAATTTAGTGGAAAAGGAACACTGAAGGAACATGAGAAAAGAGTGTTGAAAGAGAACTAGAGCCCATGGCATGCCCTATGGTGGAAAAGGAAAAGGACGCCTAAAGCAAACTGGTACCTAGAAGGCCTGTTAACAATTGCTAAGAATGGCCATGTGTGGGCTGGAGGAACATCTGCATGTTTGGGGTCTCCCCTGGGATTCACAGAAAAAAAACTCTCTATAATTTCTGCCAGAAAACATCTGAATAGAGTCAAGATACTAATGTGTTAGGGATTGCAAAGGAGATTTAAAAGTACAGTGAGCAAAGTGCAGTTCCAAGCACAATTGCCATGTTTTTCCCCACAATGCTGCATTTTTTCCCCAGAATTCCAGCAACAAGGGGGAAATACACTTGGCACAATTGCCTACAGCAATTGCATTTGATTCCCAAAGTTAACACAAATGAGCTTGCATTTCGTTTCAAATCAGACACAACTGCATGGAATATTAATATCCGGTGTGACAAGCGGATGATGTCTGTGCACATTTAGGCTGTGTTGTGAAGGGAACCCTAAGCTAAGTTGTGGCAGTGCTTTTTCATGCAAGTACCCTTAATGAAAGTGGTTTTAAACACAATTGACTGCAGATAAATTGCAGGGGCCACAACTGCACTTTTGGACATAAATAAGTCCTACTATTTAATCCACCCATAAGAGCTGGAGCACTCAGACAATGTATTGCTAAACTGTTTGATTCCTATTGAACAGTTAAATTATTTTTTAGGTAGCAGATCTGCAATGTAAGTTTTTATTTATCATTGCTATATGTACCAGTTTATTTTTTAGAAGGTGCAATTCCTTGTATGGCGGAAGCACCACAAAAATGAATACCAGGTACCAGGCACACCCCATACTGCTGTACAGTTTTGTTACACAGTTTTAATTCTGTCCAAGGATAAATTAATTAACAAAAATGCCATGAACTCTCAGTTTTACTTGATGCGTTTTTTCATTCCTATCAATAATGATCCCATAAATGTAAAATGTATAGAAGAAGTTGAAAAAAACATTTGTGGGTGAGTATAAAAAAAGAAATCAAAATTTTGTTCAGGATTTCTCTTTGGTGGGTTTTGGCAATAAAAAGCTAACATTAGCTGGTTTAGTTCCTTTTGGATGAAACATAAAATAGGATCTGCTTACAAAAGGCACAAGGACTCATGTAAACAAGATGCAGTACATCTTGACCCTCATGTGGCTCTGTTAACCAGGACAATGTGGGATACAAAATGTGTCCCTCAGATAGCAGAGATTAAGATATTCCTTACAGGTCTAGAAGACAGTGTGATAAATGAAAATCTTAGTCTTACAGAACCATGTAGGTAAGACCTCCATTATTTCAAAGTAAAAAAAAAAAAGATTTGTTTACAGTACCGTAGGCAAATACTGCAAAAGAATAGCTTTATGGATTTTTTTTCATGAAGACATATGTTAATAAATAATTATTTTGACTTATTATGAGATTTATAGATTAAATTCAAAGTAAACCTAACAGAAAAGTCCTAAACAAACTTCAAAAAGAAAATGTGCTTGCAATATATTGTGAAGTAATTCCCTGATATATGAATAATGAGTTGTACTTGGGAAGCAAAATAGCGTTATTTCATTGTACACACTGTGCTTCCACCGTCATTTTGATGACATCTATATAACAGGGCCTTCAAAGGTTCATGTGTCTGACAGATTCTGATGCCTGTTTTTGTTGCTGTGATCCCCTTGTGACCTAATGGAATTGCTGGTCAAGTCTTAAACCAAGCAAGGGAAATAAGCATTAACCCTGAATCTAAATTTGCTGTCTGGCCCTCACTGCTTAGACGTGGGAAAATCCTCAGGTTAAAATAACAAATCTATTTTATTTTGAGAACTTTAAGAATTATAATAATCTATATTGCTGATTAAACAACCAACAAACAAAGCAGCAAAACAAATATTTGGAAATGTTTGTTTATGACGAAATGATAAAATAGGGAGTATGAAAAGATCTAATAGGGATTTTCTAAATTAGATGTCTCAGTGAAACAAATTTCAGTTTAGTTTACTCATCTCTGGGAATAAGGAATACTATAGATCATTTGTGAATTGGTGAATAGGTATGATGGCTAATAGTTAAGACTATAAAACAGATTTTGTATGGGATATGTGGTTTGAAAAGTAAGTGGATTTTTCTTATAAGCATCTAATCAATCTTATGTTTTGTAAAAAGAATTTTTGAAAAGGTATCTTTATAATTAAGAAGCTTAACAGCATTGATTTGGAGACACAATATTGATTTTGTAACAGATTTTGTTGCATAAAATAGATTTCTATAGAACCCAGAATTGATTTTGTTTTTACTAAATCTGTTTGTGACGCACAAATCAATTTTACAGCACGTAATGAACACATTTCACTTTTGTGACACAAAGCTATTTTGTCACAAATGTATTCCTATGGACTGACAGCTATATAGTGATTAAAACGTGTACTATATATAGGTGTTCATAATTGAATTTTAACAGTTCCGTTTGAGGAGCAACCTTTTTTCTAATTTAAGATATATAAACAGAAAACACTCCTAGTAACAATATTATATAAACTTTAATGAAAAGTATTGGGCCCAACTGTCAAGCTATTCAAAGTATGCAGATTTGTTATTGTTTTTCCAAATT
Source organism: Xenopus tropicalis (assembly GCF_000004195.4). Lineage (NCBI taxonomy): Eukaryota > Metazoa > Chordata > Amphibia > Anura > Pipidae > Xenopus > Xenopus tropicalis. The sequence continues at coordinate 71,606,563 of NC_030680.2, forward strand.
ATTTATAAAACTTCAGCTTTGACAAAATTATTTCATTTGAATGCAACAAAAATGTATTTCCTCACTTTGCCCTAGTACAACATATTTTAACATCAAGCAATTTATTATTGAAATCAATTTACTGAATCACATTATTTTGTATAGTAGAATAACATTTCTTTTGGTCACAATAAGAGAAGCAGAAATTGATATTTTCCTGCTATCAGTGATGTTAAGGAAGTCATTGAAATGCTACTCCAATTAACTTTACATTGCTCCTGCATATCAAGGGCTACATGCCTCTTAAGTTTTATAAATAGTCAGTTCCAACATCCACAGAAAGTGGCAAAATGTACTCAGTAGCAAACCACTAAAGTGATGTTTTTTAAGCAGGGTTCTTAGTCATTCATAATTTTTTTTTACCGTTGTTTTGATTCACAGATTTACAAATGTATTTCATCTCAGTAATCAGCAGAGAATACAAGCAGTTAATGTCACTGAATAGACCATTTTGCTCAATTCATACTTTTTTAGTTAGTTATGTATATAATATTCTTTGGTTATTAGTAATACTGTATGTCTATGAAGATTCTCATTCATCCAGGTCATGATATACAGTATCTAGTAGAATTAAGTCTAAAACAACTGGACTTTTTTCCTTTTTCCTTGAAAACATTTCACCACTCAACCAAGTGGCTTCTTTAGTTCAAATGACTGGTAGGGAATTCCCCAGCATTTAAACCCTTGAGGGTAGTACAGTTACAGGCATCCAATCACAATGGTTCCATTGAACTTATTCAGTTAGGTGTTGGCCACAACTGACAGGTGTAAGAAGGTATGATCCAGTCACAATGTTTAACAAATATAAATCTGCACCAATGTTAAAGTTAAAAAATCTTTTTGTTATTACAGTACATTTAAAAATAACTTAAACCCCGTGCATATAGCCTAATGCGTTTCATGCTTACCCAGCACTTAATTATAGGTCACAATGGTACCATGACTCTAATTAATGCAGGTGTTAATCCTTCAAACTACATGACTGGGAGTGTGAACTGTTGTGAAACCACCGGGGTAAGGATGTCAAAGCAGCATTGTATGTTGATGACAAGCAGTGTTGCAGGCTGAGCAGTGAGTAGTTATATCTATTGCTTAAAATGTGCTAGATCCATATTAAGGTGTAGCTTCTTCCCCCAGCATAAATAATTCTATTCATAGATACTTGTATTGTCACTAATTATTATTCTTAATGTACAGATTTCATTTTTAAAAGTGAAATTCTTATTTTAGAAGATATAAAGACTCATTCACAATGTGAAAGGCAAGGTGCAAAGTGCAAAAAAAAAACAGGCAAAGGCACAATGTAATCATATTTTAAAATAGATCATGTTATTCAATGAAACTGCAACTACTATTGTGATAATACTTATTAAACAATATATATATACACAAAGCAAGAATGATAATTAGCAATCACTTATCTTTACCAAAATAAAATGTACTGAGAAAAATACCAACAATTCAATGAAACATCATGGATCTCGTTCCAAGATATAGTCATAAAATGGTAAACAACATCAACATACTCTCAAACATATATTTGAGAGTTGACTTTCTTAAGATTACTAATACACCTCGTCTGACAATGGCAAGAAACTAGTTGAATTTTATGCAATGCTTATAAATGGGCACTGACAGAGAATGATGTAATTTGTTAAATTTTATAATACTTTGCCATCAATCTTTCTTCAGAATTCATTTGGTGTACTTAGCTTGATGCAGCAGTGCCACAGCAGATCTTCTCGTAATAGTTATCTACACCCCATTATTTGTGTATCTATAAGCAGGAACTTGCAACAGGGATTGTTTTGTTGCTCATTCATCTAAGAGAGAACTCAAAGCAAAAATGACAGTTAATGCTGGCCATACATGTGTCATTTTTTGATACTTGCATTGCAGGCTGACGATCCTGACCCAAAATTTATGTACTATAGATATGTCAGTTCTTAAATCGCTTATCTTTGAAAATGTAACCTGCATGACATCACATCTGCCAGAGTTTAACTCACTTTACTAAATACTAAATATATGTTTGCCCAAGACTCCACAACCCAGGGGGAACAGGTGTGAAATAGAAAATGAGATACTGGAAGCAAATGTTTCCAACAGGCAATCAAAAAGCGGATGGACAGAATAATGGCAAAGGTCAGCAACAAGCAGAAAACCTTAAGGAGATAAATTGAATGACAGTTTTATGAACTGACCATAATCAGGCAAGCATGCTGTTCCAAGTAATGGTATATACATAAAACTGCTCATGCAATCTTAGGTTAATGTACTGCCAAATAACCAGCAATAACTTTGCTGTTCTGCAACATTTTTTAATTTCTTTCCCTATGCACCAATGGTCAACCAAAATTGAATTTTTATTTATATATTTCATACTGATATAAAAAAAAGTTTCATACTTTGTTTTAAAAGAAATTGTTGCAAACATTGATTCTATTCTAAAATGTATAAATAAACATACAGGAACATTTGCTCCTTATAAAACAGACCAAAGAATGTCTTTTTGATAGGGACCTTATATTGTAAGCTTAATGTGGGCAAAGCCTGAATCATATATAATATCTGTAAAGTGGAGTATGTGTGTGTTATAGAAATTATAGAAATAATAAGGTGAAGTATTCTAGGTTGAAAATCGTACAAAAGATTGGCATTGCTATTAAGCATAAGTAAGTTAATAGTTTTACAGAGTAATGGGTATATTATCAACACATATACAATTAGCACCATTATATATAACACAATTAACAACTTAACCTGAATTTAGCTTTTGCTGCAAGTGCTAATCATTAGTAAATGCCACCTTTACATATTCAGCTAACCTAGGCAACATGTGGTAGCAATCTAGGGGTATGAAGATACAAGCCTTTATTATTTTTAATTGAAGTGTGGCACAAAGCTATAACTGTGACAACTGAACACAGTTCAGCAGTTTCAGCAACAATTGGCAAAGGTGTTTTTGCTCATTGCATTTGCTCCAGATCAGAACTACAGTAAGTATAGATAGCCAATCTGTGTCAAATAGCATTCACAATGTAATTTTTTTGTTGAGTTACCAAAAATTTCCAACACACATTGGCTTAAAATTCATCTTTCAAACACACATTGGCTAGTCTCATTGTAAACCACAAAAACCATAATAACAGTAGATAGTAGAGCCAGATGTAACATCTTATTTCATTTACTTTACAGAATAATTTGAGTGTTTTCACATAATAACATAGTACTGAACATTAAATTAGGAATGGAATCTACTATATGCAAACCTGTTTATTTTTATGTTAACTATTTTAATTAATATTAATTGGAAAACAATTGCAGTGGGTTTTTCAGTAGGTTTTACACATAATGCTGCATATTATGGAGAAAAACTGGAAACTCCAGGTTTAACATATTCTGGATAATAGATCATATACCTGTATTATACCTGTAACACTTAAGTGAACAGTTATAATAATATTGCAGGTGATAAAGACAGGACCGCATTGGGGCCTGAGACCTCTGCCGCTCCATAACTATCTGGTTAGGGAATTGGTAGGGCTTGGGAGGGGAGACTCCCCACTCTCAAATGATCACAGTCCTGCTGAATGCAGGTATCACTGTATTTACATGGGTGGCCACAGGTCTCTGTGCTCCAATACCAAGGTTGCCATTTAGGGATACAGAAAGGCCAAAGTGCAAAAAAGGCATATTGCTTCAGGTTTTTGCGTTCATACTGCCTTCCCAAGCAAATAACCCCTCTTATCTCCTAAATATCCTTAGGTATATCATAAATATAAATGGGCTCTAGTGAACAGTTTGGTGCCTAATATGCATATGATCACCACACTGCATGGTTGACACTTCAGTACATGCAAAACAAAACCATGCCTGTATTTTATGTGTTGTAAAAGCCCTAAACAGCTGACTGAATAAAACCATATAATTTTTCAATTAAATTTATGATGAAGGATACTCATGACAGACTGAGACACTATGTCTGTTTTAACATAATGCCTTGTTAAAGATCGAAGAGACTGTAAAACAAGTAGCAATAAAATTAACAAATATATTTGCGCACTTGGTATCTGAGGCTTTGAAACTGAACACTTCTTGCAACAAACCAAAAGACGGACAATTCACTGAGCTTATATAAGCCTAGAACTGATGGTAACAGGCACAGTAACATAGTGTGAAGTAGATATTACTTGCAATATCAAGTGTTAATATGTGTGGGACATTTTACAGACAAACAGAAAACATCCTTATTTAACGTAATGTAGACATGGTCTTAAAAATATTAAAAATATTTATGACAAAAGCCATAAAGACTTCTATTACATATGGTACATTTTTGTATTTTTCTGTTCAAACAAAAATATGTAAATTATAAGGTAAAATCCAGTATGAATTAAATTTGAATAACTGCATAAGAAATATTATTTCCCAAACCAATTACCTCCTAACATCTGACACCAAAACCAGAAAGAAATTCAATAATTATTCATTCTACAGATTTTACTTTGACAGAGTTTAGTATATCCTTGCCCCTAAATGCATACCTGTCACTTAGCCTACGCTCTGGGTCATCATATTCAATGTTCTTGGATCCTTTGTAGATCAAAATAGCTGCCACAATTAACTGTAGGATAACTGAAATACACTAAAAAAAAAAGAGTATAAGGATTAGAAATATACAGTTTGGTAGTAATACAGCAATACTACACACAGCACTACAATTACAGTGCAATACTACACAGGTAATAATCCTCAATAGGGAGAAAAAGACAATTACTATAACATGTATTTATTATAAATGCACTTTTTTGCATCTGCTTGATCCTTGTATACCTGTTGTGGATTATTAAAATGTGCTTAATATTATTTCTGCCCATAAATTTCAATCCCCAGGCTTGTCAATACTAGTTTCACAATCAAGAAAAGATACCTACAGTATATCTAAAATTTACAGACTGCCAGCATCCTTCCTTGGGGCCAGTGGTCTAAGCATTCTTAGTGCTTCTCCACTATTGCCCTATAGTTTTACTTTATCCTGGAATATCCCATCTGCTCATGTCTACCCTTCAGTGTCATCTTCTGTGAAAAAGCCTTTTTATAACTTTTTGTGACTTTTTAGCTTAATCAAACCTTTATCCCTGTATAATTCTTCAATTAATTAATTTAATAATCTACCCCAATATAAATATTTTACACCTCATTCGTGTTATATTATACCCATATGTATTTTTCAAAATATATATATATGAATAAAGACTGTTATGGGTCAAAGTGGGTTAATATCTTTTTATGCTACAGTATGAGCAGGAGCATAGTACTGATGTAGTTACTAATGTAGTTACTCTACATTGATGACCAGTCATCTCTTATACATTTAACACTCTGATATCTATGTATGTATAAATATTTTAGCTCTAAAAATGTGGGTTTAGGAATAAAACTACTACTTGTATCCTTTTGAACCCCATACCTATTTATTTAAGCATTGCTATAGAATTTCACTGAACCCCTGAAAGGCTATTTGCCAGTTTGGTGCACAGTGTCTGATTATTTAATTCACATTATCAGTGAATATATTGCTTTCTATGATTTTACACAAATGTAGCTTTCCTTGGTTCTTACATCTGAAGAACACCTACTGAATACTCAGAATTAGATTTTTTTCACACACTGGATATTGGAAAGTCAATAAACACACGCACACTATTTATGGAATGCCAATGAAATTACAAGATTCAGATATATGTTGACAGCTAAATATGGGAAATGAATTTTCATAGCTTCAGTTAATTCTTAGAGGTAGAATTCGATTATGGGATACTGAAGATTTAAATACGGTATGCAAAATCATGGCCGCTAATAAATTTAAAGTCTGTAAGGAGATAAATAAGAGTTTTTTTTTCTATAATTCATTTACTCAAACTGAAGTTTCAACAGCAACAACACAATGTTATTGATTTATTGGTAATGTCTTAAATGAATATGTTTCTTTGAATTATAGATAAAAGGCACTAAAAATAGATTACGACCAGACATACTGATAAATGGGTGAAATCATTCTTTACTCTTAAACTGCCAAAATATGGGTCATAATGTGAGCATTTTGGCCATTTGTCTTACACCAGTCTAGTACTTTTAATGGGGTATTTTTAATCTGGGGTCCAGCTGTCAACAGGAACTGTCTGGCCAGCATTAGAGTGTTACAGGAGATAGAGCCACATAAACCCATTTTTATTTAATAATAATCAGGAATATTGTGTTCTGTTTCATTATCTTGGGTGCAACTTTTTTGTCAAGGGGCTTTAGGGTTTATTTTTGTTTTTTTTGGCACATCAGATTTTCAGGACCATTGTACAAAAGGGTAGATATCTGTGTCATGCATAGTCATATCATTCACATAAAATTTGCCACCTTGTATAATTTGCCTAAATTTAACCAAAAAAATAATATTTGCTAATTAAAGCCTGTTGAGGCTGGTGAACTTGCAAATTGATTCAGTACAGAGGTTATTGCATCCTCTAATTGGTCTTCAAAGGTGGTTTTCTAAGGTGTGTGCCACAGTATCTATTTAATCTGAACACATTCAGGATCTATCACCCTTGCATAAGAATCTGGATAGATTCAGACAGAGATTCATAAAAGGCTCTGGAATTTCAAGCACACAGAGGCCCAAACAGGCCATTGAGGATCCTGGTCAGGAGGTAAGTAGTTCCTTGGTTTGCACAGCATTACAGCCCTGCTAATAGCTACAGCAGGGCTTAATTCGGAACAGAAGGCAGGAAGAACTCATAACTGCTGAGCCCAACTAAACGAAGTCCACAGAATGTGTTTGGATGCAAGTACCTTTAATAAAAGGGACTTTAGATGCAACTTACTGTGGGGTAAAGCGCAAATTGCACCTGCCCTAATGAGCTCTAGTGAGCCCTAGTGCCTTTTATTAGATACAGGTATGGGATACCTTATCTGGTAACCCGTTATCCAGAAAGCTCCGAATTACGGAAAGCCTGTCTCCAATAGACTCCATTTTAATTAAATAATTCAGATTTTTTAATTGTAATTGATCCCAACTAAGATATAAATAATCCTTACTGGATGCAAAACAATCCTATTGGGTTTAAATAATGTTTTATTGATTTTTTATGGAGAATGGAGATCCAAATTACCGAAAGACCCCTTATCCGGAATACCCTTGGTCCTGAGCATTCTGGTTAATGGCTCCTATACCTGTATAGGCATTTAATAATGTACAGACAAGGGTACTACCTAGAAGTTATGTTAATTATTTTGGAAAAATCTCCTATGATTACTTGCTATTCAGCATTAAAGGGTTTAGCATTAAAAAGAATTGAGGGAGGATCATTTTATTATTCACCTTTACAAAGCAGTGGTAAAACTCCGCCTCAAAGCAGGTGCTTATTTTTTTAATTTATGAGGTTTTGGTTGCATGAAACCAGTATGATACCAAACAGAGCCTTCTGTAGGCTGCCAGTCCACATAGGGGTTATTAATTAGCCAATTATTGCTCTTCTTGCTACCCCCAGGAACCTTTTCCATGCTTGTGTTGCTCCCCAACACTTTTTCTATTTAAATGTGGCTCGCAGGTATAAAAGGTTAGGGATCCCTGATCTACAGTATGCAGCACAGTTTTGGTCATCAGTACACAAAATGGACATTACTGAAATTGGAGAAAGGTAAATAAGCTAAAAAAAAGGTGTGGATTACCTTAGCCAGAAATTTTACAAATCCTTCTGCATTGGTTTCACATATAATGATGAGAATAATTTTATAACAACTCAAAGGACAACACCAGCCTGAAGCAGTGCTTTATATCACAGTGTGTGAGGTGGAGATTTCATCACTTTTTACACTTTGCTTACTGTAACATGTACTTATATTACTGGTCCAGCATAAGAATAGCCTAAAATGTTATTTTAATGCATTTTCACAGTTGTGTTTCCTACTAAGGATCGGTATTTATGGCTTTCAAGGCAAACAAAAGGGGCAGCAGTACAAAAGAAAAAATGGAATGACAGCAAGCCAGAGGACATCGATCACAAACCATTCAGAGGAGAAAAATATATATTTTCATCAATATAGGCATAGAGAGCTGAAGCTAAAAAGAGACTAGTATTCTACTTATGCTATGTATCATTTTTCATCAAGTAAATCTGATAGCACTTTATAGACTGGCTACTCATGTTATCTGTCAGATAATTTAAAATCCTGAGTTGGTCTTTATGATTAGAATGTACGACCTGCCAGAGAACATATTACATTATGGTCACCAGAACCCTGCTGTGTTAAAAAAAGAAGCACAAGTGCATTTCAACATGAAACAATACCCACGCTCTGTTGTCTGGGAGGCAATTTAAAATCGCACAGCTCAGGACTAAAGGATCATATAACATCTTTGGCTGCTTACACAAAGTTTATATTTCTTAGAATGTTCTTGACTGGAATGTGAGGAAATGTGTACAATGTTTCTGCTGATCTAAAAGCACCTATGAGTGTGTGTAGGAGGGGTGCAGAGTGATAAAAGAAAAAGGAAGTAAAAAATCCACAATGCAACATTCAGTTATACTGTAGTTGTATTTGCTGTGATTAAAGTATACAGGGATCTTATACCAATGCTATGAGTGCATATAGGAAGCAGTAGCCACCAGAAGCTGGGCAAGATGCAAAGTGCATTTAATGTGACCCCATAATGATCATTGAGCACTCATGAGTTTTACTATAAAACTTATGTATTTATTTATTTTAAATATGTATGAGACATGCAACATTTAACTTTATGGTCTAAACTAATATATTGATAGGTAATAAACAGCTTTTGCAAAATTAATTTCTACTTCACATGGCTCATGGCTAATGACGTGGATTAATGCATTTCATATCACAATGCAGCTTCTATATAATAATCATCTAACATAATAACCATCTAAAGCAGCATTATAAAATATAGACAATTGAAATATTTGATTTTTGACAGCACAAACATGCTGTACAGGTATATCCAGAATGGTATCCAGAATGCTAGGGACCTGAGGTTTTCCAGATAAGGGGTCTTTCTGTAATTTGAATCTCTATACTTAAGTCTACTTACGAATCATTTAAATATTAATTAAACCCAACAGGATTGTTTTGCTACCAATAAAGGTTAATTATATCTTAACTGGAATCAAGTACAATGTACTGTTTTATTATTACTGAGAAAAAAGGAGTCATTTTGAAAAATATGAATGATTTGATTAAAATAACTTGATTTTTGTAATCTCTGGTCCCATTAAAAAAGCATTAAAAGCCAAAATGAACACTTTCATTGCAGACACTTTTTGGAAAAGGGATTTTAGGGATTCAGGAATGAGCATATTTCCAGTTTTACAGAAATATGTTACCATCGTGCAGTGATTAAAAGGCACTACATTTCCCTGTGTGCAGTAGCCCATAGCAACCAATAAGGTGTTTGCTTTTAGGCAGGGCCGCTCTTGAAATGACAATTTGGCTCTGCTAGAGCAGAAAGCTCAATAGTCTCTCTGCACTAGAGATGGGGCCCCTTCTGCGAGAGGGAAAGAGGGGCCCCCAAACACTGCCAAAATGTTATGGTTTTTTATTTGGACGAGTTTTCCATATTAATAAAATAGCAAGCAATCATGTTTTTTTAAAATGCGTGTTTATTCGAATTAGAAAAGAAACTCTCCAATTCACAAACTCAAAAACTGATAAATAACCCAATAAAAGATTAGTCGCCTGTTCCTAGGACCAATATATATATCTAAATACAAACAGTATATATATTCTGCAGTCTCTTTTACAAAGACTCCATTTCTTTTCTTAGCAGATATATGTATAGACAAGAAAATTAGTCACACACAGTAAATCAATGTGGCAGCACTGCTCAAAATACCAATGGCTTAAAGTTTAAATAGCACAAGGGAAAAACAAATAATCCCATAAAGCATTAAGGCATGACAGGGGGATGGGTTGCCATGTGTTATTAGAGACTGTAGTAGATATTACATTTGACAGAGGCAAATCAAATATCATAGCCTAGGCAGTTGCTGAATGTGGAAGCCACTAAATGAATGCCTAATAGATCTTTAACCTACTCATTTCTAGAAGATAGAATAGAATATAGCAGAAACATCTTGTCTCATGATCAAAATGTGCTTTATTTTTTTTCAGCAGATCTCTTAATTTACATCCTATGCAGTAGGACTTTCAGTAGAACCAATATATTTAATAAACTTTAGAAAATATCATAAGACATTTTGTCCTGGTGCATATGAAATATATATTCTAAATTTTTTTATTATTTTTATTATAGGACTGGGACCCCACTGCATGAGGGTGATCAAATTAAATGTGTCTGTTTCTGTTTACAGAACATGTATTTATGGCTTAAATTAAGTAAATATCAATATGAAAATGGATGAACACAAATAGAGTGCTATGAATCGTCTTCCCATATCAATGCCTGAAGACACCAAGGACACTGAAGACCCTTAACCAGTCTATCCTGCATCGAGAATGTTTCACTTTATGGAAAAGAATTGTTAGTTATCCCATTTCTGTTTCCCACTTATAGTTGAATGTGGAGGTAGCACCATGGTTTCCCCGTGCCAATAGGCCCACTTGCTCACAATTCAGAAGAGTAGGAGGGACAAAGGCACTGGTGCTGAGTGTTAATATAGGAAAGTACAAGGAGAGCCTTTGGATGCAAGTAGGTTTAATACATATTGTTAAAGCATGCACGCATGTCCGCAGTTACAGCTATGGTTATAAATAAGCCCTTATATTTTTATATAGTTTACTCTTACAGTTATTCTGTACAGATCATTTTATTTGACTGTATCTTTGTGTACCTTTTTTCAAGTAGAATAGGAGATGGTTGCTCTTCCCGTTTTCGCTAGAACTCAAATGATACACGCAATTTTTGCACTTTGCACATTGCCTTAGATGTTGTAAATTGCCCCTTATGTCTTGTTTATATAGGTTTACTTTTTTAATGGTAGCATAGATTTTAAATTCCAGCTTGGTAACATTATAGAACGTGTTTTATAGCAATAAAATGGCAGTTTATCTTCGCAAGATTTTGGCAGCTTGTTAATGAGTGGAAGGGTCTCATGTTATAATTCTTAGAAAAATTGAGTAACAGATTTTAATGTCCCGTCCAGAGTCATTACATTATGTAACTATTATATTTACTGTCATTAATGCAGGTCTATTTATTGCTAATTACATTAGCACTGTGCCAATGTGCCCTTTTTAATTTCACTAAGATTTCTAAAGTATGCTGGGATAATTGATTTTGTTGTAAACCAGTGTAATAAAATACTTTTTTTTTTAATCTTGTAGGAAAATTCTCTTCATTTAACATGTAGGAGTCAGTGTCTTTGAATTTCAGTTTCTACAGATTAGAGCTGTAGCATTGCTTTTTTTTACATCTCTGCACAAGGAGGATTCTGATGGTGTAAATAAATTCATAGCAAATGATTCCTGTCGCTGCCTAGTAGAGATCATGGGTGATATTTAATTATTGTACCAAAGGGAAAGTTAAATATGTGTTTTTCTATTGGGCTAAATTTTTGAAAGGCACATGGCTCATCAGAAAATGGAATGTGGGATGAAATATTTGAAGTAGTAACTGCTTTAAGACAATCTTACCTACAATAATAAATGTGGATTCCTTTTTATACCATCATTTAGACAATGTCATTGATGTGTCATTATTATCTAGCAGTAAGGTAGTAATAGAAAGATGTGACTATGAAACCTTTCCGAAATAGCAAAGTCTCTCAATTATTGTTCTTTCACTATATTTTGAAACTATAAAGTCCCTTTTTTCTACTGTGCAATTTTTTTTACCACACAACTTTTTTTATTTTGCAGCCATTGGAGTCTATGGGCTTTTTTTCACAGGGAAACCTGACAAAAACATTTTTTTGGCTTCATCACTTTTGAGAAGAAGATGATGTTTGGAAATTTAAGAAAAAAGAAATGTTGTGTGCTTAATTGAGAAGAGCAGTTTAATTTGTATATCAATTTACATTTTCTTTTATCAGTACAGGTATAGGACCCATTATCCAGAATGCTCGGGACCAAGGGTATTCCAGGTAAGGGGTCTTTCTGTAATTTGGATTTTCATACCTTAAGTCTACTAAAAAAATCAATAAAACATGAATTAAACTCAATAGGATTGTTTTGAATCCAGAAAGGATTAATTATATCTTAGTTGGGATCAAATACAAACACTGTTTTATTTTTACAGAGAGAAAGGAAATACATTTTAAAAATCTGAATTATTTGATTAAAATGCAGTCTACAGGTATGGGATACAGGCTTTTTGTAATTCTGAGCTTTCTGGATATCGGGTTTCCTGGATAACAGATCCCATACATGTATAAGTTTTTTAATGTCAGCACATTTACATAACAATTTAAAGAGATTTTCCCCATTCACAACTGTCCAATAGAATTTACAGTCTGCGTCTCTGTCACATTTGTACACACCAGGGTCATTTTCTGAGGAGCCAATCCTGTTGGCTGTTTTACACATATTCTAAGAACATACAGTATACAACATATACAACAACAATACAATAAAACAATGTGGATTTATTTGACTTATTTATTCACAACTTTCTTCTAGGCTATTCCCACCTAGTCGGAACAGCCTAATGAACATTTCTCTTACCCTTTCCTGTACCCCTTTCATAAAAGGGCTCATTTACAGCAGTGGGCAAGGGGCAAAGTAATCCTGCATGGCAACTGTGTTGGCAGCTCATATTTCTTTGCATTTGAAAAATTCACTTATATATGCAGAGCTGGTAGTGTCTTTAGGAACTGTATAATACAAAAGCAGCACATGGTCAGGCTGTAGGCATCCACTACTGCAAAACTACACTGTGTCACTCAAGGAGAAGGGGATGCAAGCTATTCCTTTAATAGAGATATTATGCACAGGGCACCCTTGCACCCTGTGCCTTAAATATCTAGTGCAAGGTACAATACGCAAAATATTGTATGTATATATATATATATATATATATATATATACATACGCAAATCAGTTGGGAAGTGTTTGTATTTAATCATTCCAATATACTAAGCATAAGCATGAAAAACAAAAAATCTGCCCATGCTGATACATTTCTTAAATTACTTTTTTCAAGAAAAAAAACAGTGGGTAACTAACGTTAAAAGGGACTTGTCACCCTAATAAATAATTACAAACTCTTTTTTATTGTTTTTGTCTAGCAAAATAAACTTTACTGACACTTTGAAAATTGTTTAAGTATTCTTTAACACTGTTAAAGAATTATAATTCTTTATAATTATAATGGTGGCAATGGGCGCAGTCGGATCGGGGACCGATAACTTGCCCCTTGTTGCTGCCCCTGCACGGGCCGATAAGCTGCCGAATCAGTCTAAGGGACCGATATCGGCACCTACAATCGGCCTGTGTATGGCCACCTTTAGGCATGCAGCTATTGTCTCTACAAGAGTATTTATGTTAGATTTTAAACTTGTTTTTAATGGTAGAATGAGAATGTATGCTGTAAATGTGTGTCCATTACATCTGAATACCTAATGAATGGCTAGAGCAATTTCATTTGCACTGACAGCAGTCTCTAAATCCACCTACCTAAAGCAGCAAAGAATTCTGAATACAGAAAGATAATGTATAAATTACAATATCATATCATCATTGTTCTATTTTGTTCTGTTGCAAGCACGCAACCACTAAATATTGTATATCATCCATAAAGCACAGTGAAAACATTGAACTGTGTATTTGTTTAACTTCACCCCCCTTTTCCTTAGGGATATCATTCAAAAATGCTTAAACCTGTAGAATAATCCCTTGGAATGAAGCACAGCATACAGAGCAAAGTGGTTTAACATCAGCATGTACCTGTTTATGGTCTTTTATTTGTTAAGGAGAAAGTGAGTTGAGATATTAAAATTCCAAATTAGAAGGCAGATTTTCCAATTTAGATTTTTGTAAAAGAGGCTATTAGAAAGTGTACAGTACCAAATAGTGCCAGCTAACCCTTAAAACTTAGATTTCACTGCATGACTTTCTAAATATCCAACTTATCTACTCTGATTTCCATTTTTATTGGTCAGATTATTGCACAATGAACAAACGCTGTACTAAGGATTTGAGAGTGCAGTTTTAGCTTTCCAATAGATAATGGGTACTATCCTTTACTTTTTTCTAATTAATTTGCTAATGATCATCAACACATTTCTCAGCAAAAAGCTGAAATGTGAAAATTTAATGAATTGCAAGGTGCACATTGTATGAGACTGATGTATCATCTCCATTGTGTTATGAAGTGAGAAAGATGAATCCAGGCAGGCCAATTAGAGTAACACAAGTTTTATAGATTTCTAAGTGTCTTTAATTAGAAATATTATATATTATACATAATTTTATCCAGTTGCCCAGAGACATAGTAGATGAAAAGGATTTTATTTGACTACAGATAATAGTAGAATAGTAGAATGGTAAGACTAACGACATTTCTAGTACAGGAATATGTGGTTTAAAGGAAATAAAAGACAAGCTAAAATGCTATTCTATCTGTATATTAATCTATCTATTACGAATGATATCCCCAAGGAAAAGGGGGTGAAGTTAAACAAATACACAGTTCCATGTTTTCACTATTTACAGTAAGATTTTACTTGCTAGGCAATAGGTAGGACCTAGGAGGACAAGAGCCCAAGGATTATCATGGATAATATGTAATATATCTAATATGTATATAAATATTGTTAAAACAGAACCCAAAAATGTCTGGAAAATGTTCATTTGATCAAAATAAAGCTGCAAGAGAATAGCATTACAATAAATTTTTTGCAAGGGCTAGAGATGATTATGTGTGAAGACTATAGATAGGGGTGTAAAAAGCAAAAGATCTGTACCATGAATTGTGTCAAGGTAGTTGTGTGACCCCAGTTTTTTTTTCAATATGACTGAATGAGCCAGTGAATCCCCCCAAATGAATGATCTGGCTGATGAAAATGTTATCATGCTTTAGGTTATCAACAAAAGGTAAATTAGTTTAATTGCAATTACTGCATAGCAATGTAACTGATTTGCTTGAAACTGATCTGTTTGGTCATGAACCAAATCGCCATCTTACCCTTTTTTCCAGGGTTTTTCAATGCTTCAGATGAAAGTATTCCATATATGCCCTCACAAATAATTTCTTACAGTTTTAGGAGGGTCTATACAGAGAGGCTGTCCTCATCACCATTTGCAATCAACTCATATTGGGTTGATAGTGGTTAATTCCTACCCCTGTCTAAGCTAAGGTATAATAAATCCAGCATTACAGTCCAATCTCTACCAATAGCCAAACATGCAAAAGTTTGGTCTGCATTTTTTCCTTTATAAATGTATCCATATACAGGCCTACATTATTGGCATCTAACAAACTTCCCTCTGGGTGCACAAGGTTGGATAATGAGCAATTTGGCAATTATTCTGCTCATTCAGGTGAATGAGCAAGGGCATCTGAGTGAAAGTGAGGAAGAATTATAAAGCCTTCTCCCACATCTGTGAATGTTCTTTACATTGCCCAAAAAGAAGCAAGAGATGGAATCTAGAGACTGGCTGACAGCAATCTGATAAGCTAACAACACAGTGGCCTAAAATGCCCTCAAGGTGCCATACATGCCCTTAATGTTGGGTAGTATAGACCAAACATGAAATAAGGGAATTTGTGGTCTACTTTGAGTGCTATGCTCTTGAAATTGGCAATGGTAAATGTAAATATGCTGTTGAGCATAATAAAGTGAGTAAAACTGGACCCAACTGGACTAGAACCCAAAGTATCTCCCAGCCAGCTAATATCTGAACTTTCATACTGAGTAGTGATGAGCAAATCTGTCTCGTTTCGCTTCAGCGAAAAATTTGCAAAACTTCACAAAAATTGTGACAAGGCAAAAATGTTGTGAAATGTGACTTTTTTTTACAGGCACGCCTATTTTGATGCAACCATGCCCATTTTGACATGCCCACGCACATTTTTACTTGACTGCACTTGTTTTGCCATGACTGTGCCCATTTTGATGCCCCATGTTCAATGTGATGTGACCGCACCTATTTTGATGTGACTGCTAGCAATTTGCTGTGACTACAAGTTTTTTTGTTGCGACCGTGACTTTTTTTGACATGCATGACTATTTTTTTATGTGCTTGAATTCTTTCCGCAGCAAATTTTTGCAGCCGTTTTGTGAAAAGATTCGCCAAATAGACTCTACTTGACCACATAAGCTAAAATAAAGTAAACTGAGACTTTTATAAAATAGGGTAAAAAACATTAGTGGATTACAGAAGACTTATTAGTGATGGTCACATTTTTTCACCAGGTATGGATTAGCTGTGAAATACCACATTTCGCAATTGTGGTAAAAAAAAAGCCACACAGTAGCTGCATTTTGCAAATTTTTTGCCATATTGCAAATTTTTCAGCTAGAACGAGATTTGCTGACTAGACTTATAATATAATATATAATCACATACATTGAAAGGTGTTTGTCAATATGATCAACAATTTGACATGATTGTGTAGGCAGATATTTCAGCATGGTTTGCCTTGATTAAAAAAGCAAACACCATAAAAAAAATCATGAGGTTATATAAGAAATCACCCAGCGACTATCAACTTAAATTCTATTCCAGACGGTACATTTAATTCACATGTTTAAAACCCAAATTATCACTTAACAAGTTCAGTTCAAGAGTCTCATTTTAGAAGTATATTTTCTCAAAGTAGAACAGACAAGTACTCATATCCGCATAGGAACTATGACATTTATCTTGATTTAAGTTGGTGTTTAGCTAGAACACACAATTATGCATTCGGTATTTGCGCGCACAACCACATTTAAAGACTGCAGGAATTTTAAGTTGCTAAATCATGCCCATGGGAAAAAGTGATCATTTAAATGTACTTATGTATCTTATGCAAGCTTTTGTAATTGGTTCAATGTTATGATAACATGTAAAAATTACAATTAACTATTGTTTTGTATTTTTTTCTATTTAAAGAATCAGCTTTTTAGGGTTATTTTTCCTATGGGTGTAATCATAAAGTAGTTATACTCTTTCTTCTGCCACAGATTTTATGTTTGTAATTAGAAAAATATTACATGTAACATTGCCTGTTTTATTATTTTGTCAAGACCATCTAAAGTTCACAGCTGGTATGATCACATTCTATAACTGTCTTCATCAAATAAAATATTTTATTCCATTTATGGAATTATTTATTCAATTTTGGAAGCAAAGCAAGGCATAAACCAAAATACATCAATCAATGATATAATAATGATGGCAAAATTTGCTCCATCAAGCAAATTAGATGCTTGGTCTCAAACAGGTGCCTGCTAAACATTACTTGCAATTACTTCTTGGAGATGTTGGAGACTTTGCAACTTTTTACTTTGATTATATGGTATTATATGTGCACTGGTGGGGTTTTAAGTGAAATGGGAGGATGGGATTGGGTTACACACCTCCTTGAAATGTTGTGTGTGGGTTTAAATCCTTCAGTTTTTATTACAAAGTGGAATTTTGTATTTTTGTGTCTAAACTTGCCATACATTACAAAAAAGGCTAGTTTGGCAACATTGCCAAATGAACGGATCATTCCCCAATATGCCTACCTTGAGGTGGGCGATATCGAACTGATAGTTCGGCCCTAGGACCAAACAATTAGATCACAATCGAGGATGCAGCTGGGGCTGATGCAGTCATTACTCAAACAAGATTTTTAAACCTATTCGATCAATATCAGGCTGCTTCTTGGCCAGATATCATTTGGAGAGACCTGTCGGAGTGCCCCATATATGAGCAGTTAAGCTATTGACATGAACTGAAAGAGCCGAATCGGCAACTTAAATCTGCCCGTATATAAGTCATCGGTCAGTGAATCCTGACATTTGTCATTTGTGTGTAAGTTTTTTCCCACAAAAAACACAATTTTTTTTTACATTTTTCCTAAAAACTGAGCAAGTTAGGGGATGGATAGGGAAAGGATAGGGATAGGGATGCCTTGCCCTATTTGCTACTCAAGAATACAGTGCTGCCAAATGTAGACAGCATTCATCAGGGGAACTTAAGCCTTTGCTCTCCATTAGGGAGCCAGAGACCTGCTGTGATTTTTTTTAAAGCATAGATCAGGGCAGATCAAGTGCAGAAAACACTGCGGACTTGATATTTAGTCTGCAAATGGTCATTTTTATTTAGAGTTTAACTAATTAAAAAAAATTACCTTTAAAAACTTCTACCATTGTATTAAGTGTGTACAGGTAACAAATGCAATGGCATTATTAATTATTCATTGGCACCCCAGAGAACAGATTCCTATAGAAATTGTAGAAATTTTGCAGTAATCTAATTTGGGCTATCTATACTCCTGGCTAGTGATGCATTGTTTTGCCGGGTATGGATTCACAGCGAATTTCCGCATTTTTCCATAGGCAAATTTTTTCGCAAAAAAAGAAAAGACACACTCAAAATAGGGGCGGTCACATAAAAAATGGTACAGTCGTGTCAAAAATAGGTGCGATCAGGTTAAATATAGGTGCGGGTGTAAAAAAAGATGCACGGCATTCACGTTTTATCAATTGTTTGGGACAGATTCACTCATTACTACTCCTGGCCACAACAGCAGCCACTAGGCCTGATGTTTTCAGTGTTTCACCTCTGTGATGTAGAATATAACACAAAAAAAGAGGTGCACTAGGTCTGGTAATTAATAGCAACCAATCAGATGTTTGCTCTGAATAGGTGACATTAGTTGACAACTGTTGGTTACTATGGCTTACTAGACCTAGTGCAAACCCAGTGTTACCATAGCACTTGCTCTGTGAACAATGATGTCTAACATGATGTTATAAACATTTATTTTAATATGCACTGGTATTCTAAGATTGTCGGGAATCATTATTTTCATTTTTGTGGTTTTTGAATTATTTACATTTTTGTTCATGTCCTTTTCAATGTTAATTTTAAATTAGTATGCTGTTGCTAGCATCTAAGTGATCCTAGAAACCAAAATGCCAGGAAAGACTGAAAGATGAAATATAAGTGACTGATAAAACTCTAGTCTTGAAATAAAATGCTGTTTTCTTATCGAGTTCACATAAAAAGATAATATGACATGGTATAGTTAGATAAAGACATAGATAGATGATTGATAGATAGATAGATAGATAGATAGATGAAAGATATATAGATAGATAGACAAATAGCTAGATGATATTATACTTGCCAATAGATCACCCAAACCACCAAGGCATTAACAGAATAGTTGATTCAGTCAGTTTCTTAGGTATACAATAAATAGAGGATTTGAGCTTTGTATGGTATAAAATCATACCCGTAATCAAACAGACAAAACAACAAAGTTCTGAATGTTCTTACCAACAAGGTGAAAAGGAAATAGTAGAACTGAGTCACAGGGCCTTCTTGAAGAAGGTGCTTCATTTGTGAAGCATTAGCTGTAAAAAGAGCCATGTCAAGGAAACCTTGGGCTAATGTCTTTGTTCTGGCATAGGTATTGATGTTCCTTATTACCTGCAACAGATGACAATAGGAAAGAAAATTATATTGTAGCACATAATTTCTCCTTCAGTAATTCATGCACAGATAGATTACATGTATTTACAGAATCTTTTTTACCTTGAGGTTCTTTATTTATATTTACAACAGATAACTGTGTTCTTAGGACAATACCTTAGTAAGGCTTAGCCTTCCCTTACAAAGACACTGAAGTCTCTCTGCTCTATAAACACTTGTTCTATCCTGACTGGTTATTTACTTGCAAATTGTTAAAGCATTTCATTTGATCTTTGCCTTTTATCTTGTCATTTATTTTACGCCCTCTCACTGTAAGGAAATTATCCAGCGTTTTGTTTAACAGCCAGTAAATTGCTGGGTATCACCATAGCCCACTTCCCACAAAAAGTTACGAGTAACAGCTAGAAAAGCACTACGTGAGCAGACAGTAAAGATGTTTTTTTCCGATAAATTTGAATAATTTGTATAAGCCCTTTATAGTTACATTGGGAACTGATATACTGTAATAACCTATATTAATATCTACTAAGCAGTAATGATCGTAATGATTTGGAGGGGTATTAACAACCCATAGAGTAAAATTGTGTTCAACTGCTCAAAGCACTAACACTCATTTTTCTCTTTTGATAAATGTTTCAATTTTTTACACTTTGCTAACTGCTAAGAATACTTTAAGATTTCCAAATTCAAATTTTAGTCAATTTATATTATATATTTATATAATATATTTTTAAATCGGTTGCATTTCCAGAATTCGAAGGTACATTACCCTCTTTATGGCATAAATTGATATACAAAATGTTATTTAAAGAATAAACTTTTATTTAAAAATGTTACAAGGGATCTGTGCATGTGAATGGTCCTGGACAGCCACAAGGAACCATTGGGTAGTCATTGAAGAAGGTGGCTCAGCACTCACAGGAATATACTGATGCATTTTTTTTTTTAGCAAAGAGGATCACTGCCCTGTGATCCAAAGCTAGCGATTATGTTCAATGTGGAATGACTTACTAACTGGCACCTCTGAGTGAATGTCAGGAAAGGTTCAATCACTGGGGGGGGGGGCAAATGTTAGGGATGAAGGTACCCTGGGCCCCTGCAGTTTTCTGATAATAGAAGCATTGGCCCAGATTATCAGGTAAGTGATTACATTTACTGTGTGTGTGTTTGGGGGGTTGTCTATATTGGGCACAGTGATTGAACATTTACTTCTCCTTTAAAAAATATTTGATTTTTACATAGTTACATAGTTACATTGGCTTGAAAAAATCAAGTCCATCAAGTTTAACCCTTCCAAACAAACCCAGCACACACAAACCTATACTAACCTATCTATACACTCACATACATAAACCATATATACCAACATCAATAATAATTGTAGATTTTAATATCACAATAGCCTTGGATACAATGCTTATTCAAAAAATCATCCAAATCCCTCTTAAAGACATTAACAGAATCTGCCATCACAACATCACTAGGAAGGGCATTCCCCAACCTCACTGCCCTCACCGTGAAAACCCACCTACGCTACTTCAAATGAAAATTCCTTTATTCTAAAGGGTTGGCCTCTGGTGCGCTGATCATTTTTATGGGAAAAAAGAACATCCCCTATCTGTCTATAATCCCGTCGAATGTACTTGTACAGAGTAATCGTCCCCTCGCAAGTGCCTTTTTTCAGTGAAAACAATCCCAAACTCAAAGTTTAAATTTTCCATCCCCTTTACCAGTTTAGTTGCACGTCTCTGCAGTCTCTCCAGCTCATTAATATCCTTCTTAAGGACTGGAGCCCAAAACTGCACTGCATACTCTATAAAGAGGCAAAATTATGTTTTCATCCCTTGAGTCAATACCCTTTTTTATAAAAGACAGCACTTTATTTGCTTTAGTAGCCACAGAATGACACTGCCTTGAATGAGACAACTAGTTATCTACAAAAAAACCCAGATCCTTCTCCATTAAGGATACCCCCAAGATACTACAATTTAGTAGATAACTTGCATTTATATTATTTCTATCAAAGTGCATAACTTTGCACTTGTCATTATTAAACCTCATTTTTCATTTCCAATTTTCTATCCAAGTACAAATATTATGTTCTAGGCCAATATTCCTCAATTTTATCATTAACTTTCTGTGAGGTACTGTATCAACCGCAAAATCTAAGTATATGACATCCACTGCCATTCCAGCATCGAGCTTCCTGCTCACCTCCTCATAAAAGTCAATTAAATTAGTCTGGCTATGTTATACAACTTGGGTGAGCTGATCAACGATAGTGTTGCATTTACAACAGTTTACAGCAGATAAAAGCATCATTTCCATAGGAAAGATGCCCTATAACCATTTGGTGTTAAAGTAGAAGGAAAGCCATTTTGGCATTTTACTGTGAAAAATTGTAAAAACTTGTGAAAAAGTGGCATCTAGATATATCACCTAGAGTAAGGTTACGAGATCATCTGAATGATTGGTGTAAAGAAGGATATCACATCTTAATGGGAGGTGAGAATGGAAATCTGAAATTAATTAGTTAATCAATTTCTTTTTAAATAGAAAATCAGGAAAGCTGAAAGTCAGCAGAAAGTGCTGATTGCTTCATAGCAAAAGTTTATGTGGTAGCAACTTTGCAGAAAAAATAAAATAAATAAATCATGCATGATTTGACAAAATAATTATTTGAAGGTGTTGTTATGCATAATACTAAGACACCTGCACCATAAATAAGTATTAATCGAGGCTTGAGCTCCTAAATGATTATCAGCATTATGCAGAACGTATTTTGTTCAGTCTTCAGTTTCAATCACAAAAAGGGGAAGGGGGAAATCTGTAGGCATATTGTATCATAGTGTAATTTCCCACAGTTCTACTGTAGGATAATGTATATTTCTTTACATATAAACAACCCTTGTTTCATGCATTGTTCAACTTGTTTCAGAAGTGCGTGTAATGTTCGTATTCATTAATTTCAATTACTATGCATAATGGTGTAAAGTTGCACATTTTATTAATGTTTGAATGGATAAGCAAGAATTTTTAAGATGGTGTGACATAAATGTTCACTGAAATAATTTATTAATCATGACAACAAATTGTAATGGCCTTTCACGTGCTAAAGTTGCAGTCTCAAGTTGGACAAAAGCTATCTGATTTTGTATATTTTGGTATTTACAGCAAGAGAGAAAATCCACGACAACAGATTAAAACTAAAATTATCCATACATAACCCATTATATAAAAACAGTTCTGACAAGAATTATGGATGATATTTATTAATTCATTTTATAATGAAGATTCTGTCACAGTTGTAACAGATGCTGTATGGATTCTATTACAGGATATAGGACAACATAACAAGGGACCATCTTGGGCATTTTGCCTGCCGCTAATTTTCTTCTATAAATGATACAGTAAATCAAAATGCTCCAAATTGCTATCCATTGCCCCTCTATAATAAATAAAAACATTATAGGACAAGCACACTATAGGAGACTATGCACCATATTTATATGGCATTCTCTCTATGAGAAATTCTTGAAAGTGCCATCACAGGAACTTGCCAGGCAGTTCTCACCTCAAATAAAAACATGCCTTACCCTATTCTTGGCTAAATAATGTGTGTTCTCAGCCAAGGCAAAAATTGACCAGTTAATGAGGTATGAGTTATTGGGATAAAAGAACAACAAAAAGGCAAAGCAACTTCAAGGCTGTTTAGCAAAGTAATATTTAATAGTGCCTTACTATATACAGTACATATAACTAGCACAAGTTAGTACTTACGCTAATGCTATATGTAGAGTGGTGCTCTGCCTCAAGAAAAACTAAGTAAAAACAATAGCAGCGAGATATCAATATACCCAGACCTGTTTGGCTTCTCTTCTGCCTGACCCTTGGTACTTTATATTGGCCCTCCAGCCTCTCTCAACTGCTATGCTTCCTGTCTAATACCGCAGCATCTCACCCAGCTCTCCATATTGAGTCAGCATACTCTACTGTCAGGCTTACCCGGCAGGATCAAGTGCGTTGTTAGAGAGACCCTCGAGCGCCCCACACAACCCCAAGCTCACCCGAGGATGGTACAGGGAGCTGAGAAAGTGACGGGTAGCCGGTGAGGCCAAAACGAGGTACAAAGGATGAGACAAAGGCTTGGTCAGGCGAATCCGGGTCGAGTCAGGCAGCAGAGAATCATAAATGGGAAACAGGCCAAGGTCAGGAGCGGAGAGAAGTCGGAAGGTCAAGCGGAGCAGGGTCAAACAAGGTATTCAGGTACAGGAACAGGCTAGGTATCCAGGAGTAGACCGTGATAACCAGGCAATGATAGGCATTATGATCAGCCTTATATAGGCCAGGGGGAATAGGCGTCAATACGCACGCAATGCACCGGACGCGCGTCAAGACGCACGGCGCGTAGACGCTGAACGTGCGCGCAAAACTTCGCTCGCGTGTGCTCGCGATAAATCGCCCTGCATGCGCGCGCCACATCTCAATGCATGCATGCGACTAAACGCGCATGCATCAAAACGTAGGCGCGAGGATGCGCACAATGCGACGCGACGTTTAGGTCGTGACACGCACTGAGCGCCGAAAACCATGCTGATGGCGGACTGAGCGGCGAACACAGTAAGTATCCTTACACTCTACTGTGCACAAGCACCTCAAGTAAAGACATAAGTCAAGTAAATGCGCAATTTGTAGCCTTACCCCTCCAATTTTATATCCACATTTAGGATAGCTTCTAAGTACCCCTGATACTTTATCGCCTTCTTTTTGAGAATCCTCTTTTATCTATTTTTTATTTTTCACTTACAATTTGAAAATAGTATATCTATCTGATAATACTTTGATAATACAGGTATAGGACCCATTATCCGGAATGCTCGGGACCAAGGCTATTCCGGATAAGGGGTCTTTCCGTAATTTGGATCTCCATACCGTAAGTCTACTAAAAAAATCAACTAAACATTAATTAAGCCCAATAGGATTGTTTTACAACCAATAAGGAATATTTATATCTTAGTTGGGATCAATTACAAGGTACTGTTTTATCAATACAGAGAAAAAGAAAATCAGTTTTAAAATTCTGAATTATTTGATTAAAATGGAATCTATGGGAGACGGGCTTTCCGTAATTTGGAGCTTTCTGGATAACGGGTTTCCAGATAATAGTATATCTTTGGTAAAACAGAAATGGTTAGTATTCATAAGTTTGTGCAACAAAAGGGAATAGAAATTTTGAAAATATAGGATAATGATAATAATTTAAAGTAATCATGGACCTTATGGTCAATAACTGAATAGATTAGACATGAAAGGGGTTGTGCATGCATTAATATAATTTCAGCTAAACCATTTGATACTACTGAGGAACCTAGTAGATGGGCCTAACTGTTTAGAATTTATCTTGCCTTAATACAAATCAATTAATCTCTAATGCACATAGAGCATTCCGGCCATAAAACTGAAGCCCTTGGGGAAGGGTGGGTTCAGCACTAGGTTTACTTAAATACAGTATGCTGAATAGCACCACAGGAGGCAGAAAGGGTCAGCTTTGATCCTCTTTATTTTTGCTTTGATCTTTTTAATTTTTGCATCAAGATATAATTGTATATTCCCCAAATATTATATAGAACAGTATTTTGAGGTTACGCTCTGCTCCTAGTGCCATACCTAATAATGCAGAAATGATAACATTTCTACATTATTAGGTATGGCACTAGGAGTAGAACGTAACCTCAATCATGTCCCTCTGCAGGATCAAAAGGGACTTGATACATTTTTAATAGATTCTACAGGTCAAGTATTAGTTATTGCAACCAGTTATTATTAGTTATTTAATTAGTTATTGCAATCAGCAGATAGTCTTTACTCGAGCAAACTTTGAACCATTAATTATACACTAGCATGTTATTATTTAACAGTATTCTAGCACATTTCTTTTATAGACAAAAAAAAGATACATTTATTTTTAAAAAGGCCTATTTGCGCATAAACCATACTTAAGTACAAAAGCCATAATCTTATTTGCTGTTACTAGGCCCTGGAACTATTGGGGCAATGTATTAAATGATCTCATGTTTGCTACTTGAGTAATAACCCATAGCAATTTGGGTTACCACCTTTGATTAGTGATTATACTGCCAGGGGATGATGCAAGAGAAATGGGTTGCCTTAAAGGGGTGGAGTTATGACATACATCGGGTGATGAGAAGCATGGGGTTATAGAAGGGGAGCAGGGAATGGGTATTGGAGCAAATCAGAGGCAGTCCAGGGGGTAAGGAGGGGATTACAAGTTTACATTACATTAAAATTTATTTATAAAGCGCCAACATATTCCGCAGCGCTGTACAATAAGTGGGTTACATACATTGGACATACAGAGTAACATATAAAGCAACCAATAACCGATACAAGGGGTGAAGAGGGCCCTGCCCAAAAGAGCTTACAATCTACAAGGAGAAAGGGTTGAGACACAAGGTGTGGGAATGGGCATGACCAGAGTTGTGAGAGGTGGGGCACAGGGTATTGCTAAACTAGATTAGGGTAAGCCTCTCTAAATAAATGTGTTTTTAGAGATTTCTTGAAGGCAGAGAGATTGGGAGAAAGTCTGATAGTTTGTGGGAGCGAATTCCAGAGAAGGGGGGCAGCCCTTGCAAAGTCTTGAATGCGAGCGTGTGAGGAGGGAATGAGAGAGGAGTTGAGGAGCAGGTCAGTAGAGGAGCGTAACAAGCGGGATAGATGGTACCTAGAGATGAGTTCAGAGATGTAGGGTGGGGCAGAGTTATGGACTGCTTTAAATGTGAGGGTCAATAGCTTGAATTTTATCCTGGATGGTAGGGGAAGCCAGTGCAGGGATTGGCAGAGCGGCACGGCAGAGCAGGAGCGGTTGGAGAGGTGTATGAGCCTGGCAGCAGTATTCATTATGGACTGGAGAGGGGAGAGTCTTTGGAGGAGAAGGCCAATTAATAGGGAGTTACAGTAGTCCAGGCGAGATATTATAAGAGAGTGAATAAGAATTTTGGCAGCATCTTGGGTGATAAATGATCGGATTTTGGAGATATTTCTTAGGTGATTTGATAAGTGATTGGATATGAGGAGTGAAGGACAGGGCAGAATCAAGGATTACCCCAAGGCACCGGGCCTGGGAAGATGGGGTGATGGTAGAATTGTTAACCGTTATAGATCCCTCGGAAACAATGTGGGCGTTGGATGGGGGAAAGAGAACCAGTTCAGTTTTAGAGAGGTTTAATTTGAGGTAACGTTGGGACATCCAAGTGGAGATAGCGGACAGGCAGGAAGAGACGCGAGTTAGAAGCTCTGGGTTGAGATCAGCGAGAGGAAAGATAGATCTGAGTATCGTCAGCATAGAGGTGGTACTGAAAGCCAAAAGAACTGATTAGTTTGCCAAGTGAGGAGGTATAGAGAGAAAATAGTAAGGGGCCCAGGACAGAGCCTTGAGGAACCCCGACAGAAAGAGGCAAGGGAGAAGATGATTCCCCATTGTAAGAGACACTGAAGGATCGATCTGAGAGATAAGATGAAAACCAGGATAAGGCAGTGTCACGAAGGCCAAGAGAGCGGAGAGTCTGGAGGAGAAGAGGGTGATCCACAGTGTCAAAAGCAGCAGAGAGATCGAGAAGTATTAGTAGCGAGTAGTGTTTTTTGGCTTTAGCCGAAAGGAGGTCATTTGTTAGTCGGGTTAGAGCAGTTTCGGTGGAATGTTGCTGTCTAAAACCAGATTGTAGGGGATCCAGGAGGTTATTGTCAGAGAGGAATAGCGCCAGTCGGTTGTATACTAGGCGCTCAAGCAGTTTGGAGATGAATGGGAGCAGAGAGATAGGTCGGAGGTTAGTAGGATTGGAAGGATCTAGGGAGGGTTTTTTCAGAATAGGGGTTACCAGTGCATGTTTCAGTTGGGAAGGAAAGATTCCAGTAGAGAGCGAGAGATTGAATAGATGAGTTAAGGCTTTGATAAGATAGGGGTTGGCATTACGTAGAAGTTTGGTAGGAATGGGATCAAGCGGGCAGGTAGTAAGGTGGGAGGAAGACAGCAGTTTTGAGACTTCCTCTTCAGTCACAGGGGAGAAGGAGCCAAGAAGAGACTGGGGAGCATGTAGGGAGGGAGGGGAATGGTTATGGGGATTTAGTTGTGCAATGTCACTTCGGATGGTGTCAATTTTATTTTTAAAGTGCTCAGCAATAGCTTGAGCAGTGACTGAAGCACACGGAGGGGGCGGAGGAGGGGACAGCAGAGAGTTAAAGGTAGAGAAGAGTTGTGCAGGTTTTTTAGAGAGGGAGTTAATAAGTGCAGTGAAGTAGGTTTGTTTAGCTTGGCAGAGGGTGGTGTTGTAGGAGAGCAGAGCAGATTTGTAGCTGCAGAAATCTGACTCTGACCTTGATTTGCGCCAGCGGCGCTCAAGTGTACGTGACTGTTTTTGGAGATATTTGGTACGAGCAGTGTGCCAGGGTTGGAGCAGTTTGGGCCTCATGCGTTTAGTCTTGGCAGGAGCAAGCACATTGAGGGCAGTGGTGAGTGTGCTGTAGTAGACAGAGGTAGCCTGATTAGGACAAGAGACTGTTTGGATGTTAGAATGAAGAGAGTCAAAGGTAAAAGAGAGATGTGACGTGTTTAGAGATTGCAGGTCTCGGTATGTGTATGTTTGGGGGGCAGCAGAGGGTGTAGAGGGAGTTAGCGAGAGGTGAAATGTGAGCAGATTGTGATCAGAGAGGGGGAAAGGGGAGTTAGTGAAGTTGGAGGTAGAACAACATTTTGTAAATATAAGATCCAGGGAGTTTCCATTAGAGTGAGAGGGGGAGTCAGAACACAGAGATAACCCAAAGGAGGATGTTAGAGAAAGGAGTTTAGAGGTAGCAGGGGCATTAGGATTGTTAACAGGTATGTTAAAGTCACCTAGTACAATGGATGGGGAGTCAGAGGAAAGGAAGTAAGGAAGCCAGGCAGAAAAGTTGTCAAAGAATTGTGAGGTCGGTCCAGGAGGTCGGTATATGACCACAATGCGAAGCGAAACAGGGGAGAAGAGCTTAATAGAGTGAACCTCAAATGAGGAAAATGAAAGAGAAGGAGGAGGTGGAAGGACTTTAAATGAATAGCGGGGGGAGAGAAGGAGCCCTACCCCACCCCCTGCCCTGTTTCCAGGCCTGGGAGTGTGAGTAAGGTGTAGCCCCCAAAGGACAGAGCAGCAGGTGAGGCGGTGTCAGTAGGGGAAAGCCAGGTCTCAGTTATTGCAAACAAGTTAAGCGATTTAGCGATGAAAAGGTCATGGATGGAGGTGAGTTTGTTGCAGACGTAATGCCAGTAATTTGTAATGCCAGCCTGACCTTGGGTGAAATACCAGCCATGTCGCAGCCCTAATGACAACCAGTCAGCAGGTAGCATTTACTGATCAGCTTTTTGAAAACAAAAATCTTTTTGGTTGCTATGGGTTACTAGATGTGGGCAGAGTTTTATGTTTTATTACATTTCCTCTAATGGTTGCTTAAATCAACTAAGCCCTTGTTACATTTTATTAATTGCTGGATTGTGATTTGCCTGGCAACTCGCAGTTGAAATTAAATATAAACACCTGGCACTATAAGGGTTAAAGCATGACCAATTTAGCTTTTGATTTTTCTCTTATTGATCCTTGTAAAATAATAATGTTATCAATAAACATTGATTGCAAAACATAATAATTCAAATGCATTTATTTTATTGCATCAAGCCCTTTACTTACATACGAGATTTCTGTCTTTAGACAGGCACCAGAATACATTTTTTTTTTATGCAGTGCCCTTCGACCAGCAGCTTGATGGCGGCTAACAACAATTAGGTTTATTGTGGATAAAGTTTTGAAGAAAAAAAGACAAGGGTAAAGCTATTCATAGACCTTTTCTGTCAAATGGAATTATCTTGAATCTTTGCTAATTCACTTTGCTAAGTTACTGATGCATCTACTTATTGAGTAGATTCACAGTCTGCCTTTTCAGGCATAATTTTACCATGAGTTGTTCAGTTAATGCTGGAGTGTGTTTTTCAAATTAAGAAAAGATGCATAACATATGGAAACTGTTCAAATGATGAACAACAGATCGAAGGGTCACATCTTTAGCAAGGAATTTAATGGCTCTTCTGTCTGTAATGTTTTGGAGAAAAAAAAAGGAACAGAAATGGGCAAGTTTATCACTTACATTTATCCTACTTCCATCATCGGGCCCTTGTTGAAAAAGGGGCTCTTCATCCGCTGACATATCGCTGTCTTCTTGGTGTCCATTTCTGTGCATGTTCCGATGAAATATGGAGGTCATAACGGACTGACAAAGAAATAAATATATATATATATATATATATATATATATATAATGATAGCACAAATGAAAATGTATTTCTTCAGAAGTTTGCAGCTATTTAAGTTTGCCACAGATAAAAACTGTTCTTCTTACATATAATAACATCCACAATCCAGCACGATTCACACCCAGCATTCTACCCACCGACACAAACCTTATCACTTACTCTCTCTCAGTGGAGAAATTTAGCTGATAATCAGCTTCTAGTGCTCTCTACACACTCTAACAGTCTCCCAACACTTTATTCACAGTGCCACTGGATGCAGCTGCTGCTGACTCGATATAGGTATTTCAAAGCTTTTAGCTGCATAGTACATTTGTTTTGTTTTAACAGCTTTAACATGAAGTTTCTTTATTGACAGAAGCAGGCTTTTATAATAGCAGGTACAACTGAAGGCTGGTATTTATCTGAAGTTATCCTTTTAATCATTCTATTTTTTTTGTTTCTTTTAAAAAGCAAAACATACGTACATCTTTCTTTGTTGGATGCTAAACTGACACAACACCTTTAAAGCCTGCACTGTTATAGGATCTTTTAAAATAGTTTGGACTGAGATTCATTTTAAAATAAACAGAAAAGAAATCATTTGTAGCATTGTACTGGAAATATAATCCCTGTGGGACTGTCACAGTGTGTGTTGATTGCTAATCTGTCTAGAAATTCCAAATATTACCTGTATCCTCATATCTCTGTATTCTTTGGCACAGTTGCTTTTACTTATTCATTTAAAATTAATATGAAAAAAAAAAGATTTTTACCATGTTAGCCAGTAGTGATTAGTGAATCTGTCCCGTTTTCCATCAGCAGAAAATTCGATAAACTGAGAAAAATGGGCAAAATCACGTAAAATTAGTGTCTATTGTGCGACTTTTTTTACTTTTTTGATGCAACTGTGACTTTTTTGACACAACCGCAACTTTTTCCTCAGTCGCAAATTTTTTCTGCCTCAAATTTTTGTGCCCGTTTCACGCAAAAAATCTGCCAATGGTGAAATGTGAAAATGCGAATCCATGCCTGTATCACTATTAGCTAGTTGATCAGAAGAAAAAAAAACCTTGTTTTGTACCATGGTAGAAAAACAAAACCTTTTCTTTACAAACCATATTAAATTATGGAATCATACAAAATGTTACTAGATGCCTTTTTGGGGAGAGGCATACATGTTTGTATTAACTACGACATTTATATAGGTGGATGTTATTTGACTTTCACTGGATATAAAACTGCCTGCATTTAATGTGATTAACAAATGTACTTGCAGTAAAGGTTGTTTTTGGGAATTCTGCCACCTAAAGCAGCAGACCAGATGTGGCCCTCGCCCCTATGTACTGATCTCATTTGCCCAGGGGGTGGGTGACATCTTTAGTGCAGAGAGGTCAGTTCCGACTTTTTACACTTAGGGGCAAATACATCAAAATGTCAAATTAGAGCTCACCACAGAAAAATTCATGCATTTTCTACTTATTTCTATCTATACTGATATTTATCAAATGGTGTACTCTAACTTTCACCCATTGATAAACATGCTTCTAAAAGCCCCATAGGAATGTATGTATGTATGTATGTATGTTATAACTTCATTTATGAAGCACTACAAGGAATTACAAACCCACTATACAGAAGACCAATGAGCAAATTGCTTTTATCTTACACACAAATTTTCTATAGCATGTAAAGCCTAAGAGACAAATTATTAAGATAATTTCGAGATGGTATAAATTTCCTGATATGATACACAAAATTTATCCTGCAGTTACGGACCAGTGTTGGAGGTGAGGGGTCAAAGTGGGGACCCCCTTACATATTTGGTGGTAATGTCAATTATTGACGCCATTCTGGGAACAAATATTCAAAGTGATAAACTCGTGCAAGGGCCTAGATTTGAAACCAGACCCCTCAATAGGAATTTTAGCAATTCTTCTGGGTTCAGTCACTAAATACAAAAGGTCGCTGCTGGGGTACTGTTTAGGGGCTGCTAGGAGCGTGATTCCATGCCATTGGAGATCAATCTCCCCCCTCCCGACTATAACTGAGTGGGTCAAAGAGATGGGGAATGTTATGCGAATGGAGGAGCTGATCAGCAGTGTTCAAGGGCCACAAGACAAATTTGTAAAGACGTGGGTGATATTCTTGGAAACATATAAAGGTTAATAAACAAGAACGGACTAGGAGCTTCAATATGGGAAGATACGTATCAAAACAAAAGGTCAAACATCATCTGCTGGATATATGTCAAAAGGTTGATAAGGGAGTGACTGAGCGACTTTCCGGTTCCAGTTTCTGATTTACGCATCTTTTCTTTTTCCCCCTCCTCTTCTTTATTTTATTTTCTGTTTCTCTACTTTCAGAATTTTTTAATAAAGTAATGTTTGCAATAGGAGATATCACTGCAGAAGTATAATTATATAAAGTATTCAGCCACTATAAATGAGTCTGATGGATTGAAATAGATTTATATTGAAATTTCTATCCTCCGTCCTGTTGAAACTACCTTAAATAAGCTTGACTTATTTAAAGTGTTCAATATGGCTATTGGTGAGATTTCTCCTGTCTTATTATGCATTGATTGTAAACAAAAAAAACTGAAAAATAAAGAATATACAAAAAAAACAGCACTTGTACTTGTACTTGATCCCAACTAAGATATAATTACAAAACAATCCTATTGGGTTTATTTAAATGTTAACATGATTTTAATAGAGTTAAGTATGGAAATCCAAATTACAAAAAGACCCTGTATCCAGAAAACCACAGGTCCTGGGCATTTTGGATGACAGGTCCCATACCTGTACCTCACACATGCAAGACATTTTCCTACCCCAATTTTGGTGCAAACATAATAGAAGAAATTGCGTTGGCTGCTAATTCTGGTAGATAGATTTCTGCCATTGGAATTAGGGAGAACACATAGTGGTTTCACTAACTGGTAGAGTTGTTGCTTTTTAATGAGCACAAGAGCATTCTTAACAGTCTTTAAAAACTGAATAAGCAGAAACATTGAATACCCCTGCAATACATATTTAAAGAGAGTAATAGCTTAGTGCTAAGCTAAAGGCGCCATACAAGTTGAGATCCGCTTGTTAGGAAACGAACTTCCCCAGATATGCTGACCGAACAATTACATTACAACGGCAGGCATAGGCGCCAAGGACAATGCCTTATAGGACAATAAGCTGATGCGGTCCCCGAACTAATGGGAAAACCAAACCTGCCTGATCAACACCTGGGCGATTTATGGCCAGATATAAATTAGGGGTGCCCATTGGGGAGCCCCATAAGTAGCTAAGATAAGTAGCACATTTGATATAAGTATATAAGTGTTAATGAGTGTTCTCTTAAAGTGGGGCAGATGTTCCCCTATCAGGGTGCAGGCTAGAACATGTCTGATAAAGAGGCCTGTCCCCAAAACATCATGTTTGAAATACATACGCAAGGTTACACCTGCTTGCAAATGACCTGTTGTGCCAGTGATTCTTTGAGTTCTGCTTGTTAGGGGGTGCCATTTCTCCACACTGTGCACCAGATTGATCATCATGTGAGAGGCCAGGGTGTGCTGGGGGCTTATCCTTACATAGAACTAGACATCTGTGTTTGTTTTCATTTAATAGACTTTGTCACTGTAAAAGACAAGTGTACCAGGAAAGCAATAGCTGGGTGTGGTTAAACTCTACAAATGTCAAAATGAGAATGAAATAGCTTTGAACATCATGATGCTCAAAAATAGAAATAAAATTAAAAAAAAACAGAAGCAAAATCTGCCACGAGCATCATGACATTGTTAAATATCTATCTCGATGTTCTATCTCTATGTTCAATAACATCAGCACTGTGAACTTATTCTTCAGTTCTCCTACTAGATCTCTTGTTTGACAGTCTGGTGCATCAAGTTGTTCTCCAATGTTCAATGACAGCTCTGCCATTTATATTTAATCTTGTTAAACAACAGCCATAAAAATGCTCAGCACTTTATCATGGCACGTTTAAGCTTTTAACTGTGTTTATTTAGAACAGATGTTTGTGGTAACACTTTGAGTACTAATATTGAGAAGCACAGGGCATCAAAGTCCTTTATCGTTCATGAAGAATTCAGAATTAAAAGTAAAGGTACCAGAACACTGTTGGAATCTACTATACTGTTGCTGCTGTAGCAGATAGGAACAATTTTCCTACTCACATGAATTCAAAGGACAAAAAACACTTATGTTGTAAAATAGAAAGAATAAGTCAATAGAATAAATTCCTAGTAAGGTCAGGGCAGAATATTTGATATGCAGCATGCTTTTCAGAGTTCAGTATGGTTTAATAATGAGCTTCACATTTTCGATCTGCCATTCATATGCTACACTCTTATTTATGGTGTAAATAAGTAAGCGCTGATAATAGGAACAAGACTACGAAGTACATTATAAAGGGTGATGGCCTTTTCTAAGAGTTGAGCATATTGACAAATTTCTCAACATAATTGCACCAAAATAAGTAAGTGACACAAAAGAGCCACACTAAACAACCAAATCAAACTGTGTGTATAGAAAATAAATTATTGTTAAAACTGACACACTGACCTTAGTGATTCCACAAGGGAGTGTGTGTGTGTGATATCAGCCACTGCATATCAGACATATTTATTAGGGAAAATGTTTATTTCCTCACACACATGTATGGTGGCAAAATGCACCTAGATATGAAGAGTACAATGCAACAATTTGTTTCATAAGAGCACATCTGCAAGGGTAAATGACGTCTTCATAAACAAGGAACAAAGACTGCTCAGTTAAAATTTCTCTTCAGTCATTCACAGCTACGACCCTACGCTCTGCCTCCCTTCCACTGAAGGAATATAAAGTATGCCACATTCATTTACAATGTTTACTATTTGTAGCAATACTTGATCTCTCAAGAGTATGTTTATCTTTGTGCTATGACCTATTACATCCCACACCTGTGGTTTTATCTATCTGCAAGTCTGCTGGTACAGCCATAAGCCAGCAATACACTGAAATTGGTCACGGGTCATAAAATGAAGCCATTTTATATATCAAGTGTTTATCCCCTGCAGTGACATTCTGATTTTTGCAAGTATTGCATAAGCCATAATCTGCTTTCATTTAAACCACCGTATTAGCCTATAAATGAAACTTGTATGAATGTACTCACTGTGGCCATATGCCACATTTGCATTACTCTGAATTATATTTGAATGATTTTAAACAGTTATTCTGTGTCCTATTTTTGGGATATTTTTCTAAATTTGTTATATTTTCCTGATATTACTTAGTGTATGCAGTTTTGTTCTGATTATGAAAATGGCAGATATCAACTTGTATATCCTTTGGGAACATTACTGATAAGCAGTTATATTAGCTTTTTAATGTAGCCCACTTTTGGTATTTTCTGTGCTGCTACCTGCTGATTACTGTTCTTTGGCGCTACAGGAGTCCTGAGCCCCCGCTTACTTTGGGGGTTTACAAGGGATTCTCCCTTAAATGGCGTGCCTCCACCCAGGGATGGTGTTGTGGAACTATAATCCACCCCCTGGGAACTTAACAGTCTCTAGTACCTCTGCCTTGGATCCACACACAGCCCCCAGTACCTTGCCCCTCCCTGGGGTAGTAGCTTACCGGCAGGTAGGTGATCCTTGTGCAGGAAATAGTCAGATACACACGGAGTATGATGAATAAGATGAATCGTTTATTAGGGCAGGACCTCTCCAGGAGTGGCATATATTATTTCACACAGCATGCAGGGCTTTATCTCCTCACTACTCATTGAGTGCTTTCTCCTGTTGGGCAACTCACGGTACTCACGCCAAGTGTCTCCTTCTAGGTGATCTCCCCGGTACTCACGCCAGAAGGCACCCCCTCTTGGGGTCCTTCCCGGTACTCACGCTAGGCAGCCTCACCACAGGCAGCCCACCCCGGTACTCACGCCTAAGCCCCCTCAGATCCAGCCTCCTTGGGTTAGCCGTGACCTTGTCCACCTACCTAACCACTTATGGCCCTGCACTCCGGCTGATGTAATGCCGGGAGGTCTTAACCTCACTTCCACTCCTGGAGGGGCAATGTCCGCCCATTCTAAACTCCTGGTGTCCTACATATTACTCCTAGAGCAATCTATTACAGAACTTCTAACACTAAACTGTACCTGGGGTACTCCTTACTGGAGCAGTCCCCAAAATGTCTGACCCTCAGCACATGGCTGCATCCCCTTATATGGGCCTATGCACCACCCTGTGGCCATAACCCGAACTGCAGGTATACACCCTGTTAACTGTTTAACAACCCAGTCATCCCAGTGTCCCTGTTTACTATCACCACCCTGTGGCCTGTCCTAGGGGTTCCTGTCCTAAGGGCCCATTTTTGGTAAACCCCTACATTAAGAAAGAAAAAAAGTTGTATTCCTACAGTTTATATAGGTTACGCAGAATCAGATTTAAGGAGGTGACTGTTGTGATGCAAGCAAAGCATTCTCTACACTCTCTCTTAAAACACATTAAAAAATGTATAACACGGTGCATGCTACTGCTCTAGTTTTAATAGCAGAAGGGAAGGCTGAACTAACTAGCACACAAGGGGATCAATGAGTTTATAGCAAGGAGTAAGGGCAAAGTATTAATGTAAGGGGAGGAAAGGTTAGTGTGTGTTACCAGGCAGAATTTAATAATAAAACTTTGTTTAGAACCTACATTAAGTGATAATGTAATAAATTACACCAACATAAGTCACAGAGTCAACAAAATATGTATTAAAATAGTATTTAAATTCGCTCTTGCTGTTGGACTTTAGAGTTGGACTTTAGAGTCATCCCCAGGCTGTAAAAGAGAAAACACTGCCTTACATTACAGTGCATTTATGTTGCTGTTCTGGGATATATTGCTTTTTATTTGTTTCTGTTTACACCTATGCATCTATACACTCATTTGTACAGCTAATTTTTAGGGAAAACCTGCACGTTTATTTAGTGCAACACAGTAACGTTTCGGGGTGAAACAAATACTAAATAAACGTGCAGGTTTTACATGCTTATAATTGCCTTGCTGTACCAGTATCTATGCTGTTCGAGATTGCATTGAGTATAGTCTCACAGCAACCTTAATTCTGTGTTTTGGAATTCATGATAAAATATAAGCATATTTCTATAATATATGAAATACTATTTTTAAGATGTCTTGTGTCAGTTGCTTGCTTCCTATCTCTCTTTGGTATCATGTTTTTCCTGCTGCTCTCCTCGTGTCTCCAGAGAGCATGAGTTCCCCTGCCTGTTATTCAAGCTCCTAAAAATATGAGATGGAAAAGAATATCTATGGTATAAAGCACATCTCAGTTTTTGTATTTCAAACATTTCCCCTTTTCTTTACTCTTAGGGGCACATTTACTAACCCACGAATGGGCCGAATGCGTCCGATTGCGTTTTTTTTGGAATGATCGGTATTTTGCGATTTTTTCGGAAATTATCGCGACTTTTTCGTTACCAATACGATTTGCGCAAGAAAACGCGAGTTTTTCGTAGCCATTCCGAAAGTTGCGTAAAATCTGTCGATTTTTTCGTAGCGTTAAAACTTGCGTGAAAAGTCGCGATTTTTTCGTAGCGGTAAAACTTGCGCGAAATGTCGCGCCTTTTACGTTTTAACGTTACGAAAAAGGCGCGACTTTTCGCGCAAGTTTTAACGCTACGAAAAAAACGCCAGATTTTGAGCAACTTTCGGAATGGCTACGAAAAACTCGCGTTTTTTCGCGCAAATCGTATTGGTAACGAAAAAGTCGCGATAATTTCCGAAAAGTCGTAAAGGCGCCTAAAAAATCGCAAAAAATACGAAAAAGTCGCAAAATGTTCGTTTTCCAATCGGAATTTTTCCAATTCTGAGGGTCAGGAATTATAAGTAGCCAATAACATAACTGAAATAAAATAAGACCATGTCCCTTCCAATACTGGATCAGGTGCTGTCATAAAAAGAATATCTTGCAATGGCTGTTTAGACAAGGCTAAAGCTAATAGCACAAAGGATGCATACTGCAGTGGAGAAGCACCCCAGACCATGCCTGCTACCTTTTAATGACATCAGTGGGTTTTTTTTTTGACATCCTCCCTTTCTGTCCCTTCAGCCAGGGTGTCTCTTATTATCTCATTGAGGGCTTCCAAAACTCTTGCTGTATCCCAGTGTTGCAACATTTTCTTTCATGTGTACATTGTACTGGATGGAGCAGTGCAATGTCCCAAATACTAATGTACATATCTTATCAGTGTTCTTACAAAGAAGTCATGCAACTGCCTTTATAGCCTGTGCACAATTTAACTTGTGTTACTTAATTTACTTTTGTGTTATTTTATTTATTTCTTTAATTTGCCAATAAGAAATATGCAGGTAATACTTACCCATTATGTTTATCCATTTAATTGCAGCTTAAATATATATATCATATATTCTTTCACTGTTTTTATTGGTATTTTTTCAGAATATAAACATGTTTAATTACCTATCCCAATCACATTCCAGAAAAACAGACAATATTCATTAGCAGGGGATTTCCCCTTATTCTTTAAAAATATAATTTGTAAATGAATAATTTACAGTGATTTATTTAGGATTAGATTCACGATATATAGTTCAGTTCATTTTCAAAAAACTTACTTAAGACTATAAATCTCTTCATTAGTTTGGGCATGTGTGCATATATATACTTGGACTAAATAAGCAGCTGGCTAGCTGAAGGAACAGCCTGGAGCCTTTAGCCTCACTGCATGTTGTGCTCTGCTTCTCTCTCATTCATTGCTGCTGCACAATATTCTTTCAAAACAGCTAGATATTTCATAAATAACAGTATAACAGTAACTTAGTAATAATATATTGTGGCACCTATTTTGTAAACATAAGGTTAGATATAAATATATTCTTCTTTCACCTGCAAAACAGCATAAATAATGCTATGAACGTACACAGTTGTAAAGTCAGATTCCATTTCTGAGGTGTTTAATATTCCGCTGATGTTTCTTGGATAATAATAATGACTAGAAATACTGACATCCTGATCTGAGTGGACCAGTTGAACATTATAGTCTAGCTGTTAAGATTTTAACTCTTTACTGCTATTCCTCATTAAGAGGCATGTATAAAAAAGGGCATTGACTTGAGGGATGAAAACATAATTTTGCCTCTTCATAGGTCCCTGGTAAGAACTCACCTTGAGTATGCAGTGCAGTTTTGGGCTCCAGTCCTTAAGAAGGATATTAATAAGCTGGAGAGAGTGCAGAGACGTGCAACTAAACTGGTAAAGGGGATGGAAGATTTAAGCTATGAGGTGAGACTGTCGAGGTTGGGGTTGTTTTCTCTGGAAAAGAGGTGCTTGTGAGGGGACATAATTACTCTGTACAAGTACATTAGAGGGGATTATAGGCAGATAGGGGATGTTCTTTTTTCCAATAAAAATGATCAACGCACCAGAGGTCACCCCTATAGATTAGAGGAACGGAGCTTCCATTTGAAGCAGCGTAGGTGGTTTTTCACGTTGAGGGGCAGTTGAGGTCGTGGAATGCCCTTCCTAGAGATGTGGTAATGGCAGGGGCCTGGAAAAGTTCTTGAACAAGCAGAATATCCAAGGCTATTGTGATACTAATATCTACAGTTAGTATTAGTGGTTGTATATATAGTTTATGTATGTGAGTGTATAGATTGGTAAGTATAAGTTGTGTGTGCCGGGTTTACTTGGATGGGTTGAACTTGATGGATGCTGGTCTTTTTTCAACCCTATGTATGTAACTATGTAATACACTGTACTATATAAAATGGTTTATAGCAGAACCTGGTATAAAGAAGGGTCAGAAATGAATGGGACATTTATAAAGTTTTGGTTATTGCTCTTACATGGAAAGGGATATTGCAGCTAGGAGTAAAAAGAATCCAAAATTATTTTTTAATTATGTGAATAGTAAAAAAATGAAGCAAGAAGGTGTGGGAACCTTATTATCATGGGGGGGTAAGTTGGTTGATGAGAACGGGGAAAAAGCAGAAATTTTGAACTCTTATTTTTCATCTGAGGAGCCAGATAATGAAGGCTTCCCTTTTAATATGCCCAGTTCTAGTAATTTAGCTACTGACTCATGGGTCACTCGGGAGGAAATTCAAAAGAGACTTGAACATGTAAAGGTAAACAAAGGTCCAGGACCGGATGGGATTCATCCCAGGGTATTAAATGAGCTGAGCACTGTGATTGCCAAACCTCTTCACTTAATTTTTCAGCATTCGTTGAGGTCTGGCATGGTGCCGAGAGACTGGCGGATTGCTAATGTGGTGCCGTTATTTAAAAAGGGATCCCGTTCTCAGCCTGAAAACTATAGGCCTGTTAGTCTGACATCAGTAGTAGGAAAACTTTTGGAAGGGGTAATAAAGGATAGGGTATTTGAATACATTGCAGTTCACAATACTATTAGTTTTAGCCAGCATGGTTTTATGCGTAACAGATCTTACCAGACTAATTTAGTCGCCTTTTATGAGGAGGTGAGCAGGAACCTCAATGGAATGGCAGTTGATGTCATCTACTTGGACTTTGCTAAAGCGTTTGATACAGTACCTCACAGAAGGTTAATGATCAAATTAAGGAATATTGGCCTAGAACATAATATTTGTAATTGGATAGAGAACTGACTGAAGGATAGATTACAAAGAGTGGTGGTAAATGGAACATTTTCTAATTGGACCATTGTGGTTAGTGGAGTACCGCAGGGGTCAGTCCTTGGTCCTTTGCTTTTTAACTTGTTTATTAATGACCTGGAGGTGGGCATAGACAGTACTGTTTCTATTTTTGCTGATGACACAAAATTGTGCAAAACTATAAGTTCCATGCAGGATGCTGCCGCTTTGCAGAGAGATTTGGCAAAATTGGAAAACTGGGCAGCAAACTGGAAAATGAGGTTCAATGTTGATAAGTGCAAAGTTATGCATTTTGGTAGAAATAATATAAACGCGAACTATCTACTGAATGGTAGTGTGTTGGGGGTTTCCTTAATGGAGAAGGATCTAGGGGTTTTTGTAGATAACAAGTTGTCTAATTCCAGGCAGTGTCATTCTGTGGCTACTAAAGCAAAT
Source organism: Xenopus tropicalis (assembly GCF_000004195.4). NCBI lineage: Eukaryota > Metazoa > Chordata > Amphibia > Anura > Pipidae > Xenopus > Xenopus tropicalis. Next base: position 71,647,629 of record NC_030680.2, read on the forward strand.
AAAGTGCTGTCTTGTATAAAAAAGGGCATTGACTCAAGGGATGAGAACATAATTTTGCCCCTTTATAGGTCCCTGGTAAGGCCTCACCTTGAGTATGCAGTGCAGTTTTGGGCTCCAGTCCTTAAGAAGGATATTAATGAGCTGGAGAGGGTGCAGAGACGTGCAACTAAACTGGTTAAGGGGATGAAAGATTTAAACTATGAGGTGAGACTGTCGAGGTTGGGGTTGTTTTCTCTGGAAAAGAGGCGCTTGCGAGGGGACATGATTACTCTGTACAAGTACATTAGAGGGCATTATAGGCAGATGGGGGATGTTCTTTTTTCCCATAAAAACAATCAACGCACCAGAGGTCACCCCTTTAGATTAGAGGAACGGAGCTTCCATTTGAAGCAGCGTAAGTGGTTTTTCACGGTGAGGGCAGTGAGGTTGGGGAATGCCCTTCCTAGAGATGTGGTAATGGCAGATTCTGTTAATGCCTTTAAGAGGGGCCTGGATGAGTTCTTGAACAATCAGAATATCCAAGGCTATTGTGATACTAATATCTACAGTTAGTACTAGTGTATTTATAGTTTATGTATGTGAGTGTATAGATTGGTAGGTGTGGGTTAGGTGTGCTGGGTTTACTTGGATGGGTTGAACTTGATGGACACTGGTCTTTTTTCAACCCTATGTAACTATATGCAACTTAGTACCTTGCATCACCATCAATACAATGGCAATGGTTTGTGGATTTCAGTGGTGTTCTATGCACAAATATGCCACAGTATGCCCATTTATTGGTGCTTCCCATTCCACATAATCATGTTAACCTATATTCTAAAGATGTTATATTGTTGGGTTAAGGTAAGTGTTTGTGAAATGCTTTTGCAATTAGTTATCTGAAGCCTCTTGGCAGTGCATGATCAAGGATAAAACTGTAAACAGAGTTAATAAAAAGATGAGGAAAACAACAGGAACTTAAATAATGTAGTCAGCTGTTTCTAGTTTTGGAGAAATACAAAGGGAAGATAAAAATTAAAGTAGACAGTCCTTTTAGGTTTGAATCAAATCTGATGAAGTCTTTGACAGGAAGACAAGAGAGACCCAGCTGCTGCACTTGCAGATACCTAGGCTACTGCATACTAAAGTCCACCCACAACTGGTAACATCCACATTTTACAGAATGGAGCCAAATAAACACTTGAACAAATGCTCCCATTAACAGACATCAGATGAAATTTAGAATAGTATGGGGAAAGACTTTAATCTGTTAATGGGATGCAGTGTCCTTTGATACATGGCAGAATTACATAGCTATAGTAACTGAACCTCTTTAAGATAAGAATCCATTTTCTATAATACCTTGCATGTGTCTTTTCAGGTCTATTAAATGTCTGGCATCTGCTACAGTTACTTCAAGAGTCAGAGCAATCTCTGCAGATTAAAAAAAAGCATAGTCACGTCACGCACTTTCAAAAGCAATTACATGAACAAGTTAATCTTTAAATAAAACTAAATTGTCTAATTATTGTAAACTGGTTTGGCCACTTCTGGAAACCATAACAGTAATTAAAATCTTTACCATGTATCCCATTGCCTTTACATTAATGGGCCCAATTTTTTTTTTTAACTCAAATTGAATTTTTAAAGCAAAAAGTCATGGAGAAAAAGCTACTTTACCGATATTTACTATGTGCCTAAACGGCTAAAAATCTGAATTCGACAGGTTAAACTTGTCGAGTTCACGTAGAAGTCAATGGCAAAGTTCCCTTCCCTTTCCCTGAAGTTCTTTCTTTTGTCTTGAGAAAAATTAGAAATTATGGAGTTTTAGTAAATCTGCTGCTAAGTTTCTTAAGCTTGGTGCTTCACTTAACGTAGTTTTGCCTACCTCAAGTGCAGTGCTGCCTGTGATTGGAACTGCTGCATCCACTTTGGACAACACATGGGCATCACTTCATAGTACTCCTACTTTGTGCTGGAAAGATTTTAAGTACAGAGAGACATTTTTGGAGACATTAAGGGCCAGATTTATCAATGGTTGTATTTTTTTTCCACAATTTGTATTTTTTATGCTAATAATGACAATTGTTTTCTACTTAAAAAAATGAACTTTTCACAAGGTATTATGCATCAAAACCACCAAAACTCAAATGTAAAAATACGCCATCTAAAAGCTTGTGAAGTCATGTGAAAGACAATAATGGGGCCGATTCACTAAAGGTCAATAACACTTATCTCATGCTTTTTTGCGTTAAAAAGTGTGCGATAAGTACCGATTCATCATCCATTTCGCATGTGTTAAGATGCATATTGCATATCACACTATAAAAAAACATTATTTCTATCACATTGCGTTAATTAGCGAATAGAAATAGTACTAACGCATGATTCACAAACACATATGAAGCATTAAATGCGCAAAATATCGCTTTAATCTGTGCGAATATTAACACCTACTTGGGGTAGGCGGTACTTAAACAAGATTGCGGTTCGTGAGTGTATGGCAACACAACATGGACTTGCAGTTGGATTTTTTCAAGTATGTGATCGTCCTAGAGTGATGCATCCTCCAGTTTTCAGGAAAATGGTAAGAACATCTCTTCTCAATTATGACAAGTGTCCTTTTAGTGAATCGATCGTTAAGTCGCAAAAAATAAGAAGTAAATAAAATTTTTAACGCATGCTATAAATAGCACTCGTTTTATCGACCTTTAGTGAATCGGCCCCAATGGGTGGTGTCCCACGCATTATTTTTTTTCAGTCCTTTCACTTCAAGGTATTAAAATTTTTCATATTTTTTTGGGAGCTATTCGAACTATTTTACCCAGTTCCATTCACATTTTTTTAATGAGTTTTTGCATCCCCATTTTTTTTTGGCGGGGGGGATTTTTAAGATATAAGAAAAGATTTGTGCTTTTTAAAAATGTGAGTTTAGATGGGGTTCATAGAAAAACCCTCTAAAATTGCACAAATTTGAATTCTGATAAATAGAACTAGCACCCAACACATAGTACTTTTTTACCAATGGTGCAGAGCACAGCTTATAACACCAATCACTGTGGGTTAGCCCTTTTTGCTCCTCAGGGCTCCAACATTTGTACCAACATAACTAATAAATCCCTCTACTTCCTAGTCTTTCAGATAGTTCACAATGCATGCTTGAGGTTAGTGTGGCAGAAACAATATTGAGGACTGCCCTGCCTTTGAACCCATACAGTATAGTTTAAATTATATATAGTAGATGCAGAAATGGTACATAGAATTGTGAGTGAGGCTATGCTTTATAGCTTTATACCTTAGTAAGTCTCTAAAGTAATGAACAAGATGCATGGTGGTATTAGCAGAGGGAATTAGATACTAGAGAAAATGAAAATGCATTATGGGAATGGTTCATTTTGCATTCTTCCCACATTTTTGCTATCTAGCTGTGGGGTCCTTATGATATATATGGTGCTTATTTTGCTGCAATAGGCTTTGCTGTAGTAGAAGTCATTACCTTTTGTGCATACAGCACATAATCTATATTTATTAGGTTATCTGTTGTGTATACTTTGTATTTGTCCAAACCTGACACATTCCTTGCATAAAAATAGTACCAAAGATTTATCTGACATGTTTATGCTAATCACTATCTGTTTTGTCAGCCTGTAGTTTACTTCCCCACTAAACATTTGTTATGAGCATAGGATGAGCCAAATGCTAGGAGCTCCTTCCTGTCCTTAATAATATGTAAAGTGCATTCTGAATGTGCAGCTCAGTGCCTTCTAGACAGTCATTACTGAGATTAATGTAGACAAATTAATTTGATTTTAATTTTCAGAAGTATCTGCTTTGGAGTCTTGGGAGGAAAAGTATCCCATATTTCATGCAAGAAACATAAAATGAAGTATAGCAGCAAATGAAAAATATCAAAAATCCATTTTATTGTATGTGAAAAACAATAAAATGTATACCAAAAAAATGTTGGTGAAAGTCACATATCACTGTGCACTCATTACATACCAGTTTATTAGCATAGTATACACTTATATCATTGCTACATCTTACCTTTTTATATATGGTGTATTCTGTACAAGCCTTGTTTAAAGATTTATAAAAACTTTCACTATGTATGCTGCTCTGGGCTGAGGCAGACTAATACACTTCTATAAAAAAGATGGGCTGCCAGCAGGGATATTAAAGAATGCTTGCTTGGCTTTATAAAACAAAAGTGTTTCGATAAAGTGTTTATCAGAGATGTGAATGTCGTGTTCTGTTCAACAAACAGAAGATCATAATGAGGTAGTTCTGTTCTGACTCACATAATGATACTGCCTCCAAAGTAACCTTGGACACTTGTTTGTTGAACCAGTCTGCTTCTCCTCAGTAGAGGCTGTTTTCATCCAACTGGAATGTTTCTTTTTAGCCTAGGTGACCGGTAAGATTGTTTGGCTTTATTATAGTACAGTCAAGTTGCAACTTTAGGCAGAGAGCTAGTCAGTATCTGTGAGTTCACCTGCCGGCTAGAGCTCTGAATATAATGCAGCAATATGACTGAGTTAAAATAAAATAATACAATTCAAGAATCTGCTTTTTTAACTTCCCACCTTGGTTGTTTAGAAGGATTATTACTTTTACAGTTGTTGAAAACCCCCGTTCATTTTCAGTAACTACTGTATAAACTGCCGTCCTCAGGGTATCCACAGACAGGAAAGCCCTGGAGCTATAAACACAGGGGCTGCATGACAAGGGATCCGAATAACCAGCAGCCAGATTACACTGGTATATGTTTAAAGATTGTCAGAAGCAATAAGTCAAGGTGGGTGAAAGCTGGGCTGGGGGGAAGGAGGAGAGGGATGTGATGTCAAAAGAGAAGCAGTTCACTCCCTTATCTTTTTACCCATTTCTGGCTGCTGGTGTTTTTTAAGGCAGGGATCCCCAACCAGTGGCTCAGAAGCAACATGTTGCTTACCAACCCCTTTGATGTTGCTCCCAGTGGCCTCAAAACAGGTGCTTTTTTTTAATTTCTGACTTAGAGGCAAGTTTTGCATAAAGACCATGTATACTGCCAAAAAAGAGCCTCCTGTAAGGCTGCCAGTCCACATTGAGCTACCAAATATTCAATCATAGCACTTATTTGGCACCCCCAGGGGCCATTTTCATGTTTGTGTTGCTCCCCAACTTTTTTTTTATACTTATATTTTGCTTATGGGTAAGAAAGGTTGGGGACCCCTGTATTAAGTTATGTAACAATGGGGTTCAGAGGGATGGTTGAAAGGGTCAATTGAGGAGTCCCCTTCTCAATGAATCACGGTCCATTGTGCAGTCTGATACAACTGTGAACCAATGCACTGCTTAGGACTGTTATGGCTTTGGCCAAGTCTACACCCCAGGCTGCTATGCTTGTGACCTATTCTGCTGCCGGGACAGCTAAATCTTTTGCACAGTGCACTGCCAAGGCTTTGATATCTATCCTTAAAGGATTTCTGTTTTTTAACTTATTTCTCTTACCCCTCAGGTTTATATAGGGTTTTAACAATGTTTTACCCCAAGTTATTTCTTGTTCCTCTTCCTTGTGCTGTCATTACTATTTACCTGTGTTTTGTAGTTCTGATTAGATGTTGTTGATCTTTGAATTATTATTGTCTACCTGCACCTGACCTTGGACTTGTGACTATTTTTTTTTATCAACCCCTTGTTAATACTGTACTTTCCTGTCTATTCCAAACTCCAGCATCTTCCATTTAAAAATGTTGGTGCCCTTGCCTGCCCTAGTGTTCAGGAATCCTTATGCCACAGGACATGGTAGCAATGAAGTACCTGAGGGCTACTTTTGAAAGAAAGAAAGAAAGAAAGAAAGGCAGAAGATTGTAGCCTTGCTTACTACTTTTTGTATTTGGATTTTTTGTTAGAAAAAAGGGTGAGATAGGCCTCTTATTATCTTATTACCATGCAATTCTTCTCTGAGGTGAATTGAAAACTGAGAGCATTAAACGTTAGTGACAGAAGAATGTGTTGAAAATAATTGTTTAAACATGTTGCACATAAGCACTGTGTTATGCTAACACCTTTATCTCAGATTGTGAATTAAGACGCAGTGTCATATTAAAAGAAACTCTGCATATATATTAGCTGGCCTGTAAAGCCACTTAAGTATAATTCCAATTTCATATACTTGACTCTTTTAATGACAGTCTGTAAAGATTCCCAGAAAACTAAACCTTTAATAAAAGATATATACATGTATTTGTTGTGTGCTTTGTACAAATATATTCCTGTTTATTGAAGAAGGCTGATTGCATGATTGCTTAAAGTCATGCTGTGGTGCTTACCTTCTAGTTAAATAACTAATAAAAAAGGTAAAAAGAAGCCGGTTGGGTAGCACACCAAATCCCAGTTAAGCTGGCCATACACGTGGTGATCTGACGATGTTTCGTGCGACCATCGGTCGCACGAAACATCGTCAGATCCGCCACACACAGTCAGGGCTGAAACAGCAGATAAGGAGGTAGAAACAATAGGATTTCTACCTCCTTCTGCCGATTCAGCCCTGACGGCAGATTTTGGTCAGGCGCCTTCTATGGCGCCCGATCAAAATTTTCTAACCTGGCCGATCGGCGAGTCGTCCGATATCAGCAGCTTCCTGCGATATCGGTCGACTCGCCGACATGCCATACACGCACCGAATATCGTATGAAACGAGGTTTCGTACGATAGTATCGGTGCGTGTATGGCCAGCTTTAGGTGAGTAAAATAAAACATAAGCTTTATTTTATAATGACTAAAATAATGTTAAATTGGAGTTAAAATAAGCCCACACTGAGCATGCCATGTGCATATATTTGGTATTCTCCCTATTGCATATTATAAGGAGGGTGGATATTCAAAAGGAAATTAGACACACTTAGCAAATCCTTTTCAAATAAATTATTTCATACTTATGATATGAAATGTGTTGTGCCACTGATTTAATCCATGGATACGTATACTAAATATGTAAAATATTATTATTTGCCAAGATATTGTTAACCCTTTGTGAATTATCTTGTTGACCGAATCCTAGCATACTGGAAATATAAGGTATCAATCTGGAGATTTTTTTTTTAATTCAAATGAATATGACTCAAAATCTGGAAACCCACCTATACAGTATACTTCAGTTTTTGTTTTTTTTGCAGGTTGCTTGTTCTTCTGTAAAAGCAAATTTTAGGGCCAGATTCAATGTGATGAGAAAACATTATTTTATGACTTCACATGAAAACTTATAGTAAAAATTCCACTTGAGGAGAAAAAAACATTTCCCCTAATTCAGTTCCAGTTTTTCCCATAGACTTCAATTAAATGTTCATGTTATGTACAGTGTAATTAGTTTTTCTCATTAAATTGAATATGGCCCTAAATGAAATAAATTTCATAATAATTCAGCATTGCTGGTGCATAATGAGTATTTTGTGATAGCGTCACTTATATTTTTTTTATTGCAGTATTACGAATTCTCCTACAGAATAACCTGATGTGCTACAAGGCAGCCATTCTTGGTCTGTTGTTATTGCCAGGATTAAGAGGCACGAGTTTTATGTCAGCCCTTTGTGTATTTAGGAGACGGCCATCTATCAAGCACCTAGTTTGAGAACAATGAGACTGCAGTGTTTAAGAAAGACACAATTCACTTAATACATTCTCTGCACTTTGCTGTGTATAGAAAATAACAGTACATGAGAAAAAGCTGTTTACTGATGACTTCCTTTCTATGATAAACTAGACAGTGTCACAATCCTACTCATCTTATTTTCAGGATGCCCTTGGAATTTTATTTTTTGTATTTGCTGAATGCCACAGTACATTCAATACAAAACAAGAAACTTGTTCTCAAGGATATATCCTTGATAGATACCACATATCTTAGCAACATAAAGGATTTTGAGCTGTATCGTCTAAAGGTCACTACACACATCAGAAGCTCTGACTTTGTGATATGAGCTTTTATCTTATTTCAAAAAGCTTTAGGGTTAATCATTGTGGCAGAAGAAAGACTTGCTTTCTTACATCTGCTGATTGATTTTTGTTCAGTGCTGACCGCACTCATGACCATCAATGACACTTTCCACCTTTTTATTTGTACTTTGAGACTTTTGAGGTTTGAAAGTTGAAGTAGAGAAATATGGCAGGCTTTTTTAACCTTTCTGCTAGAGAAAGTGTGTAAGAGTCTCTGTGGACTCTGTTTTCACTGTTAGTTTAAGAGTTAAAAAAAAAAAAAAAAAAAAATCATGCGCCTCTTTCCTTCTAAAGTTCTTTCATTTAGAGATGGATTGAGCTTTGATATGCCATCTCCATCAAGGAGGAAGTTTGCAGCACTCCTTTGAAGCAAAATGTGAACATGACTTGCTTATAACAGGGACGTGTTACATTGCTCTGATCAGATATACTGGAGTCTTAGGTAAAATAATGAATTTAGTGCAGCATTAAAAATGACAACTCTTAAATATCTGTGAAATGTTTTACGTCTTTAATTTATATGCAGTAAAAAGCAGGGATAGTTTTGCAAGATTGCAAATAAAACAGGTTAATTTGAAATATGTGTAAGTACTAAGAAGCTCTGCATGGATTTCCCAGCTGTGCATAGCAGCAAGACATACAAACATTGCTTTTATAAACATATTCTAGCAGCCATTGGCAAATCAGCATCTAATATTCAATGTGCCTGCAGGTGAAGCTTGTATAAAAAGGAAAATATGTCTAAGTTGTGAAATGATTAACTGCCACTGTTTTGTCTTTTTTCTCTTAACCCCTCCTCCCATATTCTTTTCTCTACTATCTTTATTATTTCACTTTCATCCAGGATTCCCTCAAATGTATGTTTTACAAATTAATCAAAAGTAACACTTTGGGGAACATTTACTTATCCACGAACGCTCCGAGCATTCGTTCGTGTTTTCTGCAACTTTTTCGTACCTTGTGGGACTTTTTTGGCGCTTTCGTGACTTTTTCGATGCTTGCACGACTGTATTTTTAGCATGAAAAACTCGGGCCGGTTTTGCTGCTGTTTACAATTGTTCGGTACGAAAATTTCATGACTTTTGGATTGCCAATACGATATTATCATGACTAATACGATTTTTTCATAAGCATTTTCGTGATATTTGGATCTACAGAAAATTTCGTTTCCAATCCGAATTTTTCCCATTTGGGATTCAAACTCGTGTTTTGATAAATCTACCCCTTTGTATACAGTTGTTAAAATGTGCAGGGTCGGACTAGGCCCCAGCGGCCCAGACCCGACCCTGTTGATGTTCCCCCAGCCACCGGTGTCCTCCCCTGACGCGTTTCACTTACGTGTGCTCAAGGGAGGACGTTGGGCGGGGCCCATGCAGGGGGATGGGCCCGAGGCCGGTGGGGGAACCTTAAGGGGTGCGGGGCCCCTGGGGCGGAAGCCCCAGTGGCCCTACACCCCACAGTCCGACTCTGAAAATTTGTGTGCAGTATGTCAGAGCAGTAGATAGGTTGGATAAGAGGCTGTTTTAATTGCAGGATTCAAAAAATATTCTGTGAGATTCAATATTTGATGTATTCTCTAATGTTATAACTTAGGTGCTAAGGCATGAGTGCACAGCTTAACTGGCATATTATCCATATAATGCTGACATTTATTTTTTGAGCAATTGTATCACACTTTCCTTATATTCTTTGTTTTATTTTCAATATAAATCTATAAGGTTCTCTTCTACTTCCCAAGTCTTCTCACTGACTAGGAGTTGTATTCTCATTACTTAACTAAACTTCACCCAAACCCCCTTATTGTTTTCCTTTATTAACCAATTTAAATTGATTTTAAGTACAGTGTGTTTGCTCAACTCTTCCCAATAACAATTCTAATATGTTTTGCCTTTTGTTGTTTAACTTACCAGTTTTTTTTCTTTATATCTCATGTACCTCAGTACCTTACTTCTTTTGGTTCCTGGATCTACCGCACCTCATTTACCATCATATTCTTACATATGTACATAAAAAAATCTAGGTTTTGTAAGACTGCAAAAGCTGAAAACTAGTGATGAGCGAATTTTTTCACCAGGAATGGATTCGCAGCGAATTTCCACATCGCCATTGGCGAATTGTTTTGCTAAACTTCTGTGAAAATTTGCAGAGGAAAAATGTGCATCAAAAAAAGTTGCAGTTGTGATTGAGTGTGGTCACATCAAAAAATGGATGTGGTTGCATCAAAAATGGGTGCGGGCTACAAGTGTTGTGACAAATGTGTTTCATGGATTTTTCACCGTTTTACGAATTTTCTTGTTGTTTCGAATTTTATGGTGAAGCGAAACGGAACAGATTCGCTCATCACTACTGAAAACCTAATTTAAAGCACAAACATTTCTTTAAATTTTCATTAAAATTTTTGTGAGTTTTTTGAGTGAATGCGCATCTTGTTAAAATCCAGCAACCAATTCGCTTTCCTTCATAATTCACCACTTAGGGTCACACTTTATCAAAAATCAAGAGTCTTTTTCACGAATCGGGAAAAAAACTGTGAAAAAACGTGAATGTGAATATATTTAAGAATGTTCTTCAGAACCACGAATAGTCTGTATTTATTAAAGAAAAATCCTCAAAGGCAATCCTTCAATAGAAATCAATAGAGTAGAAATCAATGAGAACTGTCTCAATGAGAAATATCTTAAGTTACCTAGAGCATTAAAGTTTCGTGCCTTTCAATATTTTTGCAGATATTTTCATTAAAAACCCTAATCTAGACAAGGTCTAATATAAAAAATGGGATATACTTTTATTTACTGTGTTGTTCTGTATTCAGATTCATGTTAGAACTACAAATTATTTATATATCTATCCATATATGTCCATATCCATGAACGTCCATATTTTACCTCCAAAGGATCATCATCATTGTATTTTCTTTTTTTTTTTTTCCAATATTTGTAATAAACTTTATGTAACCAAATGTTTTTATTATATTCCTCTATCTCTTCACAATCTCACCTAAAGACAGACCTTAATAAAAATAATCTATTGTTTACTGCTACTGACATTGACTGACAGATCAGACAGTACAAAACTGTATATTGATTTCTATACTGTGCTGAGGGTTTGATTGTGTGTGTTGAGAAGTGCCAGACTGCCATTTAACTGTAAATGCTGCATGTCAGCTCTCATTTCCAAATCCATCATGCTTTAAAGAATCTTGAAAATCTCATTAATTGCTCCTCCGGTACTTATAAGATTTCCAATCAGATTTATTTAATGGAGCATTATCTGCTAGATAACGGGAATACATATTTTTTGTGAATAAAATCATTTGTATTTATGATACATTAGCTTACTTGCTGCTGTCTGTTGATTATAATAATATATGGGTCTGTTATTTAGCAGCATTTTGCAGAAAAGTTATATTTCATAACTTAACATTATAAATCATTACTGAATATTACTTAACTGAATAATGCAACAGCTATCACAAGAAATACTTTGTATAAAATACAGGTCTTATATTTGTGATGGGTCTTCAATAGAAGTGAAAATTGCTTGTTTTAATTTGAAGAATTGTGTTATCTCACCTCTCTTAAAACTAATTTTTTTGGATAGGCCCATCTGAGTAGAGATGTAGCGAACTGTTCGCCGGAGAACTAATTCGCACGAAAATCGGGTGTTCGCAAGTTCGCAAACTTTTAGCGATGTTCGCAATTTTGGGTTCGCCTTAGCTGGAGCTAAATTTTGACCTCTCACCCCAGAGCCAGCAGATACATGGCAGCCAATCAGGCAGCTCTCCCTCCTGGACCACCCCTGGACCACTCCCTTCCATATATAAACTGAAGCCCAGCAGCCATTTTACATTCTGCCTGTGTGTGCTTGATGAGTTAGCATAGGGAGAGAGCTGTGCAGGGGTTTGAGGGACAGTTTAGGTAGCTTTGCTGACTAGTAATCTACTTTCTACTGCTCTGTATGTAGCTGCTGTGGGCAGCTGTCCTGCTGATCATCTCCAATAGTCCTTGTAAGGACTGCTTTTATTTTCTGATTACTGTTACTCTTCTTTTCATTGAGTACTGCAGCTCCGTCTGTGTGTGTTGGAGACAGGTGTGCTGCTCACAGTACTGCACTAAGCACCAACCACACATTCACATCATTTTTTTTTATTTGTGTTTTTTTACTTTGCTACTGTAATTTATAGAGCCCAGTGCTATTAGTCTAGCTGTGGGGGACTGGTGTGCTGCTCCTAGTAGTTCACCCCCAGCACCAATCAGAGATCACTTTTTTTTATTATTAATTTTTTTTTTTTAATTTAACTTACTGTTCTTTAATGTGCCCAGTGCTGTTTGCTGTTATTCATAGTAGTGCACCAAACACGTTACACATAGTAGTGACATTGCATTGCAATAAAATCACCTGAGCGATTTTTTTCCACCAGCAATAATATATTCCGTATCCACTACTGCGACGTTTTGTCTTTGCGTGTGAACCGGCTGTAACCTTTACACGACTTGATTGGCATGTAGACGCCGGACGTTTTAAAGCAGTTTATTACACAAGTTTAGCAATGTAGTGTGATTTCTGCCCTTTACAGCACAAAATGCAACGCTGTGTCAACAACGTATTTTTCAGAGAAATTTTTGCCCTTGATCCCCCTCCTGCATGCCACTGTCCAGGTTGTGGCACCCTTTAAACAACTTTAAAATCAGTTTTCTGGCCAGAAATGGCTTTTCTAGGTTTTAAAGTTCGCCTTCTCATTGAAGTCTATGGGGTTCGCAAAGTTCGCAAAAGTTTGCACTTTTTGGCGGAAGTTCGCGAACGGGTTCGCGAACTTTTTTTGTGAGGTTCGCTACATCTCTACATCTGAGGGCTTCATATAGGGGCTGATCACCTTAAGGATGTCAAAGCTACTTTGCATGTTACTGACAAGTGGTGTCGAAGCCCCCTCCTCTGTTTAAGTATAGTTGTTCCAGTTTGGCATGAATAGCCTCCTTGATACTTCTTTTAACCACCATACAATAGTGACTTTACATGCTCACTATATCACCCATTAACAAAATTGTGCCGCTTAAAGCTTATTTACCCAGCAAGCTGTACTTTGTACCTCATGCTGTCCAACTGAGGCACAAGTCAAGGTACAGGTAGGAGGTTAGAGAGGGGATGCTTGTGTTCCAGAAACTGACTGTTTAGTATGTCCTCTTTGTATAAATGGTCCATAAAAAATGTATAAAACGAAATTTGACATCTTTATAAAAGAGCACATATAGTTACAAATACCTGATGTGTGTAAATAAAAGGCGTAGAAAGATTTACAAACAGTAATTATGATTAAGACATAGAGCTATGTTCATTTGTACTGTAAAATGGAGATTTTTCAAAAATAAAGCACAAATGTGGTGCAAAATCCACAAAGCAATGCTTAAAGGGAAGTAATCTCCCTGTACAGAGAATTAACAAAGTCCTGCTGCCCAGATGAATACATATACTTTTTACAGCTTGATGTTTTTACATTTCCTTCACCTTATACAGTCACACATGAACTCCATCTAGTCAGCAAGTCATAGGTTACTGCATGTTTAAGTAAAAAAAGTCAAAAGGAAAAGGTCAAAATCAGTCAGCAGCTCAGCTCTAAACATACAGAATTCAATGACAAGTAATCTTTTTAGCAGATTGGGGTGAGTTACAAACGTAGAATCTATTTTATCCGCGCCTGATTCCTTGACAAGTAGCTACACCACACTGACGGCCAGTCTGTTGAAAACAAATTGCTCATTTAAGACTTGTATTGCTACTGACTGTAAATTTGAGCCATGGATTAAAATTGCATACTGCCTTTACTCTCATGATTTTTAACTATCACAGTCACTAAGATACTTGATAAACTGCAATTTATGTTGCAATGGTAATAAATATTCATAGCCCTTCAATGGTAATCATACATTTTCTTCGCTTACTTAATGTGGATTTAGACAGCAATGGATTATAAATAGGATAATAACAATTGTATAAATTAAACAATGAAGCAGGCTTTTATTTATTCTGTGGTTGATAGCTTCTACTTCAGTACTGGGCACCTTTAATATTGTCCTTGCTTAGACTGTTAATAGACATGTTGAACTACACTACATTTACAGGACAAGGATGTTATTCAGACCGTGCTTATGAATTTATAGAATATAACAATATGAGCAGTTGTGTGCTTTATTTAAAAACGTATTCATCTCTGAAAAACAGGATGTTCTTACAGAAAGTATAAAATAAAACTCCAACAAATGTTTCCTAATATGTAAATATGCAATAATACAAATGTTATATACAGAGAGGAACATAGGTATTTGAACACCCTGCGATTTTGCAAGTTCTCCCACTTCGAAATCATGGAGGGGTCTGAAATTCACATTGTAGGTGCATTCCCACTGTGAGAGACAGCATTTAAAAAAAAAAATTCAGGAAATCACAATGTAGGGTTTTTAAAGAATTTATTTGTATTTCACTGCTGCACATAATTATTTGAGCACCTGAAAAAATCAGTATTAATATTTGGTACAGAAGCCTTTGTTTGCAATTACAGAGCTCAAACGTTTCCTGTAGTTCTTGACCAGGTTTGCACACACTGCAACAGGGATTTTGGCCCACTCCTCCACACAGATCTCCTCTAGATCTGTCAGGTTTCGGGGCTGCTGTTGAGCAACACGGAGTTTCAGCTCCCTCCAAAGATTTTCTATTGGATTTAGGTCTGGATACTGGCTAGGCCACTCCAGAACCTTGATATGCCTCTTATGGAGTCACTCCTTGGTTATCCTGGCTGTGTGCTTCAGGTCATTGTCATGTAGGAAGACCCAGCCACGACCCATCTTCAATGCTGTGACTGAGGGAAGGAAATTGTTGCTCAAAATCTCACAATACATGATCCCATTCATCCTCTCCTTAATACAGTGCAGTTGTCCTGTCCCTTTCGCAAAAAAGCCCCCCAAAGCCCCCCCATGCTTCACAGTAGGGATGGTGTTCTTGGGATGCAACTCATCCTTATCTTTCCTCCAAACACCACAAGTAAAGTTTAGACTATAAAGTTCTACTTTGGTCTCATCTGACCACATGACTTTCTCCCATACCTCCTCTGGATCATCCAGAGGTTCATTGGCAAACTTCAGAGGGGCCTGGACATGTGATGACTTGAGCAGGGCAACCTTCTGTGCAATGCATGATTTGAAACCATGATGGTGTAGTGTTCTACCGACAGTGACCTTTGAAACTGTGGTCCCAGCTCTCTTCATATCATTGACCAGCTCCTTCCTTGTAGTTATGGGCTGATTCCTCACCTTTCTTATCGTCAATGATACCCCACAAGGTGAGATCTTGCATGGAGCCCCAGTCCTAGGAAAACTGACAGTCATCTTTAGCCTCTTCAGTTTTCTAACAATTGCTCCAACAGTTGATCTATTTTCACCAAGCTGCTTGGCAATTGCTCCGAAGCCCTTTCCAGCCTTGTGGAGGTCCACAATTTTGTCTCTGGTGTCTTTTGACAGCTCTTTGGTCTTGCCCATGGTAGTAGTTGGAGTCTGACTGACTGTGGGGTGGACAGGTGTCTTTAAATAGCTCAGACAGGTGCTACTAATTTAGATTAATGAGTGGAGTAGAGGTGGACTTTTTAACAGGTCTTTGAGAGCCAGAATTCTTGCCAGGTGTTCAAATACTTATGTGCAGCAGTGCAATACAAATACATTCTTTAAAAATCATACAATGTGATTTCCTGAATTTTTTTTAAATGCTGTCTCTCACAGTGGGAATGCACCTACAATGTGAATTTCAGACCCCTCCATGGTTTCTAATTGGGAGAACTTGCAAAATGGCAGGGTGTTCAAATACTTATGTTCCTCATTGTATATATAAAGAGTAGCCTCTTTATATATTCAGTGCCCTTTGTTCTTTTTGCTATGAAAATATCTAACATCCCTATATATGTATATTAAAAATGGGTGTATTGAGGTTTGAAAATTTGCCATTTTGCACCTGCAATAGATACTGGTAAATTTGCACATTGATGATACACATTTGCATGTTGTGACTTTATCAGATCATGAGTTGGCATGCATGTTCATACAAGGCACCCTCCATATTCATCTGCTTCATATACGAAGACCTTAGTCCCCAGGGAACTTAAGAAGCAGCAGCAGCAAACTCCCGTCAGATCCCTTTCATTCAACATCTGAGCTATGTATGTGTATTTTAAAGGTATGTTAAACTTTAAATTGGCTTTTAGTATGTAGCAAATAGAAGTATTGCTTGTAATGTGGATCTTCATAACTGGCCGTTAATACTAAAAATACTCTGTGTTTGCTGTTTGCTATGGACAATGTCTCTGGGACCTAGACATCATTCTTCATTTTGATGTTCTCACTTACGGTTGGTCACCAGAGTCCATGAGAGATTCCTATTTAGAAGAGCAGCAGCACAGAAAAATTAAATCATTTTACAATCATAAAAAAATAAAACTAAAAAAAAAGACTAACTGCCAATTGCATTAGAGTGTCACTGTGTCTAACATGCTAAAAGTTAAAGGGGAACATAAGCACTGAGATATTCTTTGTAATTTAAACTTCTTTGGCTCTCCAAGAAAAATGTCATTAAAGGAACAGTAACATCAAAAAATTAAAGTGTTTTAACATAATTAAAATATAATATTCTGTTGCTCTGCAAAAAAACTGGTGTTTTTGCTACAGAAAAGCTACTATATAAATAAGCTGCTGTGTAGCCATGGGGGCAGCCATGGGGGCAGCCATGGGGGCAGCCATTCAAGCTGGAAAAAAGGAGAAAAGGCACAGGTTACATAGCAGATAACTAATAGTGAAGCCCCATATAATGGGGGTTTATCTGTTATCTGCAAAGTAACCTGTGCCTTTTCTCCTTTTTTCCAGCTTGAATGGCTGCCCCCATGGCTACACAGCAGCTTATTTATATAGTATAAAGACTACTAAACTATAGTAGTCTTTCTGAGGCAAACACACCAGTTGTAGCAATGCAGGGCAACAGTACACTATATTGTAATTACTTTTATACACTTTCATTTTTTGGTGTTACTGTTCCTTTAAGCTCTGGGCATTTGTTTACTTTTACATGTCCTTGGTTCTTATTAAAATGTTCAACCATACTAAAAGTTACTGAATTGGGTGTATTAAAGGGGTTGTGCTGTATGTCAAGCTACACACTACCTTAGGGTAACACGTGGCGAGGACAGAACAGTTCTAACTGCAAATCCTCATTCATGGCTGATAAACCTAGATGCCCAAGCTAACAGCTATACTGTGATCTTATGTTTTGTAATATAAACCATGGCTGCTAATCATAAGCTTACATCCTAATAATTGTTCTCTCCTAATTGACTTTAGAAAATCCTTATCACCTGGCCAAAATTATAAACACTAAACTAAAATCTTACAGCTAACTGCCAACCAAGAACTCTAATTATCAGCCTTAGAAGATAAAGCTACAAACTTGTAACTCTCAGACATTTATGCAAGACATTCTTAATCTTGTTTTGGTTGAGTCAATAAGTTAGCTTGAAAGTTAACAACTTAACAAGGGGGGCAGCAACTAGCACATAGTGGGGGTAATTGGTTGCCAGTAACCCATGGCAACCAATCAAATTGTTGCATTCATTGTTCTACCTGCAGCTGTCTAAAAAAAGCCAATCGCTGATTGGTTGTTATGGATTACTACCCACAGGCTAATTTTCCCAGCATTGATAAATGAGCCTGACCAATATTAAGGGGCAGATTTACTAAAACTCCAATCTCATTTCAAAAAATCGATATCTAATTTTTTTTTTAAACTACAAATAAACTGATTTCCACAAATGTCAGACATTTATCAAATAATCAGAAGTGAAAAAGCCTGAGTTTTTTCAACTTGTCTCACGATAACCACAACTTTTTCGAATTGTCACAAGAAAACCAGTATCAAATATCCAAAAAACTCAAAAATGTTAAGCAAAGAAAAATTTTCCAGGGAAGGGATGGAACATCTGTCATTGACTTCTACATGACCTTGACAGGTTTTAGATGGAGAGTTTTCAGATTCTGAATTGTTGCAGAAAAAAGACAAAATTAATCTCAGAAAAATTGCAACTTTTTTTCCTGCAATTTTTTGGGTGTTTGTGATTTTTTTTTCTGCGTCAAAAACCCCAACCCAAGAAAGTTGTGGGTTAGTAAATGCCCCCCCTAAATGTATTTATAATGCAGGGTGGAAAAAACAATTAGTCATTTTCTGGAACTTGCTATTATTATTATTTGTAACTGAAAGAACATTAAATGAGTATATCTGTTCCTGAATTGGACTTTATTCTGCCTGATTTGATGTACAGTGTACAAGCAGGATTGGTCTTTGTTTGCCCATTTTATTCTTCTATTTGTCTGCAGTCTTTGTGTTATGTTGCACTCTTTTAAACAGATTAAATTGTTATTTAATCAGTTCTGTTTTTGGCCAAATAACTAGCTTGTAGCTTCCAAGCTGGCGTTTACTAATTGGCACACATACCAAATTATTTGCAATAGGCTGATTTCAATTGAAACCCGGAGAGTTTGGATAGCTACTGCCAAGAATGTCATCAAAGTTTGTAAAAAAGAAGTTTAAGATCCTTAGAAAAATCTTGTTTTGCTGCTGTGTATAAAAGTAATTATTTCAGTAACAATGTATTATTTTTACTCATTACAAGAACCGTGGATTAAATAGGAAACTTTCCTTGAAATACAAGCGGTTGACCGAAAGTAATGGCATCGGGCAACTTTTGAAATAAGAACGCATATAAACATCCTAGTTTGGAGTATGCTAGCTTTAGACTGTAATATATTAATCAAAGGGCACTTTAAGTTTGATTTTCTTGCTTCTAAATGTAATGTAAAAGTTTCCATTGTAAGTTGAAAAGTTATACATAAATCAGCTGCTAGTAGTTCAAAGTAATCAGAGCTGAATTAATAATTGTGGCAACAAAACAGGAAACGCTGCTAGTTCAAGAGTTACCTTTATACATTCTGTGTATAAATGAAGAATTCTATTGTTGAATCTTATAATTATCCTCGCTTTTCAGCACCATGTTCCCATGTGTTCCAGCTGCATAATTTTACTCCTCAGTGCACCCAGGCAGCTTGTGATTGTTCTATGTACTCTAACGCCCCTGATGATCAGTGGCCCATCACACACACATATACACATACACTGCTAACATGGAAATGCAGCTTTTAATGGGAATTACAAAAAGGAATTTTTCATGTTAAGTGATGTCTCTTGCAGTTATAATTTGGAAATTGTGGCTGACTACATTAGATTATATATGTTATATACATTAAATCCATAATTACCAAAATACTCTACTGTATTCTATTTCAGCATAAACATCTTGGAGGTAGGAAAAGGTATATTAAAATTAATTGTCAGTACCATCATTGTACATTGTAGATTCATTACTTACAATCATTATTATAGTTTTCAGATTAACACAATCATCAGTTGGTAATGCTGGCAAACAGGGACAGAACTATTGGTAGGCAGAAGAGTTGTACAGTGATGGTGGTGGGGCACTAGGCATGTACCTCTTGTCTACATACCCTTTAGACAGGACCCTCCACTCCTACTCACCCAAATCTGTGGCGCCTGCTCCCTGCTTCCCATTTCATCACTCCAATTCCTCCCCCACATGTAACTGTACATGTGTGCACACTTGCTCATGGGGTGGGAAGCTGAGGGGAGGGGGCAGGTATTGCCAGTATTAAGGAGCGAATCTGTCAGATTCGCTCATCACTGCTGAAAACTGTACATTTCAGAGGTTTATATCAAACTGAATCAAACCTCCTATAGATACAAACCCATTACGATGATTTAACAGTTGTCTGCGGCAATATGGGTCCATATAAGTATGCTACATAAAAACGTCTTTGATCTTTTTTTTTTTTTTTTGTTAAACTTGATGCGAAAGGGATACTTTTGAAATTGAGAAAAATCATTATTTTTTTTTTGCAATTGTTCATCTACTTAATGTGGTTTTAAAAAGTTTTGTAACTTGGCAAGCTCATTGCTTCTTGGCATGAACAAATGCACAATACAGAATTTACAAGCTTCGTAGTTTAGACATTGATTCTTTGGAAGAGTTTTGTTGTCAGCATATACCCATATGTTTGCAAATAGTGATTGTTCTTTATAGATTATCGTAAAGGCTTGGAATGAAAAGTGCATAGCTTTGTAAAGTCATGCTACGCCAAGATACCTGACACAATAAGTCAACCTGCTTATGTTTGCAACTCTCTGGCATACTGTCGACATGTAAATTATCAGTCTGTAAGATACAGCTTCAGCTATGTATATCTAGATCATTTGTTTTTTTACAAATTTTGCATAGGTGTGAGTTTAGTGATGCCTTTGTGAGGATGATTGCATGAGATTTGGAACTTGTGCACATCTCAGTGTGCTATGCAAATACAGTCAGACAGACTGCTGATAATAGAAACATCAGATAGCTCACACCCAGAGATCACAGCTTCTGTTACAGTTTTTACGTGTGCTTTTGCATGGCAGGCAGTAAATTTGGGGATGCAGATGCTATTTGCAACTTATACTGTATGTAAGTGCATTTTGAGAGAATGAAGCTTTGTGAAATTGTATTCTTTGTTACATATGCATTAGCCGATTTCCTGCAAGCTTTTCCTGCTTTAACCCTTTCCCTGCCAGCTGATTTGGTGCTTCTGGAACTTTTAACAAACAGTTTTTGAACATTTTGCACTCTTTCACATTAGGGGCCTTTCCTTTGGGGAACTTTTAATTTACCGAGGAAAATGATAAATAATTTTTTTAGGACAACCTAAGCTTTCAAAATATGCTAGAATTTTTGTGTAATTTATGTTTCTAAATGTCTTATGCATTTAAATACAGCTGATTTATGGAGATTTCTCAATTTCTCAAAACTCCCAGCAGTACACTGCCAAATTTCCAAAACACTGCTCCAGAAAGTTACATACTTTAAATTTCAAGGCCAAAAAATCCACTAACAGAAGGTTTACCTTAGAAACCTATACATTTCTGCAAAAAACAGATTCTGACAAATCCAAAATAGGTAGAATTGCCTGTCTACTCCAAATTACCAAGTTGCAATGCTTTCCTAAAGTTATTGGTTTTATAAACATTTGCGAAATGTTTATAAAATCACTTCAATTCCATTCTATAGCATCTACTGCAGGTCATAAGGTAACCAGATAAAATATCCTAAATATTAATGGCAGGCATTCACAGTTTGATACCAAAAGTATACGGTTTACCTAAGTATACAGCTTTTAAAGGGCCCAAGGTGAAGATATCTCAATATGATCATTTCTTGATTTTGATGACATTATCTCCCACATAACATTAGCTACCAAGATAAAACACCCTAAATATGAAAGCCAGGGGTCCATGCGCATAGATATACCAAAGTATGTGGGATATATAGACCCCAAATGGCTTTTTCTCTCTTGCCAAATCAGTTTCTACAAAAAGAGCCTCATCACTTTGTATTATGTATGGTAAGACCCCCTAACTGTACTGAGAACCCCAGAACACCATATATTTTAGGAAAATACACATTCTGACTAGTGATAGGTGAAATAATTTGACAGGCATGGATGCACGGCAAATTTCTGCTTTGGCTGGTGAAAAATTAGCCGCATGACAGAAAATTGTCATTTGTGTCAAAAGAAATTGTTGCATGGGAAGTTTTTAACAAAACTGTGAAAAATTTGAGAAACGCCACTATCATGTGGCTTTCGAGCACAACTTTTTTTGACGCGTAGCTTACTTCTGCCAGAAGAAAAAATGCTTAAAAAAATTTACACCATTTTTTATGCGGCGAAGCCTGACATGTGTTGCACTTTGTACTAAGGATGCACCAAATCCAAGATTTGGTTCTCTATTTGAACATTTGGTCTTTTTCAGATTCAGACAAATCCAAGTGCCTGGCCGAACCAAATCTGAATTCTTAAAATCATGTGACATTTTGTCAAATGGATAAAGAAGTTGAATTTGTTTTACTGTGCACGCAGTTCTTTTAGCCCTTCCATAGCCTAATTTCCATGTGCAAATTAGGATTTGGATTCACTACAATATTCAGACAAATCTTTCATGAAGGATCCAGGGTTAAGCCCCATCCTGGCCTCTATTCTCCCCCTGTGTAGCAGATTCAGATGCACAGGTTAAGAAGAACCAATGGGGAAGAGCTGTATTTAGGTGTCAAACTTTCTATCTGCCTTAAGGTGCAAGGAACAGCATAGGCTTAGACACAAGTGCTCATTAAATAAGAACTAAAGGAGTGGTTTTGAGCCCTTAGTGTTCTTGCTTTGCCAGATCTGGTTATAGAATGTATACTTTGCATGGCTAATATAAAAAAGCTATAAACATCTATATTCCAGGAGGAAGGATTGAACTTAGTGATGGGTGAAATTATTTGGCAGGCATGGATTAACTGCGAGTTTCTGCCTTTCGCCATTGACGGATTGTTTCGCGAAACAGGCAACAAAATTGGCAGCACAACATAAAATTGTCACCCACGTAAAATTATTTTTTAACTTGAGATACATAAAGGAGCAGTGTGCTGATTTGCTTTTTGCTTGGCTGCCAATTGTAATGTGAAGGAATAACTTCCTTTTTATTTTTTCTCAATCTATTCGGCCATATTATTGAAAATGATTTCTTCCTTATCCACACATATAATGAACATATGGACATCATTTGGAAGAGAGACATTTCAGTATTCAATAAAATGGCATCTGAGGCTAATACTAAACAGCCAACTATTAAGTTATCTCCATCGTTTCTAATATGTTGTCTAATATGTCATTAAACTCACATTAAAAAATGATAGAATTACTGCAGTGAAAAGTCACTGATATAAATAAGTTGTTGAATGCATCCAGTTTCTATAACCATCGACATGTAAGGGCAATTCCAAAAGGCCACTTTTTAGGGTCAGAAGAACAGCCTAAAGGCGCCATATACGTTTAGATTTTAGTCTTCTGAACATATTGTCAAATAAAGCCCTAAAAATAGCAAAGTAAAAAAAAATTCCATAAGAAATAGAACCTTTTTAATATTTACAGGAATCCTAGGATTTAGGATCACAAATAATAGAGAAATTATGAAACTAGCGGTGTGAAGAAAATAGAAATTTAGTTGGGATTAAGAAATTGGTAAAAGAGGGATCTGGAGAAATCATTAAAAAAAGAAAAAGGGGATAGAAGTAGCAGAGAAAATAAGCACAAAAATACCTATGACAAAGAGGAGAATGTGAATTTAATGGAAAGAAAACATAGTACATATGTGGAGGATAAATAACAGAAAAAAACACATCAGATAAAAGAATATCTCCTAATCAAAAACACATCATGCAGCCTTTAGAGAATGAAAATATGTTTAAGAAGAATGGGCAAACCACAGAGGAAATATGCCAAACTAAATTTGTTAGATCAAGAACACCCAAAAGAGAAGAAAAAAGAGAATTTAGAAAGAAAGAATAAAAGAACGAAAGAAAGAGAGAAAACATACAGGAAGTAAAAAAAATAAATATAAAGAAAAAAGAAACGATTAAACTATAGAAGCAATCTGGAATGTTTATTCTCTGTAGACATCAGTTAACAGAAAACCAGCTAGGAACTACAGAAATCATTGTTGTTTGCTCTTACCAACAAGCCAAAGATGTTTATTTTCATCATACCATATCATCATAAGGAGAGAAGTGAGATTATAGAGTTGTATGTTTTTTATGGGATTAGGAAAAATTAGAAGAATATACATATATAAAAATAGAGATTCTGAAAATGTAAGATAGGGCAGGTACTTTAGTATATAAAATATGGCATTTCTACCAAAGGGTAGTTCTCCTTTAAAATGTTTATTAACTCTAGCAAATGATCCTATTGATTTATAATACTTTATGGGAATATTATAGACAATTAATATTATTTCATTTGAACTGAGCCTTCCAGGGAATTGGTCCCTCTAACCCCCAAATTGACTAGAGGTGGAGTGGAGGTACTGAATTCCATAACAAAATATGACAAAAGTAAAGCTTTTTCATTGTGACTGATCAATATTAGTAAATTATCAATACTGAGCAAATACACTTTCCAGAGACATCAATTCTATATTGTTAACCCTTATGGCATTGATCCATTAAAAAAAAAGATCCAATTCTTTATGGATTACTTTATTGCAGTACTAAATACTATTGATTGGTTGTTACATAATAATTAAAAGTAAATCTGCAGTAAGATGTAAACATTACAAAGGTATTTAGTCCAGAATCCCTGTCTAAAATTAAACAGTGACTATTTAAAAAAAAAAAAAAAAAATTGCTTTATACCTGATTGAATTCACTTAAATTCTAATTCTTAAAATAATACTTTTGAATTTCCTTATTATAAACGATAGTGGAAATCACTAATTGCATTGTTGTTAGGAACTGCAGAGAGGAAATCTTGGCACTATGTTATACTGAGTCAGTGTTTAGCACAAGCTACAGTAATGCAGCTGCTTATTTGTCCTTGTGCCAGCCTCAACTGGAATCTGCTTGCCTTAATCTCCTGCCTGCATCTAACCAACTTACTTTTTTTTTTACCTGCCCCTGCCCCTTTATTTATTTCCATCTGTATGTCAAAACTGCAAAAGCAGTAAGGTATAAGTGAATATGAACATGCTTAGATTATTCAGTGCATGCTTATAAGTTACAAAGGGGGCCATTAACTAAGGGGCACATTTACTAACCCACGAACGGGCCGAATGCGTCCGATTGCGTTTTTTTCGTAATGATCGGTATTTTGCGATTTTTTCGGAAATTATCGCGACTTTTTTGTTACCAATACGATTTGCGTGAAAAAACGCGAGTTTTTCGTAGCCATTCCGAAAGTTGCGCAAAATCTGGCAATTTTTTCGTAGCGTTAAAACTTGCGCGAAAAGTCGCAATTTTTTCGTAGAGTTAAAACTTGCACGAAACGTCGCGCCTTTTAAGTTTTAAAGCTACGAAAAAGGCGCGACTTTTCACGCAAGTTTTAACGCTACGAACAAATCGCCAGATTTTGCGCAACTTTCAGAATGGCTACGAAAAACTCGCGTTTTTTCACGCAAGTCGTAATGGCTACGAAAAAACTCGCGTTTTTTCGTGCAAATCGTATTGGTAACGAAAAAGTCGCGATAATTTCTGAAAAGTCGTAAAGGCGCCGCAAAAATTGCAAAAAATACGAATAAGTCGCAAAATGTTCGTTTTCCAATCGGAATTTTTCCAATTCGGATTCGAATTCGTGTCTTAGTAAATCAGCCCCTAAGTGTTGGATTTTTTTTCCAATTTAGTGATGAGCGAATCTGAGTGTCACGCAACCTTTTTTTATGTGACGCGGCTGTGTCCATGTTGATGCAACCACACCCATTTTGACGTGACCAAGCCTATTTTGACACGCAACAAATTTTTGTGCAGCGAATTCTTGCAAATGTTTCTCGAAAAAATTCACCAATGGAAAAATGCGGAAATTCGCTGCAAATCCATGCCTGCTGAAAATCCGAATCCAACAATTCACCAGTCAATGGCAGATATCCTTCTTTCCTTGTAAACTTTAGAGGTTTTTGGAAACAGTTTGAAAAGTTGCGGTTTTCATGCAAGAAGTCAAAAAATTCAGGATTTTTGCAACTTTTCTGCAACTTTTACTGTGCAAACGTTTCAGTTTCGACTTTTTAGTAAAGACATTTAATGAATTTATTCAAATTTTTAAATAAAAAAATGAGAAATGTTAGAGTTTTATTAAATCTGCCCCAAAGTCTTAACATATTTTACAAGTACAGTTTCTGTGAATAATACACATGTAGAAAATGGTGAATTAACACATTGTGCTTATAAAAGAAAGGGACCATTTAATTCTGAATGAAATACATTAATGCAAAATATTTTTCTGACACATTTTGAACACACAAGTTTAAGAGTTTTGTGAAAAATGGATTGGCAAAGATAGAGAACTGGTTAGAGTATGGGGAAGCAAATACATGCACCCTGCAATGACTGCGACGTACAGGCTTGCGTTACTTATTTTGACTATAGAGTGCCTCACCTTAGCTATTTTTTGCTCTGCTCCCCTGAGGGTCTAGGCCATGTCTTCCTAGACTACTATAATTAACTAGTGAATTTTTGAAAATTTAGTTGCGCCATCATTTTTCATGTTGATAGTCAAGTTGCACTTTTCAATAAAAGTTTCAATAAAACTTACATTTTAATAAAACAGTAAAACAATCATTCTAAAAACACTTAGGTATACATTGCAGTTCACAATACTATATGCTTGTTCAAGCATGGTTTTATGCGTAACAGATCTTGCCAGACTAATTTAGTCGCTTTTTTTATGAGGAGGTGAGCAGGAACCTCGATGCTGGAATGGCAGTCATCTACTTGGACTTTGCAAATGTGTTTGATACAGTACCTCACAGAAGGTTAATGATCAAATTGAGGAATATTGGCCTAGAACATAATATCTGTAATTGGATAGAGAACTGGCTGAAGGATAGATTACAAAGAGTGGTGGTAAATGGAACATTTTCTAATTGGACCAGTGTGGTTAGTGGAGTACCGCAGGGGTCAGTCCTTGGTCCTTTGCTTTTTAACTTGTTTATTAATGACCTGGAGGTGGGCATAGACAGTACTGTTTCTATTTTTGCTGACAACACTAAACTGTGCAAAACTATAAGTTCCGTGCAGGATGCTGCCGCTTTGCAGAGTGATTTGACAAAATTGGAAAACTGGGCAACAAACTGGAAAATGAGGTTCAATGTGGACAATTGCAAAGTTATGCACTTTGGTAGAAATAATATAAACACAAGCTATTCACTAAATGATAGTTTGTTGGGGGTATCCTTAATGGAGAAGGATCTAGGGGTTTTTGTAGATAACTAGTTGTCTAATTCCTGGCAATGTCATTCGGTG